>NC_081550.1:10070167-10216910 GCF_901000735.1 Corylus avellana
TCAATCCCAATAAAATTCCTAAAATACCCTGATTTATTTTGCGAAAAAAGAAAGAAAAAAATTGCAAAGATTAAGGCGTTGGTCCTAAGTTAACGGTATTTGCAAAAATACTCATGCCTCAATCTTTGCAAAAAAAAAGGTATTTTGGAAATTTCGTTGGAATTTAACGGAAATTTCTAATGGATGGGAGACATTGAAAAAAAATAAAAGCTCGATACACTAAATTGAGAGGTTTTGAACTTTATGAGAGACCTTTCAAAAAGAGTTATAATTTAAAGAAGGTAAATGAAGTAGCACCTATCGAGTGTTATAATTTAAAGAAGGTAAAAGAGTTATAATTTAATACCAGTGAACCGAAAACTTAGTAGCACCTATCGAGAACTTAATTCAAACGTGTTTTAGGCTTAGTTTTTCATGATGTGGATGCATTTCATGTTGAGTCCAAGTTATTATTTTTGACTTATTCAAAGTGGTTGTTAGCTGTTGCATTCCATGTAGGAAAAAATTGGTTGTTCATATACATTGGATTTGTTGCTAATTTTTAGGTAGCGGAGATGGTGGGTTATCATCTACTTAAATAAGGGCCCGTTTGGTTTACGAAATGGGTATTCCATTAGGAAAATGCATAGCTATTACTTAGAATAGAAAATGGTGGAATGAAATAATTATTCTTATTCCTTAGTTTGGTAACAACAACACATATGTTTAGGCAAATACATAAATTAGTGTGTATAGTCAACCAAACACTAAATATTGAGTTTGTGGGAGAAAAGAAAAAAAGAAAAAACAATTATGGAAAAGATAAGGCATACCCACCAGGAGAGATGTGAAAACAGTGAAGAAGGATAACAGAGTACCCAACAACTTGATTAAGCACTGGCTTCCCATCAAAGAAATTGCTCTGTCTGACGTAGCCACCCTGAGAGAGATGATAGTAGTTGCCTGAGAATCCCAAACGTGGACACTGCGATTGAGATGTAGCCATCAAGAAACTGAGGGAGCCGACTGCAATATCTATTGCTCTCTCATGTTGGTTCCAAATCCATGGGCAATAAGAAAGGTTTGGAAAGTTGGAACCAATGAAATTCTAAGTCAAACTAAGAAGGTATCTATCTCTTTCTCTTGAATTAGGATAAATGAACTGAAGAATATTCAGTTAGTATATGAATATCCAGTTAGTTATATTTGATGATTATTTTTGTCATCTCAAAAAGTAAAAATATAAAATTAACCTTCTAATATAACTAACCAGAGGTTATCCAGTTCACATGAAATGGAGAGAATCTTGTACCTCGTAAGTATGACAGGAATACTTTAAGTCAAACTACCCGCACTTTGCATAGGGCCTATTTCATCCATAAAACCCAATTATGGGCAAGCCCAATAGGCCTAATGATAACTCTGATGATCATTGGTCACATTTGCTATGCTAAACTTGAGAATGGAACAATGGTATTGCTTGTAGAACTAATCCTAATCCTAATGTTGGAAATAATTTTAGATTGTGCACAAATTTACATTGGTATAAAATAATTACAATATGAAAATTAACATTCTAATAAATAAAATAAAAGAGATGAAAAGTAGAGTATAGAAATATCTCACAATATGCTATAGAATCACGCAAGAGCGTTGTCCTTAAAGGTTGATTCGTGCCTCCCGGAGTGAATAACGCGGTGCGATCAGATCCTTTGACACGCAACCTCCCAAAATTAGACTATAGTGTCTACCTTCGTTAAGGACGCACTTCCAATAATGAAGAGTAATAGAACAACCCTTTGATCTTATTGATAAAAAATCACATAGAGAAAATACAATGAATAGAACACAATAGGTGGGCATAGCCACTAAATCTATCAAGAGTATATATATATATGTGTGTGTGTGTGTGTGTGTGTGTGTGTGTGTGTGTGTTCTTTTCCTTCTCAAACTTAATATTAAAAAATATATTCGTGGGATGTTGAGAATACTCTTTTTTATAGAAGTGGTATGCTGATTTTTCTTTTAAACTATGTAATAAATACAAACGGTCATAAAAGTAATATCATTGAAAGGTTGTAAATAAAAAAGTAGAATTAGTCAATAGCTTGTAAATAAAAAATTTAATGATTGAAAGGTTAAAAGAAAAATCAATGCTTGTAAAATGTTTTAATGACTAAATGGTTTGTAAACAATATTAATGTCCAAACCGTTATAAACCAAAATGGTTAAAGCTATTTTTATTTCTCATAAAAACTCATGAAGATAATATCAAATGATAAAACGGTTTCAAAGGATTGAAAAATGAATGTTTGTAGCACATATTACGACAATCCCCCACATGTTACAAACATTAAAATAAAATGAGATTGAAAGCATGAATCGATGTGGTACCCAAAGGTTTTAACCACACCTAGGATAAATAAGTAGGAACTTAATAAATCGTGGTAGAGTTAAACTCTTTTAACCAAATTCACAAGTTGACCAAACTTATCACCCACATAACTTTCTCAAAAAGAAATCAAATCAAAGAAATTTGGGTTGTTCTATAGCGGGTTGGCGCCTTATACAGGCCATGCGCCTCTAGGTTTCATGAGTGCTCTAGAGACTTGCCAAAGTCTCATAGGAGGTGGCACCAACTCCACACTCACATAGGTGACGTACATAAAAAATGTGTGCAGAGAACACCCCATCCCAACAAGGGACTATGGACCCATTAAGAGTTTTCAACTCATCCTTACTCACTTTGAATCTTTTGTTGTTATACCAAAAAATGGCTTTAATGAGTGCTCTAGAGACCTACCCAAGTCTAATAGAAGATAGAATCTCCACACTCATATAGGTGGTATCCATCGAGAGTGTGTGCAGGGAACACCCCATCCCAACAGGTAGGGACTATGGACCCATTAAGAGCTTTAAGCTCACCCTTAAGCACTCTGCATCTTGTACTGTCTTACACCATAGGGATGGACTCATCACTAATCTTCTCAACAAGGTAGTTAATAAACATAAATCGACAATACCATACCTCATTTCACTTGTGACTTTATTTCCCATTAAACCTCATTAATGGGATCTCCTATCATAGAGGTTTGGTATCAATCACAGTGTCTTAATTTGGGTTTCAGCCCTATCCCCATCGATGCTTCTCTCACTAGCCTTCTTGCTAATGGCATGGTCAAAAAATCTGCAAAATTCTTTTATGACCTCACAAAGTCCATGGACATATACCAACCTCAATAAGTTGCCTCAAAATATTGTACACTTTCTCATTATAAATTATTTGCTCGAGCTTTGGCAGCCTGATAATCACAATAAACACATAGATCCAACTATGTTAGCATATAAAGGCAAATTAAATAAATTAACCAATAGGTTCTTTAGCCATTCATCTTCAATTCATGCCTTCTCCAATGCAATTAACTTTGACTCCATAGTAAACCTTTCTATGCAAGTCTTTTTGAGGACTTTCAAGAAATAGCTCCTCCAGCCAGAGTAAACACATAATAGCCATTAGTAGGCTTTGCTCATCTGAATCAATAATAAAATTGCATTCCTTTCAATATAGCAGGATAATCACAATATGACAAACCAAAATTAATTGTGCCCTTTAAGAATCTCAACAATTTAGTAATAGCATCACAATTGCTCAATACCATAATTATGAGTATATCTACTCAATTTACGAACAATTTATGTAATACCAAGGCATGTACAGTTTGTCAAAACATCATGCTACCAATGATTTGTGCATACTTTTTCTTGCAAAAACACCATCACCATGATTCTTAACCAAATGTATTTTTGAATTATATGGTGTAGACATAGGTGGATAATAAAAGTGCTCAAATCTTTTAAGCATCTTTCAACATAATATTTATGGGATAAAATAATGCAATCATTATCTCTAATAACTTTAATGTCTGACATTAGCTTTACCTATGTCTTACATATCAAAATTAGATGCAAGAAATATTTTAGTTCATACACAATATCAATGTTAGTTCATAAAATAAGCAAGTCATCAGTATATATAAACAAATAATGACACATTCATTTTTGTAAAACTTGCTATGCATTTACCTACACCATTAATCAAATATGCATTAGACAACGTCACCTTGTCAAACTTGTCATGCCATTGTTTAGGAGCTTGCTTTAATCCATACAAGGATTTCACCAATTTTTTTGATCGGGGATTACTTGTCCCTCAGGTTGCTCCATATAAATCTCTTCAACATTTAGAAAAAACAATTTTGACATCCATTTGATGTCCAACAAGTTTATAAACATAAGCAATGACAAATAACATTCTAATGGATGCAATTTTAGTAATGAAAAATAAGTATCAAATAATCAGCATTTGGCCTTTGCTTGTAGCTTTTAGCTATTAAGGATGCCATGTACTTATTTATTGTATCATTTGGTTTAAGCTTCTTCTTAAACACTTATTTACGACCAATTGGTTTGGTCATAGAAGGTAACTCAACGAGTTCCAAAGCATGGTTAGACATAATTTATTCCAATTCATTATTTATAGCTTCTAACCAAAAATGCATCAAATAGAGATTTAATTGCTTCAACATAACATATTGGATCATCATCAACAAGATAAGCAATAAAATCCATACCAAGATTCCTTTTCGTTTTAGCTTGCTTCCTTCTTCTCAATTCTTACACATCATCAACAATTTATTAGAAGCAACAGAAAATTCATGAAATAATTTTTCCTTATTTTTCAAAGGAAACACATGCTTAAGAAAAATAGCATTTTTAGATTCAATAATAGTAGTGTAATCTAAAACATCACTTTTGATAATAAAAAATCTATAGCATGAACTATTACATGCAAAACCAATAAAATCATAGTCATAGGTTTTAAAACCAAGTTTCCTCATGTTAGATTCGAGTAACATAACATTTGCCAAATACCCCAACACTTTAAGGTATTCGAAACAATGCTTATGGATGTGACAAACAAAATAATGGCTTCCCCCCACACTTTGGTGAATAGCCCAAAACTGACAATCATAGCATTAATAATTTATTCCAATATTCTAATTTTTTTCATTCCCTTGATGTAGCCAAGATTTACATATATAAATCTATCATGCTAAATATTAATGGAATAAACCAAATAGTCGCAGTAAAATAAATTTTCATTAATAACATACAAATACTTTAAGAAATGACTTCCATGAGCTCATTTTTCTATAAGTATGATATGTCATTTTCTCTTCTTTCTTTTCTCTCAATTGATTGTTTTCTGAAGCATTGATTTGTTAAGAACAAATACTAATCACAAATTGTGATTTTTCAACATGCATGGCTCTTATATATAGGAGTTGCATATCACAAGTTCTATTAAGATATTAAAATAAAATCTTTTTAACTAAAACCCCCAATAAATATGCAAAGTATCAAGCTCAAAGAAATAATAATCAACTATTATTGGCTCATTGTCAAAAATATGACATTGGTATCAATCTAATGATACAATAAATTTATCAGATATCAAATGAGTCTCAATAAGAACATCAATAATCACATATATTTTATTATAAACCATCATAACAAGAAATTTGAAAGCTGAATGATATAGATGAAAAATTATCAAATACTTAAAGTATTTATGCTAATCTAGTATGTCATAGCTAACATAAATGCTAGATACTATTTCTTCTTTGAAATAGATGAATCAATAGAAGTCACCGCTTATCATATACAAAATTCATGTAATTATAAAATTTTGCACCAACTTTAATTCAATCAAGGAGCACCTTCATAACTTGAATTTTTTTTCATTTTAATAAATGAAATGGTATATTATGTCTTAAAAAAAAAAATAAGACCTATGAATTAGCATTTAAAACTCACAACGAAGCCAATAGCTTTACTCCAAGATCTTCCAAAATAGATTGTCACCACCACACACCAACTGGGTGCCGTGAGAACCGATCGACTCAATATGCGCACCACATCTCTTTCTCCTACTATGTGCTTACCTGCAAGAATCTTTAGCAAAGTTGTATTCTTTGCACACAGTTAGCAATGCCTATGTATTTTTCTCCATCATAACATGAGTAACCACTCACTTTGTTATTATTAGTCGACGTAAATATTCTCCAACAAACTTAGCATTTCACAATAGAAATTGCTAAATTCTAAAAATCTATAAAAAGGCTTAATAATTTTTATTGCAAGATTCATGACCCAATCAATAAAATATTATTTGACAAACAAATTAAATTAACAAAATTTGGGGTCAAATAATCAAAAACTCTTCTAGTCAAAATATTTTCACTTACAATGCCTACACATGACATTAAACTCTTTTTCTAATAAACAAATCAATTATCAGATTTTTTTCATAATAAAATCTTTCCACTCAAGAATTGATTTCATCTTTCTCGTATGCAAATTGTATACCGCATACTCTTATAATATTTAACTTCTCATAAGTTTAAATACTACTGTTATGATCTAATCAAAATATTTGTGCAACCATCATGAAATCAACCTTTAAGATTATTTGAAATAATTTTGGATGGTACACAAATTCTCATTGATATAAAATAATTACTATTGTGAGTGCATTTGTGAGTGTTGTGTCCCACATTGAGAAAATATAAAAGAAAAGAGTGTTTAATATACCTAAGTGGACCTTAGTCCATTAGCTTAGGCTTTTGGGCTAGAGTTGTGTTCAACTATGTATATTAATGTACTCTTGATAAAAACTCCATAACCGTTTTATCTCCCAACAATTGGTGTTAGAGCCTAATTCTACGATGGTTGGGATTAGTACATCTTCTGCGAAATTTGACGTGATGAAGTTTGACGAAAGTGAAATTGGTAATTTTGGGTTATGGCAGATGATGAGTACCAAATATTGCATATTTGGACCCTTTAATTTGCATTTACTAAGCCTTTAGCTTTATTATTTTCTGATGTTTTGGTTAGTTTTGGTGTTTTAGTGATTTGCAGGCTGTTAAGAGAAAAATGCGGCTTTAAGGTGATAGTTACAACTTATTCTGGGCTTAAGACACTTCATGGAGTATTGGTAGCAAATTGGGATCGAGCGATGATTCGCACTCGACGAGTCCCACTAAAAAGGTCATATCTTGAGTTGTATAGCTCGGATTGAGGTGATCTTGGTGTCATTGGAAAGCTAACTCAAATATCTACAAATTAATATTTCACAAGAGTTGGAAAATTCTGACTGGAAGTGCGCTCGAGCGCACGTTTAGTGCGATCGAGCGCACTCGCGCCCTGTGCAGCAACATACATGTTGCACGAGTGCGATCAAGCGCACTCGACCGACCTGGCAGAGCTAAAACCCTAAAATTAGCTTATAAATATCATTCTTTTCCATTGTAAACATATGGAGACAAGCCGGGGGGGCCGTACTTGGTCAAAATTTGTGTTTTCTGGGTTTTTGGAGCGTTTGCTTCAATTTTCCATTGTAAGTTTTATTTTCTCATGATGCCAATTGAATTGTGGATTGTTTTTGTTATCATGAGAGGTTAAATCTTTCAACTAAGGTTGAAGATAAAGCTTCGTCATTGACAAACTCATGTATTCTCGTATTTTGTTTATATAATTTTAACTTTGAATAAGGATGTTGTAGATTTTCATTCAATTAGTTGATTTATATCTTTTAATTGAATGTGATGAACTGTTATGTGTTGGAGTTGGATATTTGATGTGTTTCATCCTTCGAATACATCGAATCATTCGATTAAAATCGGATATCCATTGTGATTCGTTAACCAAACGGATACATAGGATGATTTAATTTCAAATCGGATATTTGTTGTGATTTGTAAAAATGGGTGGATTCATTGAATGATTTAAACTAGATATTTGTAAAACATCGAACAACAGTTTGAGCATAATAGTTTGTCTATTGTAGGAACAAATACGAGAATATAGAGTTAAGATTTGGTGAAGTGAATTCTAAAACCTTAGTGTTCTTTACCATTTTATTTCATCATTTTCTTTAGTTTATGTTTTATTTTTGCAAGACAAAAATCACGAAATTCGGAACTAGGTTAAAATAGAGTTGGTTTAAATAGAAATTGGTTTACACAACACAAATCCCTGTGAATCGACCTCGCACTTGCACACACGCTATCTTGCACATGACTAGTGCGCTTGCGACTACAATTAAATTTGTACATCAAATTTTGGCGCAACAAGGGATGGTGAAGGCGTTATATGGAATGAAAACCAGAAGGTATGTCAGATATAGATTGGAAAGAGCTTGAGGCAAAAGCAGTGGCTACTATTCAGCTTTGTCTGGGAGATGACGTGATATATCAAGCAACAGTTTGATTGAAACTGGAAAGTCGGTATAAGTCAAAGTCGTTGACGAACAAGTTCTATCTAAAGCAGCGGTTGTACGGGTTGAAGATGGCGAAGGGCTCGGATCTGAGCCAACCCATCAATGTTTTCAATCAGATAATCAGAGAACTAAAGAGGGTTGATGTGAAGTTCGAGACGAAGACCAGACATTGATGCTATTGAATTCACTCCCAACTTCTCCTACGGATGAGAATTTGGTTACAACTCTAACATGGGGAAAGGAGACCTTGGAGTTAGAGGACGTTACAAGAGCCCTGTTGGCTTTTCATCAAAGAAAGAAAAATATTGATGAAAATTCTCAAGGAAAAGGGCTAGTTGTGAAGGGTAACCATGAGCGTGGAAGAAGTAGTAACAAGGGTGGTTCAAATGGCAAGAAGTCTCGGTCAAAGTCAAGGAAGTGGAAGGACATCAACTGCTATAAGTGTGGGAAGAAAGGGCACATAAAGTGGGATCCAGATCGGAAAAAGAACAAGGACGGCGAGAATGAAGGTTCTTCAAAATCTGTGAACGTAGTGGAAGACAATTCAGACGATGTTGACGGTGATATGCTTTCTGTTGCATCTAATTCAGAGCATCTTGTGGATTTTTGGATTCTAGACTCAGCATGTTCGTTTCACATGACGTCCAACAAAGATTGGTTTGACACCTACAGATCAATTAATTTTGGTATAATTATTATGGGTAATGGTGCACATTGCAAAATTACTGACATAGGTAATATTAGAATTAAAATGTTTGATGGTGTGGTTAGAATGTTATGTGATGTTAGACATGTACTAGACGTGGAAAAGAGTCTAATTTCATTAGGCACCTTAGACTCAAACGATTATGGTTATAAGTTTGAAGGTGCAATAATGAAGGTGACTAAGGGTGCGATGGTAGTGATGAAGGGAAAAAAAAGTACAAAGAATATCTATAAACTATTGGAAGTACAATTGTAGGTAGAATTGCCTCTGTGGAGTCTAAGTCCAATTGTACTGTTTTGTGGCATATGCAGTTGGGTCATATGAGTGAGCGGGGCATGTTGGAGCTCCATAAAAGAAATTTGTTGAAGGGTGTCAAAACATGCAAACTTGATTTCTGTAAGTTCTATGTTCTAGGGAAGCAGAATCATGTACAATTCAAGACAGCAACACACAAGACAGAGGGTATTCTGGATTATGTTCATTCTAATGTTTGAGGACCAATGAAAACAGTCCCTTTTTAGTGGGACTCATCGGGTGCAAATAATCGCTCAATCCAAATTTGTTGCCAATGCTCCCTAAAGTGTCTTAAGCCCTAGAATTAATGGAATGAGTTGCATTTTTCCCTTTAAATGCGCATTTTTCCCTTAGCAACCTACAAAATACTAAAAACCAAAACTAACCAAAACATCATAAAATAATAAAGCTAAAGGCTTAGCAAATGCAAATGAAGGGATCCAAATATGCAATATTTGACACTCATCAAATACCCCCAATTTTTCATTTTGCTAGTCCCTTAGCGAAACAAAATCAAAAAAATCAAAAAAATCAAAAAAAATCAAAACATGAAACATAAATCCGCTATTGTAGGAGAGACGATTGCGTTTAGCGTATGCAACAAGCCTTTTAAATCCCTAGGCATCCCTAGAGGATGAGTGAAGTTTCATGAGGGTTTAACATCAATGATACCCAAACATTTTTAGCATTGTCATTGACAAACACAAATTTTCACACAAACACATGGTTCTTACATCATGAGCAGGTTTAACAAAGTGAACACCACAATCACATCATCAAGTCAACCACAAATCATTTAACTCAAAGATGAAAATTTTTTAGACAAAACATGTTCCAATAAGTGCAATATGAGACTAACATACAATCATGAGATTTCAATTTTTCTTAAAGTTAGGTATACCTCAAAATTTATAGGAATTCACTCAGATGAACACAACCAAGGCTTAAATCAAGACATGCATTTTTTGTGTAGGCTGTGCAATACTCGACTCCCTTAAGCTTTCTAATTGACCTATGTAACGAGTGTTGGGCTAGTGAATCCCAAACCAGATGGTTTTAGGGCACTAGATGTAGAAACATTCCTAATGGCTTAATTACTCAAGTCAACAAGGCTACGAAACCAAACTAGCCATCCAATCAACCAAATTGAATTTCTCATCTTTTTACGCGAACACTCAATGCTTAGGGAGGCATGAGGTCCAGTTACTCAATGAGAAGCTCAAACTGATTTTTTTTTTTTTTTAAGCCAAGGTTTCCTAAAAAATTCATCATACAAATCTCAAGACACACCCTACTCAATTCAAATCTCATACCTATGCTAGTGTGCTTGTGATGATCAATTTAGACATGTGAAGTGTCTCTAATCCAATCAAATGAGTCAAATGACTCAGATTTCTAATGACATGATGTGTTCAATAAGTTAAACAAACCAATGACATGCAAACCACGATTATAATGTAACTTATGCTCAATCAACAACATAGCAATTTTTTTTTTTTTTTTTTTTAACACAACAAACAAACAATTTAAAACAAACAAAAGACAGAGTGTCTTTCCGTACCCCCAAACTTAAACTACACATTGCCCTCAATGTGTAGTAAAGAAGTACATTACCAGAAGTATGGAATATCGAGGTGTGAAAAAGGTTAGGGCGTCCCCCAAACTTGAATACCAAAACACCTATCAACAAAACTGACAGCAATATTTTCTCACAGAAACAAACATCAAAAGGTTAATTGTTGTCAGAAACAAAAAACAAAAAAAATAAAATGACAAGAAATAAAATGACAAAAGAAAAAGACTCAAAAATAAAGTGCGGAAAATAAAAAAATAAAAAAATACCGCACTTTCCCCGATCATTTGGGTATCCAACCAAACCCTTCCACCATTTCTTCTTTAGAATTTGATATCCCTCCAGAAGGATGTTTCGCCACCTCAGGTAGCCTAGTTGCTTGCTTCGAAGAATCTTCTTAGGAACATGGTTCCTAGATTTGTGATCTTGTGTGCATAGATCCTTGAGAAGTTTAGCCTGAGATGGCTGTTTGAGACATTGAAGAATTGAAGCTTAGGGTTCATGAACTGTCTCAAGAGGGATTGTGACGGATGAATGAGCTTCAATACTCACTTCCTTGTCATTGGACACTTTTTGAGTTGGTGGGGGCTCAATTTACTCAACTTGCTCCTCTTTTTCTTCCTCCTCGTAGCTATCAACAATGAGAGGCTTAGCTGCTGGTGAAGATGGTTTAGGGAATAATATCTCAGTGGTTTCTCCATTCTCAATACGCACCTCAGGAGTAGAATCCAATATTGCATCTGCTTGGTCAAGTAACTTATCCAAATCTAAATCATCTCCAAATTGAGCAAGGCATGCTTCCAAAGGATCCTCTAGACTTGACTCATTAACAGTCTCCTTGACAACTTCCTCACTCCCAACTGTGGTGGTGGATTGGACATGCTCATGACAAGAATTGCTAGAACCATCCTCATCAATCATGTATTGCCCTCTCGCCATCTCCTGACTTTGAAGCTCCTCTTCCTCGATTCTGCTGAATTCAGTAACTAGATGACCGAGCTGTCCTTCTAACCTTGCAATTGCTTCAGTGTTGGCCATAGTGACATCTGTGATTTCTTGAATGGGTTGGTTGACTGTTTGCCTGAACTCACTGAGTGCGTCTTCCAATGATAATTCTGGTTGTGGCATGTGCCTCGTGGATTGGCCGGTTAGTTGCATGAATTCCTTGAGAGAGTCTTCCAGTGGAGATTGTTGAGGAAGATAGCCATATGATGAAGGAATGGAAGATGGATTATCGAACTGCGAATATTCAAAATGGTGCAGTTCATGAAATTGAGGAGCAAAATTTCCTATAGCATGAGCTTGCCACGAGAAATCAGAATGGTTGCTCCAATCCGGGTTATAAGAATTGGAAATTAATTCAAACCTAGGACTGGAGAAATTGGTGTTCCTCTACTCATGTGAAAAATTGTCCCCAAGATGAACAACTACCCGAACTATGATAAGGGTTGGAGCAGTATGAACATGGTCCACGTGGGTATAAATGGTGAGGGTAGTTGGTAGAAGTGGGTGTGGGTGTGGGTGTGGGTGTCCTACAACTAGGGGTAGCATCAAAATCACCAAATGGAGAATTCATGCTTACCCTCACTCTTTAAACAAAGTACACTTCCACATGAAGCATTAACCAAATTTTTGTTTTTTGTTTTTTGTTTGTTATTATTATTATTATTATTTTTTTTTTTTTGGACAGTAGGCTAAACAAAAATATAGAAAAGAAAAATAAAAACACAAAACACAAAATGGACAAAAAGAATTTGCAAAATTTTTTTTTACTTAGCTGCTTCTAGTCTGTTTAGGCAGATTTTGGAAGTGCGCTCGAGCGTAGGTGAATGCGATCGAGCACGAGTGTGCAATGCACTTGAGCACAAGCGCAGGATGGGTCGAGTGCAGGTGTGATCTCCTGCTACCAGTGTGCTAGAATGTGTTCGAGCGTAGGAGTGGTACAAACGATCGCAGTGGCAGGGACTAATTTTTGTCGACACTGCAACAGAAATACAAAAACAACCAACCTTTTCTCTTTTTTTTTTCTTTTTTTTTTTATGTTAGATGAAAGAGCACAAAAACAAATAAAAATAAACAAAAATCGCAAAAAGAAATGAAACAAAAATCTACCTAAACTAGTAGAAAAAAATCAATTTAAACAAAAATCAATTTTTACAAACAAACAACTCCCCAGTAATGGTGCCAAAAACTTGATGTGCAAATTATAGTTACTCGCAAGCGCACGAGTCATGTGCAGTACAGTGTGTGCAAGTGCGAGGTCGATCCATAGGAAATTGTGTCGTGAAAACTAGTTCTTATCTAAACTAATCCTATTTTAACCTAGTTCCGAATTTTGTGATTTTGAAATTGAAAACAAAACAAAATAAAACTAATCAAAAGATAAAAAAACTAAGGTTTTCAGAATCCACCTCACCAAATCAAAGCACACATAATCATGTTTGTTCATACATCTGAATTTCAATAAAATCCTACGCATGTTCTATTATTTTTATAAAATCCTATTGAATCATTCAATGAATCCATTTCTATTACAAATCACAGCGAATATCCAATTAAAATCAAATCATCCACTGTATCTGTTTGATATACAAATCACAATGGATATAAGTCTCAATCAAATCATTCGATGTATCTGTTGGATGAAACACAATAAGTATCCAACGTTTTCACAATTTATAAACAACAATCAATTACAATTTTGTCACACAATTGAATTGATACGAACATACATTACATTAAACGACATAATTGTATAAACAAATCATAAAAATATGCAAAAAAATCAATGGTGAGGCTTCATCTTCAACCTTAGTTGAAGATTTAGCCTTTCATGACAAAATAAGTCATAAAGAAACTGAAAAATTCATTGAAATTGACAACTTACAAAAGAATTGGAGTTCAAAGCTCCAAAAACCTAGAATAGTCAAAAAAATTGACAAAGTACAGCACCCCTGGCGCATCTCCATGCGTTTACAATAGAAAAGAATGATATTGATAAGTTAATTTTAGGCTTTCAGTGCTTCTAGGTCGGCCGAGTGCGCTCGATCGCACATGAGGTACGCTCAATCACACTCGTGCATAACTTTCCACTTTCGATGGGCGCGTGTGCGCTCAAGCGCACTACCTTTGGAATTAGCCAACTCTTGGCAAACATGAATTTGTATATCTTTGAGTTACCTTTCCAATGACGTCAAGATCACTTCAATCCGAGCTCAACAACTCTAGATATGGAGTTTTTAGTGGGACTCGTCGGGTGCGAATAATCGCTCGATCCAAATTTGCTGCCAATGCTCCCTAAAGTGTCTTAAGCCCCAGAATTAATGGAATGAGTTGCATTTTTCCCTTAGCAACCAACAAAACACTAAAACTAACCAAAACATCATAAAATAATAAAGCTAAAAGCTTAGCAAATGCAAATGAAAGGGTACAAATATACATTATTTGGCACTCATCAGTATTCAGCAAGGTGGAGTTTCGTTGTATTGTGACAGTCAGAGTGGCATTTACTTGGCAAAGAACCAGGTGTATCATGCAAGAACCAAGCACATTGATGTGAGGTTTCACAAGATCCAGGAATTGGTTGCTACAAGTGAATTATTACTTGAAAAGATTCACACTTCTGAGAATGCAGCGGACATGTTGACGAAGCTTGTTACCGTAGACAAGTTCAAGCATTGCTTAGACTTAAGCAATGTCTCCAAGTGTTAGAAAGGAGAGGAAAGGAGGTGGCATCCCTAAACTTATCAGTTCCAGGTGGAGGCCCAATACTTGATTATCTTCAAAGAGGTGAATACTCGCCAAGGTGGAGATTGTTGGAACAAGTAGCTCATATTCTACTACTGGCCCATTGGGTGTAATTAGTTTATGTGGGCTTTGGGACAAATAAGTTGTGGGGGGTATTTTGGGGTTTTCTAAAATACTTATAATTAGGGTTTTCCTATAAATATGTTATGTTGTAACCCTAAATCATTGAATGTAAAATATATCCACTCTCTCCTGTTGCCGTAAGCACATTGCCGAACTAGGTAAATTTGTGTCGCAACTCTTTCTTGATCTCTCTCTTTTCGATTCCATATTATTCATCATTGTTGTGCACGGTAACAACAAATGCTATCAGAGCCATGGTTACCTTCCTGGGACGGGTGTCTAGACGCGTTGGGTTTAGAGTTGTGTCTCCACTCACTACTCGGGTTTAGAGTTGTGTCTTCATCCTCAACTCTTGACGTGATACACTCTTGGAAATGTAAAAAGACTCACAAGCGAGGGAGAGTTGGGTCAATGTGAAGAGACTCACAAGTGAGGGGGAGATTGTTGTGAGTGCACTTGTGAGTGTTGTGTCCCACATTGAGAAAATATAAAAGACAAGAGTACTTAATATACCTAAGTTGACCTTAGCTCATTAGCTTAGTCTTTTGGGCTAGAGTTGTGTTCAACTATATATATTGATGTACTCTTGGTAAAAACTTCATAACCGCTTTATCTCCCAACAAATGGTATCAGAGCCATGGTTACTTTCCTAGGACGAGTGTCTGGATGCGTCGGGTTTAGAGTTGTGTCTCCACCCATAACTCGGGTTTAGAGTTGTAACGCCCCTGACCCTATAGGGTTAGGTTTGCTAACTTGATCTCTCAAAGGCGCAAACTATTATAAGGCTTTCCAGAGCAATTAACTAAATGTGGAAATAAATGCATGATAAAAATCTATTGAATGCGAAAACATTTGTTCTAAACAAGTAAATTAACAACATAGTTCTAAAAATCCAAATAGCCTAACTCTGTGCTAGTGCACTTAATATAAAAGAAAACATATTTCATGACATAATGATAAGTGCTAAAATATCCATATTTTAGCCCATTAATGTATATTTGTTAATTCCTTAGTCTTGTTAGCTTGTGCAATTTTATTTCCTTTTTGTATTTTCTTCGTTTTATAGGTTTTTGGAAGAAAATGAAGCATTTCTAGAAGTCTAGGGCGTAAAGAACAAATTTGGAAAAACTAGTGGTTCTGATAGTGTGATCGATCGTAGGAGACCTGCGCTCGAGCGCACTACCAAAGAAATGTCTAGACAAGCGCAAGCTTGCGCTCGTACGCAAAAGAAGAGGCTCGATCGCAAACCTGCGATCGAGCTCACATGGGCCGCGATTGAGCGCACCCATGCGTGAAGAGCAAGGCAATAGCACCATATTTCAGAAAGTGCCCTTTTTCACCCCTACTAGGGTTTTCAAAACTCTAGGCGAACTAGAACGCAAAAGCTACAATTTTTAGGGTTTCTAAAGTGTTCCTAAGGCCTATAAATAGACCCTTAAGCTTATAGAATAGACATAATTCCAAGGAGAAGAATTGGAGGCTCTTCAAGCTCAAGTTTCGAGTTTATTCTTTTCCTTTCTATTTTATTTTATGAAGATGTTTAACATCAAACTCATGTGTAACTAAACTCTTTAGTAGGGCTAGATTGAAGCCCTAATTATGTTTATTTAATATTTCAATATTGGCATCTTTGTGATAATCATATTATGATGTTTAACTTGATTAATTCCTGTTTTATTGAATTCCTCATATGTGTGTACCTGATCAACATATGCATGTGGTATGGATTAATTAATTAAGTCAATTTGGATAATCGGCTTCTTGGATTAATTAACATGGAAAACTGGGACTATACACCCATGCCCTAGGTTCCGTGTATTTGTCGATTTCCATAGATTTATGCTTTCTTAAAGAACAACTTAGTATACACCCATGCTAAATCTTTTGAGAAAGAAAAGAGTTAGAGTATATACTCATACCTAATTCATTGCTTAGGAAAATCTATAGCTTAAAGAGTATACACCCATGCCCTTAGGTTGGCAAAGCTTAAAGAGTATACACCCATGTCCTTATTATATTATTTGAGCATGGTTAGTGGTGGATATCAAAGCCCCACCTTTATCTTTATTAAATCAAAAATCACTCTTTGTTTTGTTTTAATTACATAATTTATTTTAAGCATAATTTATGGCAATCCTCGTTGAAATGATCTCGTACTTGCATCCTATACTATTATATTGATCTTGTACACTTGCGAGTTAAACGTACATTTATTTGCCTATTAATTTAGGTCGATATTTGCACAACACATAAGCCTATGGTCCTCCTAACTCCCATTCCGGCCTCCTATTCCTTCATGCTTATTCCCTGAAAACAAAAATATAATAAGGGTGAGCGAGAAAAAAAAAAAAAAATTGTTCAGTAAGTAGAACCTCAACCATAAAACAGTTAAGTTAAAAATCGTTTTCTAAAATACTAATTTTTCTTCTATGAAATCTCCAAGACAAAAATATTTTTCTCTTTCAAAAGAACAACAATGAATACTCATCTAATAAATAAAAAAATCATTCTTAATAAAGTTGTTCTCTTAATAGGACCATGTACATTGTTACCCCTATGTACTAGGGTTGCACAGTCTTTATGACCGTGGTAGCGCCTGCGGCCGCAGACATGACTTCTGGTGCTAGTCAATTAACTAACGTGCACTCAACTTGGCAAAACTGATAGATCCAACCTTCTCAACGTCCTTCAGTGGGTTGCACTTCCATCTCTAGCGCTGGTACCGTGCTGCTTTTCTCTGAGTTCTTGGGCCAAAATTATCTCCTCCACACTCTTGCCCCATATAATAAAACTCTTTTCTTTTCCTTCACTTCTTTTCTCTTAGCTCAACCTTGGGCAAGATGTCGGAAGGTTTACTTCTCTTTACTTTAACGAATTACCCTTAAAATCTCAAGTGACAATAAATAGTTCTTTTTCTAAATTGAAAACTTCTTATGTCAATATTAAAAGTGACATATAAATCTTTGTAAGCTTATAAGTAGATAACATAAGCATTTAATAACATAACATAAACATTTAAATAAAACAAGTAATAAGTTTTACATAAAAAACTATGCAAATGAATAATACTTTGAAAGGAGTTAAGGACTTCCCCTTACCTCATACTGCAGCTATTAAGACTGATTTGTACCGTTAATCACCTAAACCGATAGAATTCAGCTATATCAACTTTAAGCTAAACACATAGGTTCTATCTATAAGTCTATCTTGACTATGCCCGATCCCTTAATAAAATTGGATCAATTATACCCCTTATTATTATTATTATTAAAACAAATAAGCAACTCAACCTTCCAAGAGTTTTCTACGAAATTCCAAGTTTCATGATCAACAGATTGCTAACTTCTTTTTCATTAATGGATGCTGTATGTATAATTTACTAAAGACAAAACTAAGCTTATTCCTTAAAAACAAATTCGGTTTTTCTGTCTTTTTCCATATTACTACTCTACGGGTGTTGTTGGTGTAGTTCACTAAAAACAAATTTAACCAAAACTCATATTTCTTTAATTCATTTAAAGTTTTAAACCCATTGCAGTAACGCATTGTATGCTTATAGGTAAATAATTTAAGAAATATTTTTGTATGGTTTATTATACTTACACCTTTGCAGTAAGGTATTATGAATCATGACTAAATCGAAACTTCATGGTTCAAAAAGCTTAAAATTTGATAACCAAAAGAAACATTCCTTTTTCAATTTATAAATACCCTTGTGCAGTTACGCATACATATATATATATATATAAGGTTCCTAAATGACAAAAACAGTCCCTATTTCCTCAATTACAGATTCGGTCAAGATATGCTTTTCTAGAAAAAATTTTGTCGATAGCAAGTAACAACCAAAAAGCTTCGTATTTAATATATATTTAGGAAAAATACAGTTTACCCCCCTTAAGTTTTAGAGATTTTTCAATTTTAACCTCAAAGTTTAAAAATTAACAATCTACCCCCTTGAAGTTTTAAAAATTGGCAATTTAAACCCTCCGTTTAATTTTTCCATCAAAATAGACAGAAATCTATGAAATTACATTACTACCCTCATGCTTTTTTAAAAAAATTTCCGTTCAATTTAACGAAAAAATTAAACGAAAAGTTTAAATTGCCAATTTTTGAAACTTCAGGGGGTAGATTGTCGATTTTTGAACTTTGAGGTTAAAATTGAAAACTCCTAAAACTTCAGGGGGGTAAACTACATTTTCCCCTATATATTTATATTTATATCTTTTATTTCTAAAATCTGAATAACAATTTCTATAAATCTAACTGTGTACGTTTACAAACCACACAATATCTAAAAAAATATGAAGAAATTTCCTTAGTAGGTACATCTAAAGAACGATAGAGAAGAAAAGAAAATAAAAGTTTTCTCGGAAATCGAGAATTTTAAGAGAGAAATTCTATGCGGTTTTGGGTTGCGTGAGAACACGTACGCATTGGTGAGCTTGTACGTGAGTTTTGATAAAAGAGAGAGAAACGTGTTTGTGAGTGAAATGAGAGAACGTGCATGGGTTGTAGGGGGTTTAATCCATTTAGTGCATTTCTAATGCAAGAGTCAAATGTTACTTTTATCTAGAATAGCTCTTCAAATATTCAAAAAATCTCCCATATTGGATGAACCAAAAATATATATAAAATAGATATTTGATTAGAAGAGCTAAAAAAAAAGTTAAATGTAGCAGTACTTTTTAAGGGAGCCATTTTATTTTTTAATGTTTCTCTCTCCTACTTTATCTTTTTCCCAAATCTTTTCCCACTTTTTTTTTAGAAATATAGCTAATCCGATGTAGAGACACTTAAAAATGGCTTAGTTAAACTAAATAAAAGTGAGTTTTGAAAAGCCATTTTACATAAAAATATGGCTCTTCCATTGGGAATGCTTTTAGATAGCTTCTAGGAATTTAATTTTAAAAGCATCTAGTTAGAAGAGAGATAAGATATTTTCAGAAAATACATATGCTTTAATAAATTAATTCGATAAAATTTGAATTCCCAGATATAAAGCAGTCTTTATCTTATTGCTTTAAATTTTTAAACTCAAACTTTAAAATGGAAATTGTCAACAAACTGCATTACCATATATTTGCATGATATTGTGAAATCTTTTAAATTTTGTAACTGTTTAATATTTAAATATTTAAATAAAATATTGGAAACTTATAAATACAATTAAATTTTATTGACTCATATTTGGGCTTTTGATCCATTTTTACTAAGCTGTTTAGACCCAACAAGTCAAGCATGCACATCTAACCTATCCTCAAGTCTAATATGTAAATCTATTATGAGCTTAAATAATATTCACATAAGATCATTATAACACATAGAGAAACCCTGAATGGAATATTGTGGTGTTTTTTTCTTACTATTAATGACTCTTTTTTGTCCTATTCTTTCCGTTCTAATAAATACAAGCTATTCAATTAGCCAATTTAGCCCCATTCTCGTGGAAAAAGGAAAGTTCCCTCTAATTTTTGCAGGCTGCCCTAGACTCCTCCACCTTGGCTCATCTTGCACCTTCATTCTTCAATTAAATTCCAAAAGGGCGGTTAATGATATTATAGTACAACTTTCGGATTGCACATTTCACCATATGGAGGGGTTATGGTTCAACGTCAATTTTAATTTCATTTTATTGATGGACATTGTACACCAGAAACGCATTGATGCCTACATGTTTGAAGCCAGCTTACAAATTAAATCCAGACCGTTGAAAAAATTATAGTTTTTTTTTATTTTTTTATTTTTATTTATACAGGACCTAAGCCAAATCCACTTGGAAAACTAGTATTTTCACATGAAAGACCATATTTATTACGAAATCCTCGTAAAAGATTCAAAAGGGATGGTTACCATTAAATGCTCTAACTTTAAATCTTGACTATGAAATGGAGAAAATCTTATTCCAAATTGCAGTCTAAAAGATTCATTCAAGCAAAAAGAAACTAGCCACGCTTAGACATATGTAGATTTGAACTTACTACTCAGATGCTTCTTTCCTCTTGGCCTTCTCTTTCTCAAGTAAGTAAATTTTCTCTGCTTCAGGAATAGCCAACATGATTGTGCGCAGCTTGAGATTCATCTCCTCCACCTTTTCCATGAGCTTGTCATTTGTAAACATGGCCAAAACAATGCTTTGGATGGTTCCCCAGCTTTCTATTAGTGGTAAAACAATAATTACAGCAGAACAAATGGTGCCCCATGCCATAGCAATCACTGCCCAGAATGTGAAGTACCCCTTACTGAATACTCCTGCATCATACAAAATTAAGTTACCGAATTATAGTCGGGACAATGGATCTTTCATTAACATATAGAGTAATGCTATTTAATAAACTCTTATACAACTACCAAACAACTACGATAAGTAAAACGAAAAATCAACTGTCATGTTCCAGCCTACTAAATATCATTCCCCTGTCATATATCAATGAGGTTCTTCACTGAAAGGACAATTATGTTTGGAAGACTACAATAGCATGGACTTGTTCATGCAGCTACCTAGTAATAGAATTTACCTGCTGGAAGAGAGAGAAGAGGCCACAATATGACAATCAGAACAGTAAAACCAACACCCCATTTTACTATCCATGCTTTAGCTCTCATCAGTTTTTGCTCATTAAACTCTTCTGCTGGCTGCTCACTCTTTTCCTTCTCAACCACTGTGATCTGCCTAGTGGTACCCCAGTCATAATTTTGAGGCCACAAAATGCTACAAATAGCATGAACAGCTCCTCCGGTAAGTAGAGAGACAAGGTTTCCGGCAAGCATAGGTGCATTTCGCCCGGTTGTATCAAGATTTACCCGGCCATACTCGGATTTTGTAACTGACAACCAAGTGATTATTCCAAGAACACAACCACTGGTGGCACCAAGGATGGCACCAATTGCATTTGCTTTTCTCCACAGAAGCATAAAAGCAATCGGCATAACTGCTGAACCAATGAGCACTCCCATGACTAGATACATCCAGCCCAAGGAAATCCCAGCTTTGTTGAGTATTACTGCTAACATCCCCATAAAGCATCCAAAGATAAGGACAACACCCCTTGACACCCTAAGGATTTGCTTCCCACTTGCCTCTGGATTTATGTAAGTACGATAGATATCATATGTGCATAATGAGGATACTGCAATCAACTCAGATGAACCAGCAGATGTCACTGCCCTGATCATTATAAACATAATCAAAGGTTAAATATATAGGATTTAGAGAACTTGGAGTTTGGAGCATATTAGGCATTCAAATGTAGGAAAAACCATTAAGATGAAAACAAAATGCAAACCTTATAGTATTTCACATCAGCCAATCTTTTAGAATATTGAAAACCAAAATGAAAATTGATTTAACTGACCCTTCCAGGTCTCCTGTAAGTACTTACATGAAAAGCATAGTAAGAAGAAGAACAGATCCTGCCTTCCCCATCAAAGCTATAGCAGTAGCAGGAGGAACAAGTCCATGGCTTGCCTCACTTGCTGTAATCGGTAAATCGAGGGCGAGTGCTCCCAAACCCAGTGATGTTGCCAAAGAGAATGGCACTGCAAACCATACTAACCCACCCAACAAGTAGCCCTTATGAGTTGATGAAGGTCTTGCAGCAATGGCACTCACCCAATATCCCTAGAATTTTATTATTTGAAAAGTGTTAGTATCTGAGGCTCATTCTAAAATGGAAAAATACAAGGGAAATGGGCTTACATTGTCAACAAACACAGCGCCAAAGTTGCCAACAATGTTGATAATCCCAAAAACAAGCCCGCCGGAACTCAACATTGTCAAGTAAGACCCTTTGTAATTCCCACTAACTGGGCCACAAGATTGCCCATCATGGGAAAGTGGCTCCTCACATATTCTTGATTTGCTTGCTACCTCAACCAGATGATTGTATACAACACTAGGGCTACCAAGCTTACTGCTTGCCGTGTAAACCAAGTAGACAAAGATGACTAAAACAATATGTACTGAAGCCAAAAGTAAACAAAACAAATCTCAGGCTAAGACCAGAATATAAATCAAACATTACATAGAAAATTTTCAGACAATAATCGAGTAAATTACCTATAACAGAATGTATATAGCTAGCCAAGAAGGTTGCTTTTAGTCCTCCAGCTAGTGTGTACAAAATAACTCCAAGTGGTATCAGAAAGCTAGCAGCATAAATGTTCACTCCAGTCAGTGCATTTACAACAGCAGATCCACCAAGGAGCAACATTGCTGTTACAGTCATATTTGTCAAAAAGCAGAAGGGAAGGAAGACAATGTGCGCCACAGTCCCCCAACTGGCATTAGATGAAGATTATCATTAAGTTAGAGGCAAAAGATCTAGCAGAAAAGTATTTAGCAAACAGTACACAACTTACCGAGCTTTTACTATTTCACAAACAGTATGAGCATAAGGAGCCTTTCTTTTGATCTCTATAGCAATTATACCAAACAAGAGTACCTGTTCAAAAACAATATTAAAATCAATTACTATTATAGAATTTCTAATGATGAGAAGAATTTATAGAATTTCAACAGTTGAAGGGAGGCAAATTTTCATTGAAGATACCTGGATGGTAGCCCCACTAGCATACCAGAAAGGCCCACTGACACCATATTCCCAAGCAACATTGGAACTTTGCAGGATTGTAGCAGCGCATGTCCACTTTACAAATTCCCCCATTAAAATTTTATGTCAATAGAAATATCAGGTCCATCTAAATGTGCCAAGACTGTGGAAATTACCTGAGATACAACCACACTAGCAATAAGTCCAGTCTTGACGTTTCTCCCTGCAGTGTTGAACCATTCGGATGTATGGCGAGACCCAACATAACGCTTCTCCAGCCATACCTGATCCCACAAGTAAGTTTATGGTCAGAAACAATAAATTAACCAAAAACTGAGTGGTAATAATAATTATAGTTTTCAAGCGTGATGAATTTTCAAACAAATGGTGGCAGAGAATAATCATAGGCTTCTATATTTCATCTATATCTTTGACAGCATCAACAAAACAAACATAAAGTGGACAGACAATGTTTCATTAAAGGGAAACTTCAATGTCCTTGAATCAAATTTGGTTTTCTCTATAAAAACAAAAAGAAACGAGAAACAGTTCCACCTTGTTCTTGGAATGTTTTTGTTATAGCCAATAACAAAAAGAAAGGACATTAAAAGAAAATGGTTGGTTACAGACAATAACTTATTCTTGGAATTCTGCAAGGGTAACCCCTTCAATAACCTTGGCATTTGGAGCAAACAATTCATTAAAAGTTTAAGCCAGAAGTGTTTAGGGACTGATTTAAAGAACAATTTCTGAAGTATAACCAAAGATGTTAGGGAACCAGTGGATTTTGGAGTAAAATCCTCAAAATTAAGTCTCCTACCAGGCCTTTCCTGAAATTCTTGATAGGCAAATGGGACACACAAATTCTCGTGGCATGATATAATACTTGCCTTATGCAGGGGAAAAACAAAAAAAAAAAAGGAAGTTAACCGGTGGACTAGACTTCAAAAAGAGATGATTATTCATACTAGTATCATTAAAAAATGAACATATATAGTTCACAACTTTCCATCGCATGAAAAACTTTTTCGAGTCAAAATACCTTTCAAAATTATTAGCAAACATATGCAGTAGTTTTCCAGAAAAATGTTTTCAACGGAAAACGTTTTACTATCAGAAAACGTTTTTTGTCGAAACAAGCGAAGCTAAATAAAATCCAAACGAAAATATTACATAAAGCATCTAGAAACGAAGAAAAAAAATTGGCTTAATAATAATTAGAAGATACTTCACTTAACCTTTTGAATTGTTATCATTTTTGCAATGCCCCCTAAAATTCAATTTCTCTCAATTTAATGAATCGAACTTTAAATTTTTTTCAATGCCCCTCCATTAGAATTTTTCTTTAAATCCCAACAAAATTCCCAAAATACCCTCATTTGTTTTGGAAAAAAAGAAAGAAAAAAATTGCAAAGATTAAGACGTTGGTCCCAAGTTAACGGTATTTGCAAAAATACTTATGCCTCAATCTTAGTAAAAAAATTTAAATAATTTTTTTTAAAAAAAAGGTGGGGGGGGTATTTTGGAAATTTTGTTAGGATTTAACAGAAAATTCTAACGAACGTGAGAATTTGAAAAAAATTAAAAGTTCGATATACTAAATTGAAAGGTTTTAAACTTTAAGAGGGACATTGTAAAAAGAGTGACAATTCAATGGAGGTAAGTGAAGTTGCAATAGTGCTTTGTAGCACCTATAGAGAACTTAATTCAAACATGTATAGATTTACGCTTAGTTTTTCATGATGCAGATTTACGCTTAGTGTTTTTGACTTACTCAAAGTGGTTGTTAGCTGCTACATTCCATGGAGGGATCTGTTTACTGACTATAGTTGATTAGTGGAGATTGGTTGTTCATATACATGGGATTTGTTGCTCATTTTTAGGCAGTGGAGATGGTGGGTTATTATCTAAATCTTGGAGAGCCCAAGTAAGACGTCTGAAATAAACATTATCTTAGCCCAACCAGTTTTTTTTTTTTTTTTCCTCTCTTTCAACAAAGACTACAGCACCAAGATGAAAACAGTAATGTTAAATATATTTAGGCAAATACAGAAACAGGGCCGGCTCATGTCCTAGGTGAGTTAGGCCCTCGCCTAGGGCCCCCAATTTAATAAGGCCTAAAAAAAAAATTTTGAGTTAAAAAAAAATTTAAAAAAAAAAAATTATTTTTGACCAAAAAAAAAATTGAAGGCCCAAATGTTATTTAATAGGGCCTAAAAATTTTTTTTATCCAAATTTAATGCCTCAATTTAATAAGACCCCAATTAATAAGCTTACTATAAATTTTAAAAATAATTCAAAAAATAAATTAAAAAAGGACAAAGCATTAATGCCTTATACATCATTACGCCAATTCCCTAAAGCTCCTGATGCTACAGTACACGCCTGACGCTACAGTACACACCTACATCATTCATTCATCCTCTTGCCCTCTTTATAGAAATTTTTTGTTTTTGATGAGAAAATATAAACGTTAGTAATAAAATATTACCATTTATTTTCTATTTATTATTTAGCCATCTAGGGAAAGTCAAGAGCCAAAAATATAAACTGCTGTCAACTATGGGCATTTTAAATATCAGTCTCTATATTTTCCACTTTACCTCTCCTCTTTGCTTGCTCTTTTCTGAGTTTTTCTTCTCTGCCTATCTCATCATTTTCTCTTCCTCTCCGACTCCGAGTGACTAAGTCTCTTGTCCTATCTCCAAGAACTGCTTCATAATTCCTTTGCCAAATCAGGTTTTATTGTTCTATTTTTGTCATTTATTTTATTATAGTCATAATTTTTTTTTGATAAATCGTGTTTGTTTAATTTGTTAGTATTTTTAATTAAACATGTCTACTAGAAAATATGCATCTGGATATGAAAAACTTAAAAAAAAAAGACAAATTGATTGAATCTCAAAAAGGAGCTCTAAATAAATTTGTTATTAGCAATAAACAAAATATTGAGGATAATTTAGGTGAAAAACTCATAAATGAACAAGAAACTCATCAAAAAGAATTAAAAGATAATGAAAATGATATTAATGTATCTAAATCTATTACTATATATATATATATATATGTTACTTTAAAAAAGAAAAAATTGAATTAAAAAAAAAATTGTTACTTAAAAAAAAAAAAAAAAAAAATTAGGCCCAATTTCAAAGTTTTATCCAAGGCCCCAAAATATGTTGAGCCGGCCTGTACAGAAATTACTGTATAGTCAACCAAACATTAATACTGAGTATGAGGGAGAAAAGAAAAAAAAGAAAAAGACAATTATGAAAAGATAAGGCATACCCACCAGGAAAGATGTGAAAACAGTGAAGAAGGCACCAAAGCCAAGGATAACAGAGTAGCCAACAGCTTGATTAAGCACTGGCTTCCCATCAAAGAAACTGCTCTGTCTGACGCAGCCACCTTGAGAGAGATGATAGTAGTTGCCTGAGAATCCCAAAGGTGGACACTGCGATTGAGACGTAGCCATCAAGAAAGTGAGGGAGCCGACTGCAATATCTATTGCTCTCTCATGTTGGTTCCAAATCCAATACCAATAAGAGAGGCTTGGAAATTTGGAACCAATGAAATTCTAAGTCAAACTCAGAAGGTATCTATCTCTCTCTCTCTTGGTATGACAGGAATCTTGATGTTTTAGTGGAATATTTTTAGTCAAACTGGTTCTTTTCTTAGGGCCTAATTTCCTCAATAAAACCCAATTATGGGCAAGGTTGGGCCTGGCCCATTGGTCACATTTGCAGAAATTTTATTGGATTTGTTGAATACCTACTCATAATGAAAATTATAATAGACTAATTCCTCTTATACTACTTGTCCATATTTGAATTTATAACCTATTTTAATGCCCACAAATTGGTTATTAACAAATGGAGAGTCACCCTACCAATATCCAAAACAACTTAGTTAACCTTGATTATATCTAACAATACCTTGATGGTACTGTAAAGATAAATTTTGGTAACACAGTACAACCTAGGTCAAGCCTACAAATAGAGATGTTATCCAAAGCCAGTCAACCCTAGAGATGTGGTACTGGAGCACTGCACAACATGCCCCTAATGAGGACGTCAGAAATTTAAGAGGGAGAGTTTGTAACACCTCGGTTCCATATTGGAAAGATGAGAAGAAACCCACATAAAGTGGGTGGTTTATAAAGATAGTTATGGGTATTAAGTCTCACATTGCTTAGTTACTAGGTAAAACTAGGCTTTATAATAAATTCTAAGGAAGGTCCAAGTTGACTAGTCATTTTGAGGTGATAGCGCAGATGTGGCTAACGTTTTTCCCACTGTATGTCTATCCAAAAGAAAATAAGTTGACATTTCAAAAAGTAATAAACTATTGAATTTGAATGACGAAACATCAAATCTTAGGGTTACTAAATAATATCATTCTAAAACTTTAGTTGTGGAAACCTAACGGTTGAAATTGAAAAATATTTATTTTTTTATTTATTTTAAATTACGTTTATTATATTTTTAATTTGACCCTATAGTAGTAAATCTCTGGCTCTCTACTGCTAATCCTAATCCTAATTCATGAACCCTAAAATTATGGATCCAAAATCCTTGACCTAATATTTTTGGAATCTCATTTTCCTCAAAAATATATATTTTTTTTTTGGTTTTGATAATTTCCTAAAGGGATTTGTTGTGATTTTTTCACAAGACTTATACGTGTAATGTGAGAATTCCAACAAGGTTAGAATATGATGTTTAAGATTCACAATTTAGGAAAGTTATGAATAAGGATAGATTTATGAGTTTACCTCCATAAAACCTCAAACATCATTTTAATGTGTTTGGATGAAAGGTTTCCAATTATGGAAATTTATTTCAAATTTGGAAGGGTTTTAGCGTTGATGATATTTCCTTGATGGTAATGGGAGTTGGAACTCCATAAACCTAATATGTGACAAAATTCATTTTGGACAATAATTTTCTAATTTAATTAGGTCAACCATGTCATATTACATAGAACTCCTATTTTAGAAAAGTAATTAAATTAGTTATTCTATTAAATTAGAATGCCTGGAACCTAATGAGATAAAGACAAAAATTTCCTCCAAACTGATCTAGAGTAAATATCCTCCAACCCATTTAAAATAGTGTCAAGTATTTATAAGTATTCTAGTAAATTGCTATAAATGACCTTAAGAATTTAAACATTTAAAGCGTTTAGTCTAAGCTAGTAAATTGGTATTGGGATCCCCTCTTGCTTGGAAATTGCCCATCAATTTTTTTTGAAATCCTTGCCATTAAATCTCATCTAAGGGTCTACAAGCTGCCACATGTTCACCCCATATTTTATTATTATTATTTTTATTTTGTTTTATATTTTATTTTTACAATTTAAATAATAAAATATTACTTTTTTAATTAGTGGGACACGTGGCAGCTTGTAGACCATTATATGAGATTCAACGTCCAGGATTTCAAAAAAAATTGATGGGCAATTCCCAGCTATTGCTAGGGATTCCGATCCAGTACACTACTATTAGTGGCCTTAAGAATTTAATGTACATTTTAAATGTTTATAGACACTTGACACTATTTTAAATAGGTTGAAGGATATTTCCTCCAATTTACAAGAAATTTCTCTCCATGAGATAAAGAACCTAACTTTGTTGGGGTTGCTCATAAGATTAGGAGCTCGACCAAATATTACTTCCATATACTCTGTCCAAAAATGGACAAAAGTATAACAACATATTTACAATTTTCGAATATAGCACTAGCATGACACTATTCAGATAGTAAATTCTTTAAATTTTAAACATTAATTTAAAATTAAATGACGTAAATTTCAACATATTAGCATTTATCGCTTTATTATTTATCATATTTATCACCATCTATGGTAAAATAACAAGATAATAAATAATAACTATGATAACTAATGGAATGATAAATGAGAAAATGCTATGTTAGCTCATGATGTTTTCTTGATCCTATGTGGATATTGTTTTTCTAAAAAATTAGAAAAAAAAAATTTACCCTACCGGGTCTCTCATATTTTTTTAAAAAAATAATATTCACGTAAGATAAGGATAACACTTAAAGAAACCATAACATTTTTCAGTGATAAATATTGATGTAGCAAAATCTCTGCTATTTACTTTAAAAATAAGGGATAAATGCAAAATTGGTCCTTATAGTTAGCCTAAATTACAAATCACTCCATGTGGTATAAAAAATAATTTATAGGCCCTTGTAGTTGGTCTAAATTACAAATCACTCTCTGTGATATAAAAAATAATTTATAGGTTTTCAAGGTATGCCAAAATAACAGTTTACTCATTGAAATCAATTTTCGTTGCGTAAATTAACAAAATCTATCACTTTGCCACGTCATACTCAATAAAAGTGTGACACGTATTATTATTAATTTCTGACTTTAAAAAATGACAATTAGGATTTTTTACATCATTTTACGATGCTAGCTAAGATTACATATCAACCCTCACTTCACGTTATACTGTTACAGTAAATTAACTTAATCTCTTATATCTCCAAAATTTTACTCCGTACGTAATCTTCTCTCATTTTCATCTTCCTTAGCCACTTCACAAAATGCGACTGTCAAATTCTCACAAAATCCTCCCAAATTGTCACGAGGAAGATGAAAATGAGAGAGGGTTACACACGGAGTAAAATGTTGGAAATAGAAGAAATTAGATTAATTTAGTGTAGTAGTATGATATGACACAATAATAGATTCTAATTTAATTTTAAAAGCATCTAGTTAGAAGAGAGATAAGATATTTTCAGAAAATACATATGCTTTAATAATTAATTCGATAAAATTTGAATTCCCAGAAATAAAGCAGTCATTACCATATATTTGCATGATATTGTGAAATCTTTTAAATTTTGTAACTGTCTAATATTTAAATATTCAAATAAAATATTTGAAACTTATAAATACAATTAAATTTTATTGACTCATTTTTAGGCTTTTGATCCATTTTTACTAAGCTGTCTAAGCCCAACAAGTCAAGCATGCACCTGTAACCCATCCTCAAGTCTAATATGTAAATCTATTATGGGCTTAAATAATATTCACATAAGATCATGATAACAAATAGAGAAACCCTGAATGGAATATTGTGGTGTTTTTTTCTTACTATTAATGACTCTTTTTTGTCCTATTCTTTCCGTTCTAATGAATACAAGCTATTCAATTAGCCAATTTAGCCCCATTCTCGTGGAAAAAGGAAAGTTCCCTCTAATTTTTGCAGGTTGCCCTAGACTCCTCCACCTTGGCTCATCGTGCACCGTCATTCTTCAATTAAATTCCAAAAGGGCGGTTAATGATCTTATAGTACAACTTTTGGATTGCGCACTTCACCATATGTTTGAAGTGCGCAATCTTAATTTCATTTTATTGATGGACATCGTACGCCAGAAAACACATTGATACCCACATGTTTGAAGCCAGCTTACAAATTAAATCCAGACCGTTGAAAAAATTATAGTTTTTTTTATTTTTTTTATTTTTATTTATACAGGACCTAAGCCAAATCCACTTGGAGAACTAGTATTTTCACATGAAAGACCATATTTATTACGAAATCCTCGTAAAAGATTCAAAAGGGATGATTACCATTAGATGCACCAACTTTAAATCTTGACTATGAAATGGAGAGAATCCTATTCCAAATTGCAGTCTAAAAGATTCATTCAAGCTAAAAGAAACTAGCCGAGCTTAGACATATGTAGATTTGAACTTATTACTCGGATGCTTCTTTCCTCTTGGCCTTCTCTTTCTCAAGTTGGTAAATTTTCTCTGCTTCAGGAATAGCCAACATGATTGTGTGCAGCTTGAGATTCATCTCCTCCACCTTTTCCATGAGCTTGTCATTTGTAAACATGGCCAAAACAACGCTTTGGATGGTTCCCCAGCTTTCTATTAGTGGTAAAACAATAATTACAGCAGATCCAATGGTGCCCCATGCCATAGCAATCACTGCCCAGAATGTGAAGTACCCCTTACTGAATACTCCTGCATCATACAAAATTAAGCTACCGAATTATAGTCGGGACAATGGATCTTTCATTAACATATAGAGTAGTGCTATTTAATAAACTCTTATACGACTGCCAAACAACTACGATAAGTAAAACGAAAAATCAACTGTCACGTTCCAGCCTACTAAATATCATTCCCCTGTCATATATCAATGAGGTTCTTCACTGAAAGGACAATTATGTTTGGAAGACTACAATAGCATGGACTTATTCATGCAGCTACCTAGTAATAGAATTTACCTGCTGGAAGAGAGAGAAGAGGCCACAATATGACAATCAGAACAGTAAAACCAACACCCCATTTTACTATCCATGCTTTAGCTCTCATCAGTTTTTGCTCATTAAACTCTTCTGCTGGCTGCTCACTCTTTTCCTTCTCAACCACTGTGATCTGCCTAGTGGTACCCCAGTCATAGTTTTGAGGCCACAAAATGCTACAAATAGCATGAACAGCTCCTCCGGTAAGTAGAGAGACAAGGTTTCCGGCAAGCATCGGTGCATTTCGCCCAGTTGTATCAAGATTTACCCGGCCATACTCGGATTTTGTTACCGACAACCAAGTGATTATTCCAAGAACACAACCACTGGTGGCACCAAGGATGGCACCAATTGCATTTGCTTTTCTCCACAGAAGCATAAAAGCAATTGGCATAACTGCTGAACCAATGAGCACTCCCATGGCTAGATACATCCAGCCCAAGGAAATCCCAGCTTTGTTGAGTATTACTGCTAACATCCCCATAAAGCATCCAAAGATAAGGACAACACCCCTTGACACTCTAAGGATTTGCTTCCCACTTGCCTCTGGATTTATGTAAGTACGATAGATATCATATGTGCATAATGAGGATACTGCAATCAACTCAGATGAGCCAGCAGATGTCACTGCCCTGATCAATATAAACATAATCAAAGGTTAAATATATAGGATTTAGAGAACTTGGAGTTTGGAGAATATTAGGCATTCAAGTGTAGGAAAAACCATTAAGATGAAAACAAAATGCAAACCTTATAGTATTTCACATCAGCCAATCTTTTAGAATATTGAAAACCAAAATGAAAATTGATTTAACTGACCCTTCCAGGTCTCCTGTAAGTACTTACATGAAAAGCATAGTAAGAAGAAGAACAGATCCTGCTTTCCCCATCAAAGCTATAGCAGTAGCAGGAGGAACAAGTCCATGGCTTGCCTCACTTGCTGTAATCGGCAAATCGAGGGCGAGTGCTCCCAAACCCAGTGATGTTGCCAAAGAGAATGGCACTGCAAACCATACTAACCCACCCAACAAGTAGCCCTTATGAGTTGATGAAGGTCTTGCAGCAATGGCACTCACCCAATATCCCTAGAATTTTATTATTTGAAAAGTGTTAGTATATGAGGCTAATTCTAAAATGGAAAAATACGAGGGAAATGGGCTTACATTGTCAACAAACACAGTGCCAAAGTTGCCAACAATGTTGATAATCCCAAAAACAAGCCCGCCGGAACTCAACATTGTCAAGTAAGACCCTTTGTAATTCCCACTAACTGGGCCACAAGATTGCCCATCATGGGAAAGTGGCTCCTCACATATTCTTGATTTGCTTGCTACCTCAACCAGATGATTGTATACAACACTAGGGCTACCAAGCTTACTGCTTGCCGTGTAAACCAAGTAGACAAAGATGACTAAAACAATATGTACTGAAGCCAAAAGTAAACAAAACAAATCTCAGGTTAAAACCAGAATATAAATCAAACATTACATAGAAAATTTTAAGACAATAATCGAGTAAATTACCTATAACAGAATGTATATAGCTAGCCAAGAAGGTTGCTTTTAGTCCTCCAGCTAGTGTGTACAAAATAACTCCAAGTGGTATCAGAAAGCTAGCAGCATAAATGTTCACTCCAGTCAGTGCATTTACAACAGCAGATCCACCAAGGAGCAACATTGCTGTTACAATAATATTTGTCAAAAAGCAGAAGGCAAGGAAGACAACGTGCGCCACAGTCCCCCAACTGGCATTAGATGAAGATTTTCATTAAGTTAGAGGCAAAAGATCTAGCAGAAAAGTATTTAGCAAACAGTATACAACTTACCGAGCTTTTACTATTTCACAAACAGTATGAGCATAAGGAGCCTTTCTTTTGATCTCTATAGCAATTATACCAAACAAGAGTACCTGGTCAAAAACAATATTAAAATCAATTACTATTATAGAATTTCTAATGATGAGAAGAATTTATAGAATTTCAACAGTTGAAGGGAGGCAAATTTTCATTGAAGATACCTGGATGGTAGCCCCACTAGCATACCAGAAAGGCCCACTAACACCATATTCCCAAGCAACATTGGAACTTTGCAAGATTGTAGCAGCCCATGTCCACTTTACAAATTCCCCCATTAAAATTTTATGTCAATAGAAATATCAGGTCCATCTAAATGTGCTAAGAATGTGGAAATTACCTGAGATACAACCACACTAGCAATAAGTCCAGTCTTGACGTTTCTCCCTGCAGTGTTGAACCATTCGGATGTATGGCGAGACCCAACATAACGCTTCTCCAGCCATACCTGATCCCACAAGTAAGTTTATGGTCAGAAACAATAAATTAACCAAAAACTGAGTGGTAATAATAATTGTAGTTTTCAAGCGTGATGAATTTTCAAACAAATGGTGACAGAGAATAATCATAGGCTTCTATATTTCGTCTATATCTTTGACAGCATCAAAAAAACAAACATAAAGTGGACAGACTATGTTTCATTAAAGGGCAAACTGCAATGTCCTTGAATCAAATTTGGTTTTCTCTATAAAAACAAAAAGAAACGAGAAACAGTTCCACCTTGTTCTTGGAATGTTTTTGTTATAGCCAATAACAAAAAGAAAGGACATTAAAAGAAAATGGTTGGTTACAGACAATAACTTATTCTTGGAATTCTGCAAGGGTAACCCCTTCAATAACCTTGGCATTTGGAGCAAACAATTCATTAAAAGTTTAAGCCAGAAGTGTTTAGGGACTGATTTAAAGAACAATTTCTGAAGTATAACCAAAGATGTTAGGGAACCAGTGGATTTTGGAGTAAAATCCTCAAAATTAAGTCTCCTACCAGGCCTTTCCTGAAATTCTTGATAGGCAAATGGGACACACAAATTCTCGTGGCATGATATAATACTTGCCTTATGCAGGGGAAAAACAAAAAAAAAAAAGGAAGTTAACCGGTGGACTAGACTTCAAAAAGAGATGATTATTCATACTAGTATCATTAAAAAATGAACATATATAGTTCACAACTTTCCATCGCATGAAAAACTTTTTCAACTCAAAATATCTTTCAAAATTATTAGCAAACATATCCAGTAGTTTTCCTGAAAAATGTTTTCAACGGAAAACGTTTTACTATCAGAAAACGTTTTATGTCGAAACAAGCGGAAGCTAAATAAAATCCAAACGAAAATATTACATAAAGCATCTAGAAACAAAGAAAAAAAATTGGCTTAATAATAATTAGAAGAAACTTTACTTAACCCTCTGAATTGTTATCATTTTTGCAATGCCCCCTAAAATTCAATTTCTCTCCATTTAATGAATCGAACTTTGAATTTTATTCAATGTCCCTTCCATTAGAATTTTTCGTTAAATCCCAACAAATTTTCCAAAATACCCTCATTTGTTTTAGGAAAAAAGAAAGAAAAAAATTGCAAAGATTAAGACGTTGGTCCCAAGTTAACGGTATTTGCAAAAATACTCATGCCTCAATCTTAGCAAAAAAAAATTTTTTTTAAAAAAAAAAAAAATGGGGAGGTATTTTGGAAATTTTGTTAGGATTTAACGGAAAATTTTAACGAACGGGAGAAAAAGTTTAATATACTAAATTGAGAAATTTTGAATTTTAAGAGGGACATTGTAAAAAGAGTGACAATTCAATGGAGGTGAGTGAAGTTGCAATGGAGCTTTGTAGCACCTATAGAGAACTTAATTCAAACATGTATAGATTTACGCTTAGTTTTTCATGATGCAGATTTACGCTTAGTGTTTTTGACTTATTCAAAGTGGTTGTTAGCTGCTACATTCCATGGAGGGATCTGTTTACTGACTATAGCTGATTAGTGGAGATTGGTTGTTCATATACATGGGATTTGTTGCTAATTTTTAGGCAGTGGAGATGGTGGGTTATTATCTAAATCTTGGAGAGCCCAAGTAAGACGTCTGATATAAACATTTTCTTAGCCCAACAAGTTTTTTCTTTTTTTTTTCTCTCTCTTTCAACAAAGACTACAGCACCAAGATGAAAACAGTAATGTTAAATATATTTAGGCAAATACAGAAATTACTGTATAGTCAACCAAACATATATACTGAGTATGAGGGAGAAAAGAAAAAAAGAAAAAGACAATTATGAAAAGATAAGGCATACCCACCAGGAAAGATGTGAAAACAGTGAAGAAGGCACCAAAGCCAAGGATAACAGAGTAGCCAACAGCTTGATTAAGCACTGGCTTCCCATCAAAGAAACTGCTCTGTCTGACGCAGCCACCTTGAGAGAGATGATAGTAGTTGCCTGAGAATCCCAAAGGTGGACACTGCGATTGAGACGTAGCCATCAAGAAAGTGAGGGAGCCGACTGCAATATCTATTGCTCTCTCATGTTGGTTCCAAATCCAATACCAATAAGAGAGGCTTGGAAATTTGGAACCAATGAAATTCTAAGTCAAACTCAGAAGGTATCTATCTCTCTCTCTCTTGGTATGACAGGAATCTTGATGTTTTAGTGGAATATTTTTAGTCAAACTGGTTCTTTTCTTAGGGCCTAATTTCCTCAGTAAAACCCAATTATGGGCAAGGTTGGGCCTGGCCCATTGGTCACATTTGCAGAAATTTTATTGGATTTGTTGAATACCTACTCATAATGAAAATTATAATAGACTAATTCCTCTTATACTACTTGTCCATATTTGAATTTATAACCTATTTTAATGCCCACAAATTGGTTATTAACAAATGGAGAGTCACCCTACCAATATCCAAAACAACTTAGTTAACCTTGATTATATCTAACAATACCTTGATGGTACTGTAAAGATAAATTTTGGTAACACAGTACAACCTAGGTCAAGCCTACAAATAGAGATGTTATCCAAAGCCAGTCAACCCTTGAGATGTGGTACTGGAGCACTGCATGACATGCCCCTAATGAAGACGTCAGAAATTTAAGAGGGAGAGTTTGTAATACTCCGATTCCATATTGGAAAGATGAGAAGAAACCCACATAAAGTGGGTGGTTTATAAAGATAGTTATGGGTGTTAAGTCTCACATTGCCTAGTTACTAAGTAAAACTAAGCTTTATAATAAATTCTAGGGAAGGTCCAAGTTGACTAGTCATTTTGGAGTGATAGCGCAAATGTGATTAACGTTTTTCCCACTGTATGTCTATCCAAAAGAAAATAAGTTGACATTTCAAAAAGTAATAAACTATTGAATTTGAATGACGAAAATCTTAGGGTTACTAAATAATATCATTCTAAAACTTTAGTTGTGGAAACCTAACGGTTGAAATTGAAAAATATTTATTTTTTTATTTATTTTAAATTGTGTTTATTATACTTTTAATTTGACCCTATAATAGTAAATTTATGGCTATGCTACTGCTAATCCTAATCCTAATCCTAATTCATGAACCCTAAAATTATGGATCCAAAATCCTTGACCTAATATTTTTGGGATCTCATTTTCCTCAAAAATATATATATATTTTTTTGGTTTTGATAATTTCCTAAAGAAATTTGTTGTGATTTTTTCACAAGACTTATACGTGTAATGTGAGAATTCCAGCAAGGTTAGAATATGATGTTTAAGATTCACAATTTAGGAAAGTTATGAATAAGGATAGATTTATGAGTTTACCTCCATAAAACCTCAAACATCATTTTAACGTGTTTGGATGAAAGGTTTCCAATTATCGACAGTTATTTCAAATTTGGAAGGGTTTTAGCGTTGATGATATTTCCTTGATGGTAATGGGAGTTGGAACTCCAAAAACCTAATATGTGACAAAATTCATTTTGGACGATAATTTTCTAATTTAATTAGGTCAACCATGTCATATTACATAGAACTCCTATTTTAGAAAAGTAATTAAATTAGTTATTCTATTAAATTAGAATGCCTGGAACCTAATGAGATAAAGACAAAAATTTCCTCCAAACTGATCTGGAGTAAATATCTTCCAACCCATTTAAAATAGTGTCAAGTGTCAAGTGTCTATAAGCATTCTAGTAAACTGCTATAAATGACCTTAAGAATTTAAACATTTAAAACGTTTAGTCTAAGCTAGTAAACTGTATTGGGATCCCCTCTTGCTGGGAAATTGCCCACCAATTTTTTTTGAAATCCTAGCCATTAAATCTCATCTAAGGCTCTACAAGCTGCCACGTGTCCACCCCATATTTTATTATTATTATTTTTAGTTTGTTTTATATTTTATTTTTACAATTTAAATAATAAAATATTATTTTTTTAATTAGTGGGACAGGTGGCAGCTTGTAGACCATTATATGAGATTCAACGTCTAGGATTTCAAAAAAAAATTGATGGGCAATTCCTCAGCTATTGCTGAGGATTCCGATCCAGTAAACTACTATTAGTGGCCTTAAGAATTTAATGTACATTTTAAATGTTTATAGACACTTGGCACTATTTTAAATAGGTTGAAGGATATTTCCTCCAATTTACAAGAAATTTCTCTCCATGAGATAAAGAACCTAACTTTGTTGGGGTTGCTCCTAAGATTAGGAGCTCGACCAAATATTACTTCCATATACTCTGTCCAAAAATGGACAAAAGTATAACAACATATTTACAATTTTTGAATATATATCACTAGCATGACACTATTCAGATAGTAAATTCTTTAAATTTTAAACATATTAGCATTTATCGCTTTATTATTTATCATATTTATCACCATCTATGGTAAAATAACAAGATAATAAATAATAACTATGATAACTAATGGAATGATAAATGAGAAAATTATATGTTAGCTCAAATTGTTTTCTTGATTCTATGTGGATATTGTTTTTCTAAAAAATTAGAAAAAAAATTTACCCTACTGGGTCTCTCATATTTTTTTTAAAAAAAATAATATTCATGTAAGATAAGGATAACACCTAGAGAAACCATAAGATTTTTCAGTGATAAATATTGATGTACTCTGCTATTTACTTTAAAAATAAGGGATAAATGCAAAATTGGTCCTTATGGTTGCCTAAATTACAAATCACTCCATGTGGTATAAAAAATAATTTATAAGTCCTTGTAGTTGGTCTAAATTACAAATCACTCTCTGTGATATAAAAAATAATTTATACGTTCTCAAGGTATGCCAAAATAACAGTTTACTCATTGAAATCAATTTTCGTTACGTAAATTAACAAAATCTATCACTTTGCAACATCATACCCAATAAAAATGTGACACGTGTTATTATTAATTTCTGACTTTAAAAAAATGGCAATTAGGATTTTTTGCATCATTTTACGTTGTCAGCTAAGATTACATGTCAACCCTCACTCCACGTTATACTGTTACAGTAAATTAACATAATCTCTTATATCTCCAAAATTTTACTCCGTACGTAATCTTTTCTCATTTTCATCTTCCTTAGCCACTTCACAAAATGCGACTATCAAATTCTCACAAAATGCTCCCAAATCGTCACGAAGAAGATGAAAATGAGAGAGGGTTACGCACGGAGTAAAATGTTGGAAATAGAAGATATTAGATTAATTTAGTGTAGTAGTATGATATGACACAATAACAGATTCTATTAAGTTACTTAACATAAATTGATTTTAGGGATTAAACTGTCATTTTGGCCTACCCTGAGAACCCATAATCTTTTTTTTTTTATACCACAGAGAGTGATTTGTAATTTAAACCAACCACAAGAACCAATTTTGCATTTATCCCTAAAAATAATGAGTGAAATTTGAAGAAATTTAATTGGTACAATATCTTAAGAATTTTAAAAGGACTAAGTATTTTTTTTTTTTCCAAACTATTGAACTAATGTGCCTCTTAAATTATCAGTTATCTCAAAAGCTTAAGCTTATAGGAAGAGATAAATTTAATCACTTAATCATTACTTTAACACTCTCTCTCATATGTGAGCTTAAACACTCTTCTAATCGATGAAGCCCAACATGTGGAATATTTTATTTAAATGAGGGTGAATTGATGGAGTCAAGATTCGATTCTAGGACATTTGGCTTTGATACCATGTTAAAATAATGATGATGCAGAAATTATAGCAGAAGTAAGAAAGAGAAAGAACACAAAGAACTTACAGGTGGTTCGGTATTAGACACCTACGTCCACCACTCGGAATATCCCTAAAGGCTACATTGTGCTCATTAACTTCATTTATCTACAATATAACGGTCCATATTTATAGGGTAGTGTCTAAATACAAGTATAATAATTAAATCTCCTTGATTTGATTACAATGAGCCCATAAATAGAGAATATTTGATATCAATGTAATTATGGAATATACGAAAAATATTATATTTTTCATATATTCTAACATCCCCCAAACTCAAAGTGCAATATTCTAGAACCTTGAGTTTGAAATCAGATGACGGCAGTGGCAGAGGTCGTGAACAGGTTGTAGATGGTGACAACTGTAACGACCTAGATTTTAAAACTCTTATTTAAATAATATTAAATAGATTAAAAATATAATCGATAAATTAGAACAATGATATGTGGATTAATGATATTAAATAACTATTTAGTGTTAAAGGTATATTACATTGATTTTTGACCTCTTATGTATATTACTTCAATTCTAAAAATTTAGCTTCACTAATATGTTTATGGGCATAATCAAACCCAATCTAGTGAATAAATTATTTATATTGGTGTTTAGCGAAGTCATAAATTAATTTGAAGCTTTTCAGTTTTTTAGCCTAAAAAGCAGTGTCTTAATTTTCATACTGTCTAAATGAGATTAAAACTGCTAAAGAAAGATACCAAGGCTAGCCACCTTTGTTGAAAGCTTAAAGTCTTCTAGTAATGATGATTATAGTAAATATCATGATTATAATGATTTAATAAGCAAGTGGCCAAGTGGGAATGCAAATAGTTAAAGCCTAAGTTGAATTGGAAACTTTGTATAGGCCAAAAATAGACTCAAACGAACTCGGATGAAGTCGAACTAAAAATATAAAATGTTTGTCTCGGAGTCCTCTATCTACTCTCAAAATTTCATGTCAATCGGAGTACGTTTGGACATTGAAAAATGGATCGGGATACACTGCCCTCATTTTGGACGAAAATTCTAATTGGTATAGAGCATGAAATATGGACTAGGTTCATTCTTTTGGTTAAATACATCTCAACCCTTAGATCAAATGTGTAAAAATAAATCCTAACCATTCATTCTCTTATAAATATAGCTTTAGCTAAATTCACTTTCACTTAAGTTTTTACAATCTTAGAACAAGTAAAATTGTTTGCTCCTCCTTTCATTTTATTTCTAGTTCTAGTCAAAAACCATATAGCCTAAAATCTTTCTTGTAGTATTCAAATGTTTTTCTAAACTAGCTACCTAGAGAAGATTTGGTGGAGTTTTACTTCTAAGGATTTTTGGGTAAGTGTTTCTTGTATAAATATCATGATTTATTGCTTTTATCACTTGTTCTCATTTAATTGTTTAAAGACCCAATAAGTGTATAATGTAAAATAAAGTAATGGATACAAGTGAATTAATAATAAAGAGTTAGTGGACAAAATCAATTAAGGACTTATAATATTATCTATATATTATTTACTTTACAGTATTTACCTTCAGTCATTTCTTTTATGTCATTTAAATTTCTGTTCATATTTCTGGCGGTAAGGACCATTTGATCTCATCCCCGAAATATGCATTCTTTACATTCAGTTATTTCTTTTATGTCATTTAAATTTCTGTTCATATTTCTGGCGGTAAGGACAATTTGATCTCATCCCCGAAATATGCATTATTTACATTCAGTTATTTCTTTTATGTCATTTAAATTTTAATTCATATTTTTGGCGGTCATCCCCAAAATATGAATTCAGTATTTACATTCAGTCATTTCTTTTATTGTCATTTAAATTTTGATTCATACTTTGGTAGGTACGGACCATTGGTCTCATCTCCAAAATATGAGTCATGTTTTATATATATTATTTATAATACTTGTTTGTATTTAGTGATATTGGCCATTAGCCTCGTCACCAAAAATGAATTCAGGCATAAAGCTAGTTATAAGTAACTATCTTAGATTAATATAATAAAATGAGTAAGTAAAGATGAAGTGACGGATAATAAATAAATATAAAAGATGAGGGTCTTTAAACAATGATATTGTTGGAGAATGAACTAAGTATTGTTTGTATGTATGTATTATATGCAGAAGTGGAGCGGAATACTACACTAAGGAGAGTAAGTATGGATATACTTACTGAGTACTAGCTTTGTTTTATTGTTATATGAATTCTTATTTTGTCTTATGAATATAATTTTGCAATATAACTGCTTCATAATGTGTCTAATAAAATTGGCTGATAAGATAGCCACCTTAAGAACAAGCTGGGTGGATTGCCGCGAGGAACTGTCAGTATCTCAATGGATGAGGTATATAACCGTCCAACAAGCCTAATATATAACTAAGCTGGGGCGGTGTAGTTGCCAGCACCAAACAGGTAAACCTCTAAAGTGTGAGGGACATAACGGACGTAAGCGAGCTGAGAGCTCATGACAAGAGGTCTGAAGAAAGATTATCATAAGATACAAACTAATCTGTCATTACGCTGCATTCACAACTCATTCATTATTATATATTTTAGTCTTTAATCTTATTTGTTCAAACTAGTCTTTTTAGTCTTTATATCTAGGAAAATAGATTACTCACTTGTTTGCCTATGTAAATATGATAACGTCATCTTTACATAGATCTTGATGCAAGGATAGAAAGTGAGGACGATGGTCCTTTTACTGGTTTTGATGGTTGATAGACCATCTGCTGCAGGATTTATGCTTACTCTATGGAGCAAGTCTCATTTATGTTAATCGCTTTTATTATGTATGATGATGTGTGTAAACTTAATAGATATTACTATGTTAATTTAGGTGCCGTCTGTGGCATATACTTGGTACACCTAGTGTGTACATATGTTGTAATGAAAACCATGTTTCTATTTTATTTAAAAATATATCACCTCGAGGTATTTCAGTCAGCTCAACTGTGTTGTGTAAGTTATTCCTAAGTCATAGAAAAAGAAAAAAATATACATATTCCGCTGTAAGATTGTATTTTCTAAAGTTGCAGCGTCACGACTTCGATATTTGCTAGTAAAATATCGGGGCGTTACAACAACTACCGAAGGAGATAGAGGCTGGCGGGTAGCCAGCGATGACGGCAGATGGCGGCTAGGGAATTCAGATTCAAAAGGGTTGACAATGGGCCAAACTCCAAAAGGGGTTGACAATGAGTCAACCTTCAAAAGGGGCCAACTACTGGCCAAAACCCAAAATGGGCTAAAAATGAGCCAAACTTCAAAAGGGCCGACAATGGGCCAGGGCCAACTATGGGTTTTTTTTCTTTTTTTCACGGATCTGGATTTGGTGTGGTCAGCTACACTATAGGACTGTAAACCTAGTTTTGCAGGTATGATCTGGTGTGGGCGTGTGCACTGGAGAGCTTGTGAGCATTGCTGCAGATTCACTGTACATAGCGGGGACTTGAACTACCGAATATGGAGATAACCGACACCGTATGGCTGACGTGACCGGTAGATGGTGGCGGGGCCTACTTGCCAAGATTTGACCGGTGGAGGCACTTGCGGAATCGTGGTCGCGTGAAAAGGAGATCCACTAATATAAGTAGCGTGTGAAGGCGCGTCTTTGGATGGTTTGGGCTGATTCTGACGGGGTTGTGTAGATCGGCATCCTCCGATCCTGAATCTGGTCTCCTTCTCTGAAAACAGCTTAATGGGATGGCACATGTAGGCCGGCAGTGGCGTGGAGTGCGTGGTGTTTTGGTAGAAACTCCAGATGGCGAGTGACGGAGCGTGGGCCCTTGTATGGCAGATTTTTGGGCAAATCTAGGACAATCGCTAGTAGATCTGTCCAATGGCGTGAGTCTCGATGCAATTGGCTGAACGAGGAGAGATTGTGGGTGGCGCGTGACAGGGCGTTAGTGGTCTTTTTGGGCTAATTCCGGTGGGTTTGGAACTAGCGGCAGAATATATGGTGGATGGCGTGACTACCGAAGTGACTGGTGGAATCTGGTGGCTTGTGGCAGAACCAGCAGAAGCTTTGGGCGAAGCATGGTGGCCAGAGGCGGGGCATGATGATCGATGGTGGCGCATAGAGGAGCGTGGCACTTCGAGGTAGTGATACAATGAGATTGTTGGAGAGAAGAAAACATTAATGACGTTTATTAAAGGCTACAAGAAAGTGGCTCTGATACTATGTTGAAATTACTAAGAGCGTGTTTGGGTCTGTGGTTCCAGACCCAACAAGCGCTTATGATGCCTCAAAAGCCCGTTTCAGAAAAAATCGAGTCGTTTGATAAAATATTTCCAAAGAGCTTTAGAGGTTCCAAACGCTCAAAACCACGTTTGAGGCGAAGCTGGAAAACGAGGCTTTTACTCAAACGCTCTTACTAAAAGAAAGGTGCGCCGCAGTTTTGTGTTTAATGAAATATATACATTGACAAAAATACCTTACGAATTTCATGTAATGACAACTATAGCCATATATAAACATCACTTTGAACCAAACTTATCATTCTGCCACAGTTGAGAGCCGCTACAGGGAAAGAGACAAGCAGATGTTCATCTCGTTCCAGTGAGTTTGTTGGATTTTTGATTATTTTCATCTCTTTCGTTCCAATCTTGACATATATAAAAGAACTAAACACAAGAGAAAGACCTGCAGTTTGCAGAGAAGAGAATTAGAAAAAAGAGAGAGAAAATACAAAAGAGAGACCTACAGAGAAGATAATTAGAAAAAAATAGAGAAGATAGAAGGGAAAAGAAGATAAAGAAGAGATGAAGGGGTTGGTTTTGGGCAGTGTGTTGACCTCGGGTAGATACAGATTAATTGCTTTTCTTTTAACTTTTTTTTCTTTTTTCTTTTCAAATTGTTTCTAGAATACACTCATTGTTTGTGATGCTAGGAACGTGATAGATGGCTTTGGGCAGTGTGTTGACGTGGGGGTAGATACGGATTTCACAATTTTTTCTTTTTTCTTTTATGAATTGTTTCTAGAATATATGCATTGTTTCTAATGCTAGGAAACAATGCAAGTGTATTAAAAAATTTCTTTCTCTCTCTCACGTCGCAGAGCCGTCTGTTGTGAGGTGATAATCACGTTGCCTTTCTCCTTTGCAAAAGTTGGTTCACAGCTCATTATATATATATATATATATATATATATATAGGAAAATAAAAGCTTCTGCAGTTTAGGGAGTTTTAAATTTAGTCACAGTTTAAAAGGTAGTGATATGCTGCATAATGTTTTGAAAATTTTTCGATTTAAGCGTTAGTTCTGATTCCGTTAAATTGGACGGAAATTTTTTTAAAAAAACCCTGAGGGTAATTATGTAATTTTAGAGATTTCCGCCAAATTTAACGGAAATTATTATGGAAGGTTTAAATTGAAAATTTTTGAAACATTGGGGGGGGTACATTGCCACTTTTTAAACTTTGGAGTTCAAATTGAAAAACCCCTGAAACTTCAGGGGGGTAAAGTGGATTTTTCCATATATATATATATATATATATATCACAACAAATTTTTTTTTAGAATCTCTTTTTCTCTCTCCCACCACTGATTCATACATTTGTCCTTTGCAAAAGCTTGGTTCTACAGCAACTCATTATGTATATATATATCTTATGACCGGGTGAATGACAATGGCATAGAAAAAAAATTAATTCACGTGAATTATTTAATGCCTTTTCTGTTGTAGAAATTTGATTCTATTATTTTTTTGTTGTTGCCCTTTTGTTGGATGGACATGCATATTATTCATGCAAATATGATTTTTTGCATTTTATCAGTCAATCACTTTAAACAAATTTATAATTGTTAATAGTGTTTAACATACTTTTTTATTTATAATTTTATCAGCTTATTTATTGTGTGAAAAACATGAGTAAAAAATGTCAAAGCAACGTTGCTACTACTACTACAGATACTCAGATAAAGAAAGTAGTTTTGACTGAAAAAATGCTAGAAGATTATCTTGACATATGTATTACTGAGATTCATGCTGGTAATCGCCCAGAAACACATTTCAATAGGACATGATGGAAAAATGTGATAGATAAATTTAATGAAAAAATTGGAAAGCAATATTGCTATAAACAACTAAAGAACAAGTAGGATAGTTTGAAAAAAGAGTGGAACATTTGGAAGAGATTGATATGTAAGGAAACTAGCCTTGGATGGGATTCGGTGAAAAAGACAATTGATGCGCCCGATGATTGGTGGGAAAAAAATTGCAAGTATTATATTTGTACTTATTTGTTTTTGTTTAAATGATTTTAAAAAATGTTTTATTATTGATTTTTACAAATACCTAAATACAGGAAGTTCCAGAAGCAACCAAGTTTCGCATGACAGGTTTGGCTTGTGCTATGAAGGTGAAAATATTGTTTAGAGATATAACTGCTACTGGGGAGGGATCTTGGGCACCATCCATAGGGTTGGTTCCTAATGATATTAATGGTGGCATAGATGTTGCAACTGTAATGCTTGATGAAGATGACAATGTTATAGAAGGTTTAGATGTTTTTGATGATGAACAAAATCTCAATACACATGGCATTGATGATATTCCTGCTGATTTAGATACGCGGGATAAAAGAAATAAGAAGTTTGGTCTTGTGATTCAATGCAAGAAAAGAAATAGAGGAGTTCAAATCGTTAGTCAACATTTGAGTCGTATTTGTGATGTAATAGAAAGCAAGAATACAGTGACATCTAAGAGCTACGATAAACCTGGATGTAATATTGAAGAGGTTATGGATGTTGTTCGGGGGATTGCTGAAAGAGAAAATGACATTGACATCCTTAAGTTTGCAACAGAGGTATTTCTTAAGAGATCACATAGAGAAATGTTTGTGACTATTAAAGAGCCATGGTTGCAGATTGACTTTATTAAGCGAATGAGAAATAGAGAAATTAATCGTCGTAGCATGAAATAATGTTGTTATTTTTAATGTTATTTTGTTATGAACTATTTGAAAAGTTATAAGGATTTATTTGAATGTTATTTTGTTTTTTTTTTTTTTATCTCTTTTTCTTATTTTTATGGGTGCTTATATATTTATTTTGTGTTTATTTCTTTATTTTTTTTTTTCCTTACAGAAATGGACAATAGTGATTATAGCACTCAAGATGATACAAGTGATAGTGATTATGGTGAAGAGGAAAATGAAAATGAAAATGATGCTTTTATTCTAGCAGCTGCAGCAGTAGAATTTGTTGAGAACTATTATATGTCATATATTGCAAAGGATCCTTGTAGGACCTCTTATCAAACAGGTTATAAGTGGGTTATGGAGATTTTACAAGGTAATCCTGATAGGTGCAAACAAAATTTCAGAATGGAAATACATATATTCATTTACTTGTGTGAAGAGTTGAAGGAAAGATATCATTTAAGAGGTACTAGAAAATTAATTGTTGAAGAGTTGGTTGCTATGTTTTTGAATACTTTAGGCCATGAGTTTGAGAATAGAATAGTTCAAGAAAGGTTTCAACATTCAGGATAAACAATTAGTAGACATTTTACTAATGTTTTAATGGCCGTTTCGAGAATGGCAATTGACGTTATTAATCCTATTGATATGGAGTTTAGGGATGTTCCAAGCAAAATTTGTGATGATGAGCGGTATTAACCCATGTGCCAGTTAAAATTTCTCCATCAAAACAAATACTATGTATTGGTCAAAAAGGGGCTCCTAATCAGAATGTTATGGATGTTTGTGATTTTTGTATGTGTTTCACCTTTGTTTGGGCTGGATGAGAAGATACTGCACATGATACACGTATTTTTTCGGAAGCTATTCGAAAGGAAGAATTACGATTTTCACACCCACCTAGAGGTTTGTATTTAATAAAAATAACAATTATGAATTATACATGAAAAAAAATATATTTTTCAATATTTTTTATGACCGTTATTCGTATATTTTTTGCAGGAAAATATTACTTGGTAGACGCAGAATATCCTCACATGAAGGGATACATGGGGCCATACAAATGGGAGCGGTATCATCTACTAGACTTTCGTTGCGGAAGCTAACCGAGGGGTATGCATGAAATTTTTAATCATGCACATTCATCACTTAGATGCACTATTGAAAGAACATTTGGAGTTCGAAAAAATAAGTGGAAGTTATTACATTTCATGTTGAATTTTCCTTATGATAAACAAGTGAAAATCGTGGTGGCGTCTATGGCTATTCATAACTTCATTAGGAAGTATGCAATAAAGGATGCTGAGTTCAAACCATATGATGATGATGAGGATTCACTTCCAACTGACAGTATAGGCGATCATGAAGTACAAGATGAGTCAAACATACAACAATCAGAGACGTCCAATGAAAATTCTAAGAACATTGAATGTGATCATATTGCTAATCTACTTATGAGCCGCTAATGTTTTTATTTATTTTTTATTTTTTTAATGTTGTTTTGTTATAAACTATTTAAAATGTTGTACGGATCTCCTTGAATGTTGTTCTTTTTTATGTGTAAATACTTTGAAGTATTGTGGTGTTAAAAAGTGTGTTAAATACTTTAAATAATTTTAAAAAAAGAAATAAAGAAAATAATTGACATCACTTTTTATTACATATAAGTATAAAAGAAAGAAAATGTTGACGTTTTGTTACATAAACCATTACAAAATAATTTTTAGTGGGACATGTAATGATTTTTTTTAGTATAGACTAAAAAAAATCATTACATGTCATTTATTGTCATTTTTGTAACTAAAAGCACTTTTTTAGTTTTGTTACCAAACATCATTGACATCAAAAAAGTACTTAAGACATGTAGTTACCAAACATGTAAACAGTTTTTCAGTAATAGCACTTTTGCCAAAAGCTCACAGGCAAAAGCTCTTTATCCAAAAGTTCTATTTTCCATCGTAATCCCAAACAAGCTTTAATTATCCTAAAAACTTAAGCTTATATGAAGATATAAATTTAATCACCCAATTATTACTGTTTAATTAATTGAATTAAAAAAAAATATCCTTAAAAAAGAAAACCCTTGTCTATTGTAAAAAGCCTTTTATGGGAGAGTATTTGTACAAAATCTATAGACAATCACCACTGGGTCAAATGTACCTGGTCAAGAAAAAAAGTAGTACATATAAAGTTGAATTACTGGTCAAGCTTTTCCAAGGGTTGGAGCTTACGCCTTACGGTCAATTAATGCCAAAACATAAATCTAAATACACGTCAGCTTTGGATTTTGAACCCTAAACCGACCCAAAAAGAGAAGACCAATGAATTCGGGAATTAGTCAAGATAGACTGCAGTGCTGACTCTTACACTTGATGGGAAATATTTTCTGTTGTTTCACACCAATTGTTCACATTATTGCTGTCAAAAACTTGAACTGAATTGACACTTAACCAATTATTCATGCACTAAGGGTGTGTTTGGCGACTTCTTTTTTTTTTTTTTTTCATTATTGTAAATGAAAATGATTGATATGGTATAAAATTTTAAAATTTTTGTATTGAAAAGTGAAAAAGTTTTTGTTTTGTAAATTTTTTATTTATTTAAATAATAATAATAAAAAATGAATGATGCGATATAAAAAGTAGAAAAAAAAAATTAAAATATTTTGATGTTGAATTTTTTGAAAAAATAGTGTGTGAACAGTAAATTTGCCAAACACTCCGTGAGGAGTTTATTCTCATGTTGCTGCATCCTTTCCCATTGCTTCCTCCAATGAATTTGCCACGACGACTAGGATTGGATTTCAAACCATTTCATTTTTTTTGAATTTTTAACAAGTTTGAACAAATAATATAAAATATTTTATACAAAATTTATTTATCTGGGTTGTCCAACTATTTATTCAAAAAATTAAGTTTTATATGGGTTTTATGACATTATTTGTTCAAATTAATAGTAATTATCTATTCGAATTATTAGCAATTTGAACCGATAATATGAGAGATTTCATTAAAAAAAAAAAAAATTTACTTATTCAAATAAATTTTAGGGTAAAGTCCACTTAACCCCCTAAAACTACCACCCCAATGACAATCTACTCTCTAAACTATTAATTGCGACAATTTACCCCCAAACTACCAAAACAATGACAATGTATTATGTACCCCCAATTTTAACAAAATGACGAAACTACCCTTTCTAAAATAAAAACAAAATCCTAATTTTTTTTTTTTTAAAAAAAATTTAATGGTATTTTTGACTTATTAAAAATTTTATAAGAGTAATTTCATCATTTTACTAACATTGAAGGGTACATTATCATTATTTTAGTAGTTTAAGAAAAAAATTATCGCAATTAGTAGTTTGAAAAGCAAATTATCGTTGAACTGATAGTTTGAAGAGGTTAAGTGTATTTTACCCTTAATTTTAAATTGTCGGCGCAGAGTGGATGCATTTTATATAAAAAATTGCAATCCTTTTGACCATAGAGAGCTTCAATTCCCTCTCTTGACCACATATGCCAAAAGGCAAGGAATTTTCCACAGCCAAGGGGGAGCAGTATTAAATTCAATGCCAAATGGACCCCTCAGCAAAAGAAAAAAATAAAATAAAATAAAATTAAAGTGTGCTGTATAATTGATGTGATATAAATATAAAAAGAAAATAAAGAAAATTATTTCATAATGTGAAATAATGAGTTTGACTTTTTTTTAAGAAAAAATTAGAGAAAATTGACAAAGATCAAGTATTCGTTTTAGTGTTAGGATTGATTCGAGTCAATATTAACACTATTTTTAAAAAGAAAAATTAGATAATACGAAATTATATATACAATTAAATGTAACTATAAAATAAATACTCAACATGTTATTTGTAATGGAGAGAATCATATTTCCTCCCCAATAATGCTATATGGCCTCCTACATATCATTTTTTTATTTTATTTTATTTTTTATGTTTCTAAAGTTGACATAATTTTTAAAAATTATTATTAAATTTGAAAAAAAAAAAGACAAGCAAAAAGAAAAAGGGGAAACTACATTTTGTCTTTATGAACTACAATGCATTGACACTTTTTTTCTATAAACTGTTAACTGTACTACTTTGCACCCATGAACTACTATTTTGTGTCTAAAACTCTATTCTCAATCAAAGCCGTTAACTCATATGGTCAAAGTAACAATGCGTTGTAGTTCATGAGACAAAGTGACAATGTGTTGTAGTTCATGAGGCAAAGTGACGGATTGACTGATTGAGTTAACGGTTTTGACTGACGAAACAGAGTTTTGAACACAAAATAATAGGTCATAGGGTAAAATAGTAAAATTGATAATTCATTGAAAAAAAATGCCAAGGTATTATAGTTTGCAGGGCAAAAGTAGTTTTCCCAAACAAAAAAGAAATAAGCAGCCAGAACTGTTAAGGGAGAAAACGTGTCATTTTCCTTTCATTTTCTAATTTTCCGACGGGTACGTGGCTTTGTGGATTCAACGGGAGGAAAACGATTTTGTTGGATTTGACCAAGTAGCCGCTGCTGCTGCTATTTTCGTTCGCTTCCCTACCAAATGGGCAGCCTTGCTGCTGCTTCTTCGTCATTTCCTTCTTCCTTCTCGTCCTCCTGCTTATCCCACGGACCCAAATCCATGACCTTTGTTCTTCCTCGGGACTTGGCGTCTGACGGGACCAGTTATGGGGAACTGCTTCAAAAAACCAGCTAAGTGTGCCCATGCTTCTTCTACCAATTTTTCCGGTGAGCCCTTCGTTTTCCGTTACCCATTTCTTCTTTCTTTCTGTGAACGCCAATGGCTATCTCAATTTTGATCTGTTTTTATCTTCTCCCACTTGGGTGATTCAGGAAAATTTGTGTTTTTTCCGGTTTCTGGATTTAGATAGACTTGTTATTGGTTCTAGTTCTAGTTTTACTCCTCTTCTTTCTATATTTGGATGAAATAGTGATCGTCTTAAGGATACGAGTCATAGTAGATTACGTTACAGTGAAAATCAATTTTTTGTTTTTTTTGTTTATGACAAGGGTTGATTTTTGCTTCCATGTTGTGAAGTTGTATGAACAGTCATATACTACTCTACTAAATGGTAATTAAATATCATTACTCATAAATAAAACTGTTTATTGAATAATTTCACATCAAAACATATTCGGAGGGACTGAGGGAGGGCCAGGGGGATTTTATATATATATATCAGTGTGATGGAAGATGTAAGCTGAGATTTCAATTTCCCAAGTCCATGTTTACTTAGCATAATGTACTTAATTTCGTGATTTTTTATTTGTAATGTAAGTTTCTGGGTTTTACGGATAATATTTGAAGGTAATTTTTCTTTTTTGCTGGCTTTAACTTGTATTTTCTTCCTCCCCTCAGGAAGTACAAAGCCTGATTGTAAGGCAAAGCAGGATTCCTCAACTTCCAGCGAGCAAACAACTTTGGGAAGTTTGAACCCATCTTCTATAACATCCAGTAGTGATGCATCTATTTCCAACAATCTCAAGTCCTTTAGCTTCAATGATCTCAAGATTGCCACAAAGAATTTCCGCCCAGAAAGTGTACTTGGAGAGGGCGGGTTTGGGTGCGTCTTCAAAGGATGGATTGATGGGAACACTTTAGCTCCCACTAAACCAGGAACTGGGATAGTAGTGGCAATAAAGAGACTCAAGCCTGAAAGCTTTCAAGGCCACAGGGAATGGCTTGTATGTGCAATGTGGACTGTAATAATAAGCTTTTTTCTTCATCTTTGGGCTTTACAAAACCTTACCTCTGTTGTCTGTTTTGGACCTTTCTACTTGGCAGGCAGAAGTTAATTATCTAGGTCAGCTTCACCATGAAAACCTTGTGAAACTCATTGGTTATTGCTCAGAGTCTGAGAATAGGCTCCTTGTTTACGAGTTTATGCCAAAAGGAAGCTTGGAGAATCATTTATTTAGAAGTAAGTACATTCCCCTCACTAAAAGTTTTTCTCATCCTTTTCTGGGTTTTTTTTTTTTTTTTCCCCTCATAGATTTAAATGCAACATTCCTTGTACTGGTTATGGTACTGCGTCAATAGTGTAAATAGCTTTCTATTCATTGGATGAATTTATATACATTCTCAGGTATTAATGAAATACCCTTGTCAATTAGAAATACATGATTATATCTGCCTTGGCTTATGCAGGGTGCCTTGCAGGTTTTGGGGCTAGCTCCCAAGGCCAAAATTTTGTGAGACCTGAACTAGAACTTTATAGGCTCCAAGCCCATGTTGTGAGGTGATACATTTGGCATGTTAAAGTTCTAGTTAGGTTTCTCATGTGTTTGAACCTAGATATAAGGGTCATTTGAATTGGGATAGTCCACTGTTGAATTAGGATCGACGTTTGAGACTCTATGAGCTCTTGTTTTTTTTTTTAAACAACTTATTTTTAGTGCAGCTTTCTTCCCTGTCTTCAGCCTTGTAGTCATAAGAAAAAACAAGTGAAATATGTGTGCTTGTGTGATTGTTTGTGTTGTTATATATATATATATATATATATTTTCCATCCCATTAGTATCTCTTGCAGAAGAAGTTTATTTAAGATTAGTATCTCTGTTGATTCTTGAAGAAATTGTGGAGTTCTGATGCTGCAGTGATACTTCTGGTGGCTTTGTGCGACAGGGGTTGTAATAACTCAGGAAAAACACTAGTCATATATGCGCTATCCCTCCGAAAAGACTAGTCAAGTTGTCATTGGAACTCCTTAGAATCAACTTAACGATAATTTAACAAAGAGAGTGTCCTGTAGTGTTCTTCATTCAGCCTTATGCAAGCACGGCATGCAAGACGTCTTTGCATCATATTAAGAGGGAGTGTTGAAGGAGGAAACTTAGTTAATTTCTGATCTGATTTTTTTCTCTGGCAAATGCTATTTTTCATTCCCCTTACCATCTCCTCTCTCTTGTTTTTTTTTTTGAAAAAATCGAAATGTTGAAAGAGGGAAGATGGTGAGGGGAATGTGTTCTAGCAACCCTCTTTTTCTCTTATTGTAATCCGCATTAACTAAGTTTCCATAATAATGAGTATTAGTTTTCTATTCAAACTCATGGAGATGCCCTATGGTAGATGTATGAAGGAATAATATAGTGTTTCCTTCCTCTCTTCTTTCTTCTTCTTTCAGCTTACAAAAGCTCTTGTTCTTCATATAAGTAAAGGGAAAAGTAGGGCGCTCTTCAAACAGGTCTGGTATTTATGTTGGTACTTCTTTTAGTGAGGCAAAATAAACTTTTTCCATAACTATTAGAGCTTAGAAATTAAGGCATAGTTGGATCCCTTTTCAGAAAATGTTTCCTCAAGCACGTGTTAAAGTGGCAAGAATTTTAAGGGACATGCTGTTTCGAATTATTTTTTCCTCTGTAGCTGAAGGCAAAAAACTGAAGACAGAACACTTTTCGATGTTCCCAGAAAACTAAGAAATGCTTTCTAGACAAGCTTTCACGCCACTTCTTGTCTTATTATATACCTTCTAGTCAGGGAACTTATAGGGCAATGGAAATAATGTAATCTCAATTTGTTTCATAGTTGCATTATTGTTTTTTTCTTTGTCTCCTCTTTTATTATATGTTAGTTACCAGTTGTCTCAAAAGCTTAAGATGATAGGAAAAGTTGAATGGAATAATTTATTTAATATTGTAATATTCTCTCTCACGTGTGGGCTCAAACTCTCTCTCAACAAGTGAGACCTAACATGTAGAATATTTATTTGAAATGAGAGATAAATTATGGAAATCGGGGTTCGAATTCAGACCATTACTCTGATATAATATTAAATCATCAATTGTCTTAAAAACTTAATCTAATAAGAACTTAATCATTCAATATTAATTGTGGCATTAAACAATCTTACTTCTTCCTCTTCTTCTGTAGTGTGGTTCCTTTTTCTGAGGAAAGCAATCCATTCATCAAATTTATATGCCCTGTCTAGAATGGGATATTTTGAACTAAGCTGTAATTTTTTCATAATTAAGAATACTGGGAACTTTGTTTTCTTCTTTTGCAGAAGGTGTTCAACCTATTGGTTGGGCTACACGAATGAATATTGCCATTGGTGTTGCACGAGGGCTGTCCTTCTTACACAGCTTAGATGCCAATGTAATCTACCGTGATCTAAAGGCTTCCAACATTCTACTCGATTCGGTATGCTGAAATGCTGAAAGTTCTGATTTGCAGATCAGAAGTTCTACTACTATATCTGCATAGTAAGTTCTTATTCCTGACTCAGTAGCGTATTTTGTAGGATTTCAACGCAAAGCTTTCAGATTTTGGCTTAGCAAGGGATGGGCCAACTGGAGATAATACTCATGTTTCAACCAGAGTAGTGGGAACTCAGGGATATGCTGCCCCTGAATATGTAGCTACAGGTAGGCTTTACCTTTCTGTTAATCATTCAATTGGTTTGACGTTATCAATACGTTATATTTTGGAGAGAGAGAGAGAGAGAGAGAGAAATTTTTTTAACACACTTGCAAACCAGGAAGAACAAAAGCAGAAAGAAACCAGGAAATGAAACCAAGGGAATGCAGAGAACCATATGTAGTTATCAATATGAACCCCCTCTAACCTTGGGATTAGAATACTCAAATCTTTGCTCAGGCAGTTATCAATATGTAGTTTAAAGGAGCCAGCTAGCTGGCTATATTTTCCACGCCTTACCTGCCTTATGTTTGTTTTCCCTACACATTATCTTCTTATCTTATGTACAGTACTGCACAAAGCATCACTTCCTATTCATCCTTTCTCTGCTTGTGCTCTTTATACAGTTTGAGAAAATTTCCCCATCTAGTGGTTTGTAAAGCTTGTAGGAAACTTATCCAAACCTCCATTCTGTGTAGGATTAAACCTATTACCCTTTCACTGCTTTCTTGCTTTATATATATTTTATTAAAAAACAAGATGAAAAGGAACCATTTCAGTCATGATAAAGTGTCTTCTCTCTATTTTTGTTGTTTTTTGTTTTTTTTTTTCACTATTTCTTTTTTCTTCTCTCAAGGAATAGAGGAAGGGAAGTTAACATATCTCTCCTTTTGATAAACTGGTTAAACAAAACAGGTCACTTGACACCAAAGAGTGATGTGTACAGCTTCGGCGTCGTTTTATTAGAGTTATTATCAGGAAGACGGGCAATGGCTGATGATAGAGTTGGGTTTGTGGAGGAAACCCTGGTGGATTGGGCAAAGCCATTTTTGAGTGACAGCAAACGAGTGTTGAGGATTATGGATACCAGGTTGGGAGGTCAATATTCCAAGAAAGGAGCCCAGGCTGCAGCTGCAATTGCAGTACAATGCCTTCACACAGATCCCAAGAACAGGCCTCCCATGGTTAATATTCTAGCCGCCTTAGAACGGCTCCCCACATCAAATATTGTTCCCAGAACCACCCAAGCTTCCGTGGACCATCATAGGGTCAAGCATTTGTCTAACTCCCGCTAGACGGCAAATGAATACAGCTCTGTTTGTTAATGTTTTTTGAGAGTATTTTTTTTGTTTTTTTATTTAAAAGAAATGTTCTGATGTGATATAAAAATGAAAATAATTTCGTGGGTGATTTGTGTTTTGAGTTGTTTGTTAATTTTTTTTTTTCAAAATAAATAAATAAAGAAAACAAAAAGGAGAAGGAAGTATTATCAAACAAAGCTACCAAAACAAAATTGTAGAAGACTTGTCCTAGTGGTATCCTATGTTCTACTTGAGAATGGTTGATTGATTTAATATCATCCTATATTCAAATGGAATAGGAAGGATCGGATGATATTCATTTCATGATTAGAATTTAAAGTTGATGTATTTAATACTGTATATTATATCAATGTTAACACATCTTTTTTTAAAAAAAATTAAATAATGTAACATTATGTACAATATTAGATGCACAGACTTTTAAATCCTGATCTTTAAATAAGTAATTTAAGGCATTAATAGGACAAACAGGTTGATGATGACAATGGGCATGCTTGTTGTAACTTGTAAGTGGGTGAAATCTTGTTATCGCTTTAATTAATAAATATGATTTCATATAATGGGAATTTCTAGTCAAGCAAAACCTCATAACAGGGAATGTGATTTGTTTAACTCAATTTTCAGTCACAATATGGGTGTCTTTAAGGATCTAGCTTTAGGTTCTGTAAAAAATAATAAATTAAAATTAAAAAAATTTTAAAAAAGAAAAGGATCTCTCCTTTAAAAAAGGACGGTCAAGATTCAGTAAGGCATTTTTACAAAAACAACCGAATCAATCTCTCTTTTGGCCTTGGGACAAACAGCTCAGCTCCAGCTCCAGCTCAACTCTATTCTTCTTGGGTCAGGTATCTTTATGGACCGGATGGGTTGGTAGATTGAAGTAGCTATTAACAATTTAAAGGCATATAATTATTGTTAATTTGTCCAGTAAAACTAAAAATTGGAATCTAACCTAAGCTCAAGCTTTAGCTTGTTTAATCAAATGAGCCTAAGCTCAAGTCGAGCTCAAACTTGTTTAATTAGTATCGAGCCAAGCTCGAACATGTTCCTTAAGCTTGATTCGAGCTCGGACCCAAGCATATATTTTTTTTTCAAACCGAGCTCGAAGAGCCAATACTTGACTTGATTAGAGCCATAGCCATAATGCATATCAGGAGAATAAATAGCTTCAATGGTTATGGAGATCCGTGGAGGAAATCCTTAGTCATTAGTTCTACTCCATGTTTTGTTGATGTTGTGCTTTTGCTTATAATTTGTTTCTTTTGTGCTCTTATAGGATCCATTTCTTGGAATGCTGTGTTAAAAAAATACACAATTTTCTTATCATATCAAATGAAGAGTGATCTGTTTTAGGTATAAAGACAAACATTGGAACTCTATGGTATCTGTCCATGCTTTCCAACAAAAATAACATGGAAAACAATTGGTAAAGCCATGTCTATCTAATCTATGGAAACAAAAGAAAAAAAGAAAAGAAAAGGAGAGAAAAGAAAAGAATGGACACATAGAACAACAGAACATTTTGAAAGGTAGCATGAAAATAATTCATCATGGATACAACACTTTAGAGTGGACACTGGAATTTACTTCATTTCTTGCATGTCTTCCTCTGTTTTCCAAACAACATCCTCCAGGCAGGTTGATAGGTTTTTATAAAACTGCACATGGGAGAAAAAAAAAGCAGCAGTAATTTAAGTATGTGAAAGGCCTCTAGACTTTAACAATAGAGCTGCGGCAATATGGCTGTTTTGCAAATCAGCTTTAGGGTGACAAAAATTAACCCTAACCAGGATAAATTGATGTCTTAATGTCACTTAATGACAGCCCTAGCTAATGAGAGAGCCTACTTTAGTTGGGGCAAATCTCTGTTTCTCCCCCCTCATGACTTAGCAACCACCATATGCTAACGGAATAATAGATGATCGTCGCTTTGAAAGGAGGAGAAATGAAAAATGGCATTTGCCTTAGGGCCAAATGGCACTTCCACTCTCCATGAGAAATGGGGTGGTCGTTGAAATTTCGGCTTCAACCCTCAGAAAGGAGAAAGGAAGCGGGAAAAATGGAAATTTGGTAGACAAATGGAAAGCAAAAGATGATAACAAACCTTATGAAACTCCAAAGTGTCCCCTTTCGCTTTCCGCACTTCAACCATATGAAGTGAAGGTGCCACTTGAAATATCTGATTAAAATATAAGAATATGTAAAAATGGTACAGAATATATAATAATTCCAGCAAATCAGTACCAATACAACTTGATTGTCATGTACCTCTGTGGCAACATTAAGGTTTCCCTTTCTTCCAGCTTTCATATTTTCAAGCCTCATCTAAGGGATTCAGTAAGATACCAATCATAAGATACCAATAAATGTCACCCAAAAAGAATATCAGAAAACAAATTAACTGAAAAAATAAAAGTAGTACAATCCCTGTGACATAAATGCTAGTTCTAAGTTATGTTAGTTGACTGCATTTTTCTCACCTTGTAGTTTTTCTTGTGTACGTCAAAACCAAGAGGCTTTGCAGCTTCTTCAATCTTATTGATGATCTCATTGGCAGGACATTTAGATGTGAACCTTGTTTCTCTCTTGAATCCCTGCATCCATGGCATCGTGACAAAACCCCAACATAAATAAGCCACAATATTTTATATTAAAACTTTAAAGATGTCTAAATTATTTCCCCATAACTAGATACATGGTCTGCTTACAAGGAAACAGTTATCTGTTAGATAGTGGGCACAAAGCCATAGCAAGTAGAAACCTCCTTCGGTCTATATTACAATATATAGCATTACAGATAAACAACTTTTTCAATTAAAAAAGGCTTGATATTTTCAAAATTGATACTTTCCACGGATAATGCATTTGCAGGATCACATATTGAATCATAGCAGAGTTTCTCAGCAAGATTTCCAAAACTCCTAAAATAAATATAACAAAGAAAAAACCAAAAACATAATTGATTTGACTTTAGAGATGAATATCAGGCCAAACCAAATGAAAATTCACCAATCACCAAGATTTTTTTATGACTAATTAAGACAGATTAGTGTCTAGATCTAGTGAACCTTCTTGGCTCACTTCATTGTTTGTGACAAATCCCTTTCACTGTATATTTTAGACTCCCTTCCCAATTTGTTTTGTAAAGTGATCCTCCTTTAAGTACTACTAGGCCCTGCTTAAACAAGAATAAATGAATAGAGCAAGAATAAAATAATAAATTAATAGAGCATGTTTATTATATTTCATATTCATATACTTATCAAAGAAAAAAAGAAAATATTTTTCATAAACCACAAATTTTCCCCAATCCAGGAGAAAACCAGCAGGCGATCATCGCATAAAGGAAGATATTAATTTCATGGCAATACAGAAAGAAAGCCTTTCAATATATGAACCTGTTCTATATCAAACAAATTCGAAAGGTTTAGCCCTTTTGACATTGAAATTAGCTCAAATGCATTCATAGCTACTGGCTGTTCTTCCCTCTTCTCAGTCACATGGTGCTCCTGTAATAATACCAAAAACAAACACTTTGTAAGACATACTTATGAACAACAATGCAGCACTTTCTTTAAAGATCAATACTATAACTTCAGTAACACTCATCTGGAGCATACTTCGGAATCTTTAAAGACAGCTTCTACATCATCCAAATTTGTATCCTCCTTTTCCACGAACATAGGGGGCTTAAAGTCTTTCTTAAACCATTCATCTTCCAAAATTTCAGGTATGGTAATCCGCTGCCATAGATTGCAGTAAATCAGAGACACAGATCATTTATTACCTTTAAAAACAAAACATTTAATAGATTTGGATTAATGGTATATCCATGTTTGCATATTTTTATTTTTATTTTTATTTTTATGGGGAGCCTGGAATCAGCTGCTCATGGTTCCAAAGGTCAAACTGACCAAATGCAATATAGTATTCTTTTTTTCTTCTTTGTTTTCCAAATTACACCCTACCCAACATTACAAAAAAAGAAAGAAACAAAGCATAAACAATAACACTAGGGTTGACTCAATACTACACTACATCAACAAAACATGAAAATAGAGCTAATGACAAATGATCTCCTCTACGACTCCCAATGACCTTTGAAGCCATCTATCGCCTAAGATAGGTTATGGCCATGAAGCATATTAATTTTATCTCTAACACAGAACACAATATCCTGAATTACATTTCACAAAGGTCGAGACTGTTGGTGATGGATCCTTGCATTCCTTTCTCTCTATATAAATTATACCGCAGAAGCAAACATCACTTTGGAAATACAATATAGTCAAAGAACCAAGTTCATGCATATGCAATTGGAGCAAGGGTTTGGCTGAGGTAATGCATGGTCACTACCTAGACAATCTTATAAGTTACAAATACAAGAGGAAAAAAAAAACCAACTCTTTTCACCTGTCAAGCATTAACTTTTCACATATTCTTATGATGCCTTTTGGAATTTTAGAAGGAAAAATAGAGAAAATGAGAAGATGAAGTAGATAGAATAAAACATTTACATTCTTAATTTGCAGATTTCTTGGTTTGAATCCCCACATGTTGTGCCTACTAAAAGGAAAGGATAAAAGAAAGTATAATACATGGAGAAAGAAGAATTAAGTGAAACAACACAAGACATAGTGCCTTTCCTGTACACAAACTACAATTGCAAGGCACTATGACAGAACATGTGTCCTAATTTCATTTCTCATCTTGCTTGCTTGCATATACTAATCAATGAAACTCTCGCGACAGCCACCCAGACTAGCTTATGGTAAGTATTAAGTAGCTGAAAAGAAATATCTAATGCCTTGACAGCCTATATAATTCAAATCTCTTGAGAATATCATAAAGCGTCCTAACAATGGGGAATATTAGGACAAAAAATGTAAGAGAGAACTTGTGCATCTTAAATTAATACATGATTTGAGTCTATATTTATAAGATACAAAGGACACAAACTCATCAAGTTAATGCCACTGAAAACTGTTGCTTACTTTCATAGGGTTGGGATCCAAGATTTTAGCTATCAATGTCATTGCACCCAAAGAGAGCCAAGGGGGGCAAGTAAATTCAGCAGCCGAAATCTGCAAACAGAGAAAGTGGATAATATGTAGAATATGAAGAACAATAGGAGGATTATGCAGTAGAATTTATAAAATGCTCACTTTTTTATACAGGTTCATAAGATTAGAATCATCAAAAGGCAAGTAACCTGCAAGCAATACAAAGAGTATCACTCCACATGACCACAAGTCTGCAGTTGCCCCATCATAGCCTCTGTCGTTAAGGACCTAGACGGCAATATCATATATTGTTAAAGACCTAAGCACCAGAGGGGGAGAAGCAGGTATATGATGTGGAAAAATATATGCATGCTATGAAACAGTCCGAACCTCAGGAGCAACATAATTTGGTGTTCCACAGGTAGTGTGAAGCAGGCCATCATCCTGCAAATTTAACGCATGGTAAGAAAAGCAAGATTTTGAGTAAATTAAAGGAATGGGTGTGTCCAAAGCGTATAATGGATGGAAGTCCTGAGAGGGACAGAGAGAGAGAGAGAGAGAGAGAGAGACAGACAGACAAAAAGGCAATACAGTCAGTATATATAGTAGTAAATTGAAACCTTGGAAATACAACCAAAAATTAGATCTTACCATTATTCTATTTCACAGATCAATTTTTTTTTTCCTGAGCTATTTCACAGATCAGTTACAAGTTAATCCAACACCGGCAACTTGTACAGCACCCTTTTTTTTTTTTTTTTTTTGGATAAGGTGATATTTGTATTATCCAAAAGAATGGTAAAAAAGATATACGGCAAAGTTCATACACGCAATAGGGCAAAAGCCCTAATGCTCTCAGCAACCTACTTCCTCAAAGAGAAGAAACTAGAAATCAAGAATCAAACTCTCACAATTTGAGAGGATATGATTGTACTCTCACAAATGTTTTTGTCCTAGCTATCTTCATATCATGAACTTTCACCCTAAGAGCTTCAGATTCTCCTCTGTTGCCCCATTTGCCGTTGCTATGGGATTAGTAGACGGACCTACCTCATCTTCTTCTTAATCCTCCCCATCATTACACCAATTCTCTCCCTGGAAAAATCTTTACACATCAAATTTCTTCGTTGTATTAAGGTGTAAATTTTGCTTCTTAGTCCTTATCCAAAAGCTTCAAAATCATCTGGCCCATATTCTAATAAGCTAGCATTTGTTCAATGAACGTTATCTTTGAATACCATTCAGCACACTTCTCCATTGCAGAATGTACTAGCAGTAAAATATCTTTAACCCATCACATTGTACTATATGTATGCTATTATAGTACAATAAACACTATAAATACATCACTTACAGTAATCAAGTCAATAGAACAAAGACGTAACCCTATTGGATATTATAATGGTAGGGTTAGGCCTCTAAGCCGGAACCACCTCAAATCCTTGTCTTCTCTATTTCTCTTCTCTCAATATCGTTCTGCTTATTTTATATTTTAACATGGTACCAAAGCTACTTTCTTGTGGCCTCTTTTTGCACATGCTCTTTCCTGCCTCCACCCACACCACCATTCAAACCATTTCTCTATTTTACATCAATGGATCAACACTCAAAAGCTTTTCTGGAAAATCATCGAAAAATTAGCCTACAAAATCACCACACACGCTCTCACATGCCCCTTGTCCACATCAAACGCACTCCATGTGCCACCTCCACAACCAGAACTAAAAATAAATTATGGGGATCCAATGTAGATTATCTTTTATATTATTGTAGAAATTTAATTTTAGTTCTGCCACTAGAAATGGATAGAGTTATAATAAATTCGTTTCTTGTCATGCTTGCTTTTGAAACCTGACTAGTATTTTAGCATTTAATTGAAGATTTCATGGGGAAAATTGCGAATTTCGTAAGGTTTCTTTGTACATGGAAAAAACCCATTCTGCTGATCATTAGGTTGTAATTCAAAGAGTTGTATATTTTGGCTGAAGATGAGATTTATGGAGTTATAGAAGCTTTGAGAAGTTGGGAAAGAGATTTTTTTTTGTTTTTTTCCCTAACCTACTAATTGTGCTTGTATTATTTACAAAAGAATCATACTTATGTTCTTAAGACATGTTTTGGACTTGTCAGACTAAATTTAGGGCAAATGTTTTATTCAAGCCTACATAGAGATATGCATACATACAGAAGTTTAGTTTGAGAAGGTGACTACATCGATGGAATGGAGTGTGAATTTGTTTAAGTTGGAGGGAGTTTGTGATTAAGAATGTTACATCAACTGTCAAGGAAAACTATGTCAAACACTTATTCACAAGTGAAATTCTTTGCTTTTCCATTGAGCTTTAGTCTTTTTTAGACTCAAGTTTTTCCTTGCCAAGGTACATTATGCAATGGAATAATGTGCTAAATGATAGGTACATGTTAAAATTGTTGGGATCCAACGTTGATTATCTTTTATATTATTCTAGAAATTTGATTTAATATAAAATTATTAATATTATAAAATATAAAATTGGTTACTTGGATGAGACGATAAGAAAATATAATTTATAATTTTTACTCAGGCTGGAATCTTCCAATAGAAAAACCATGCGCATGGGAATGGAGTATACTGATCCTTTGTTAGTTACACCTTTGATTGATTAACTACGTAAAAATATCTAGATTTTCTTTTTGTTGCTTTTGGCCAAAGTAAAAATCTAGTTAACTATGTGGAACTGAAAAGAGGAAAGTTGAACTTGGAACTAAATGCAGATGATATAGAATAACGAGGATGGCCATCCATTAAAAAAGAATTTCAGTTCTTATTGCAATACACCCATGCTCATTTCTTCACGGTTCATCACTGCCCAATAACTTTGATGTGGCTACATATAAATCTTTCACTTCAAAATCTCAATTAACATGATCAAATTTCCCTGGAAGCTGTCAATATTTTATAAAACCAAGTATGCCATGAAACCTTTTAAGCATGCCAAAACAACAAATTTCATGGAATATTCAATTTTAATACCAGGACTCTCCTTACTACTACTTTGTTTTCCAAGAAGGTAAGATCATTAAAAAGGGGGGGCTTTGAACTAAAATTTTTCTTTTTTTACGATTCGCTTTTAGGGGTTATTTTATTGGGGTTTTTACTAAAGGCCATCATACTATTCCCAAATAAGATGACTAGGTAATAGATCACTTCTTCCAAAGCATGCCCTGTTCCTTCCACCGGCAACAATTCAATTAGTTCTCCGAGCAAAAAACTATTACACATTATATCTTCTAAACCCAATACTTTTGATGTTAATTGACGCACAATAATTTCTATTTATAGATTATGAATCTGCACCAGATCAATAAATGTTTTGGATCTTATTAACCAAATATATTTGGATATATTATCTAAATTATTACCTTCGGATATAATACATCAAAATGGAAATAATTCCGTGAATTCGTATGAATTTGTGACAAATACAATTTTTTCATTGAATATAGCTTATATCAGATTATTTACAGTGTCAAATATATATAAGCTTGCTATTAGAGCTTTTATGTGTTCCTAATTACTAACACAAACTACACTACATGCCATAAATTTTTTTTTTTAAAAAAAAAGATTGTATATCTTTAGATGCCCTATCAACATTAAACACTTCAAATCCAACCAATTTCCCCTTGTTAAAAATATTATAAAAAAAATTCACAGAAATTTAAGGATGAGAAATACTTGTAAGATAACTAGATAAGCAAAATCCTGAAAAGTTTCCACATCTATCATAGCACAGCCAAGAAAAATTTGCCTTTATCTTCCTTATTGATACACATTTAATGATAACACTATACTTCAATGCTGATCATAAAAATGGCAAGACACTTAACAGTAACAAGATCAATTGATAATTGAAGATAAATAACCAAGGAAACGTTCAGAAGACATAGGATTATATTACCCTCACTTGTTGGGACAGTGCACTTAATCCAAAATCAGAAACTTTGAGGTTTCCACTAGCATCTAACAGCAAATTTTCAGGCTGCAAGAAAAATCCATTAAATTGAAAGATGAAAAAAAAAAAAAAAAAAAAAAAATCTTTCCTGCAAATTAACTGATATTCTTCTAGCAGAGGGAGTTAGAAAGGTTATGGACCTTCAGGTCTCTATGATAAACACCCCTGCTATGGCAATAATCAACAGCATTAATAAGCTGCTGGAAATATCCGCGTGCTTCATCTTCTCTCATCCGTCCATTGTTTACCTTCACATTTAAAATATAAATTAGAAATTATAGACTCTTTTCCAACTATAGCACGGCTCAAACTGATAAGTTAAATATCTAAGTGCATGAACAAGGGAGCAGCAAAGCATCATGTATAACATGCATGTTAAACGAATGGGAATGGTGAAACTGCCTAATGTATATTTTTTTTTCTAGTGGATGTATTGGACACCTTAAAACTGATAGATAAACTATTGTATAGAAGTAGACCAACAGAAAACTTGACAACTCACAATCTTATCAAAAAGTTCTCCCCCGGTAACAAACTCCATAACAATGAATATCTTTGTCTTGCTCCCCATTACCTGAAAAATAAATAAAATAATTCAGAAAATGTGCAGAATAAGGGAAGGAACTTAACGTTTAAATAATTAGCTGTTTTTACACACTGTGTTCTTTTTAAATAAGTTCCTTGGACACACTGCTATTCCTGTTAAATCCACATGAGGACTGGACACAGACCACTGCCTTATCTCGTGCCATGTCAACTCTATGCTATGACCACCACATTGCTGCGGTAGAATTGCCCAAAAGCCATTGTTGAAATGTCTATTTTCTCTTTTCACAATAGATATGTGGTAAGAGAATGGCAAATACATGAGAGAGAGAGAGAGAGTGACAAAAATAGATTCAGCTTTGCCCAAAAAAGCATCTTTGCTTTTGAAAAAAAAAAAAAAATCATTTTTATGTCAAATCTTGATGGTTTCAGACTGTTAAATATACACAAAAACATGAAGGTTGGTAGCATTACTCAATCAGTAAAGATGCTTGTCGAAAGAGAGTGGAGGTGGTTAGCAAAGTAAACATGCACTAATAAATTTTATTTCGACCACTTGAAAGTGTTTGCTTTTCTCAACAATCTGGATAATCTATTCACTCGCTTTGATTGGCATAATATGGCGCGAAATGAGGGAATGGACTGGGATCTCCATTCTTCGTGGATGAGGAGAATACGAAGAAAAAAAAAAAAAAAAAAAAACCCATAGCTCTCAATTTTAGAAACAGAAAAAAAAAAAAGGGGGGTGTACTGTGCGATGTTAATCAAAACTCACCCTTCAGCTCAAAACTTAAGTTAATTATCGTAATTAATTTCTGCTGATATCTTCAAAAACAATGAGTGTATTCTCTGCATAATTAATCACTTTTTCTTTTGTACAGCATTTAAGAATATTGTAGTACAATTGAAAGATTCAGACAAAATATAAAATACGAGAGAAAACCTCGTATAATCGAACGACATTCGGATGCTTTATTAACTTCATTGTTGCTACTTCCCGCTTGATCTGCAAAAGTATACAAAGAAAAAATATTCATAACCTCTCCTATCACCACGAAATAATTAGGAGCAACAAAAAACTGCAGCCCAAATTAAATTCTCGAAAGAACGAACGAATACGAGACAAAAAGTAATTCACAAGCACTAGCAGTGAAGAAGAATGTTAGAGAGACCTGCTCAGCCATCTTGTGCTTGAGAACCTTCTCTTTGTCAAGGATCTTAAGAGCCACGGGTTCCCCAGTCTCAGAATTTCGGGCGAATTTCACTTTGGCGAACGTCCCCTCACCAATTGTTCTTCCCACCTCGTATTTACCCACACGGCGCTTCACTTTAGGTTGACTCATTCTTCAACAATCACCTTCGTCCAACGCCGGGATTCAGCACAAATCCAAACCAAAAGCCACAAAAGAGATCCGAACAAATTCAAAACCTGGAAAACCAATCAGTCAGAATCGGGCTGAGCCCTAAAACAGCAGAAAATCTCAAGAATTGAACCCCAAAATAGGAAAAATCATTCCGAAAACCAAGACCAAATTCAAAAACTACAGAAACAATTCGGAAAAAAAGCTTCAGGTAGCTTCAACAACCGCCATCACACAACACGCAAACACACACACACACACACACACACACACACACACACACACATATATATATACACACAAGATCAGAACAACTTTTTGTGATTGATTAACCCATTCTGAAAAAGGATTATGGTAGAAATAAATCAGGGATAGAGAGAGAAAGAGAGAGGATATACTTGAAGCTTGAGATAAGGAGGAGGAAAACAGCTCGCCTGGCGCTTGATTATGGAAAAGGGGCTCAAATGGGCTGTGTGCGAGTGACAATTTGATCGTTTTGATACTGTGGATCGCTGCAACCAGACAAAAAACTAGGCGGTAACAGTCATTCACAATGATTATCATGCACAAGAAGAAGGATGAAAAATAAATAAATAAATAAAATAAATAATACCGTTTAATATATAACTTTACCATATATGTCATATACATGTGCAGTAATTCTAAAAGAAGGAGAGAGAAAGAGCCAATGTCACACGTCATCCGTCAATATTAATATTAAATAAATAACAAAAAATAGATTCAAAATATAATTACGTTTAATAAAAAGATCTAAAAAAAAAATAGAAATTGAAGACCTCCATGACCGTGCATGGAGGTTGGGTCCTACATGGTCATAGCCATGGGTGTGGAGTGTTAGTAGCCACGGTATTGTTAGGTGAGACAGCCATGGCCGTGAGGACCCAGTCTCCATTAACAGCACCATAGTGGTCCTCAGGTTTTTTTTTTTTTAAATAGTATAATTGTATTTTCAATCAATTTTATTATTTGTTTAACCGAAAAGTTGAATAAGGTCTCAAAATCAAAGTGATCTTAAATTTAGCTATTAAATTTATCAATATTTAATTCAAAATCATATAAAGTACAGGGGTGTAATTAGGGGTACTCAAACGGTTATAATCAGCGGTTATTAGTTATAACCGCAACCGCAACCACTTGGTTATTAGTTATAACCCCAACCGCCTAAGCGGTTGGCGGTTATTTTATAATCAGTAGTTAGTGGTTATTCAATCCAATAACTGGCAGTTTTATAACCGCTTTTTTTATATGGGTTTTTAGGCTTTTTAACTGTTTAGGGCCTTTAATTGACTTTTTTTTTTGACTTATTTTAAGGGTTTAAGGACAAAATGTTCCAAAAATATTAAAAAAAAATTTTTTTAAAAAAAAAGCTTTTTTTTTGGGCTAGCTAATATTTTTGAATAAGGCTTTTAGTTCAAAACATCACATACCATATTATATATTTCACATACATAGTCATAAATAACCCAAATCCATTAATCCAAATACAAATGAAAAAATTAATATATTTTATTAATATATATTTATATTATTATATATAAATGAAGGCGGTTATAACCGCCTTGCCCTGCCCCCTAAAACCGCTAACTGCAACCTCCCTAGACAGTTAGCGATTTTTCATAACTGCCTATCAAAGCGGTTAGCGGTTATAAGCGGTTAGTATAACCGCCCCGTTTGAGCAGCCCTAGGTGTAATATGAATTTCTCTATTTATTTTTTATTTTTTTAAAAAATTATAAATATTTTTCCTTAGATTGTGTATCGATTTATCCTTAATTTTCACTTTGAATAATTTACCCTAAGGGACCTTTAAATCCAAACGAAATTTGTCAAGTGCATGGCAGGTGACTTTTTCCGCAACAAATATTGTTGGGAATAATTCCACTCAAGCGGCCCATTAAATCCTGGGCCTCAAGGTCAATGAAAAGCCAACAGAGCTACCAATTCAAGGAGACACAAGTCCAAGTGAGACTCTACTCGAAGAATCTGGTCTAACCGTCCTAGCCCAAGTCCAATTCAAACTCTCAAGATTCCCAAATCAATTTAAAGAAGGAGACCTAGTACATGTCTAACTTTACTTCTTAGCCTATAAATAGGCTCCTATACCAAGTATAAACTTCAGACTAAAATCTTGTGTATTTAGGCATACACTTTTCTCCAATGAACTAACTTAGGTATCAGAGTTTCTCCGGTATAGGAGTTTCAAGGTCAAGAACGCGCTATCAACACCAAACTGAGCTTTATAAGTGATTCTAGGAAAGCTCCAAATTGACTAATCCTTTTGGAGTGAAAGTGTAAATGTGACTAGCACTTTTCCCACAAATACTTACCGAACAAAATTACAGAATTACTTCATGCCCAATTGTGATGACATTTGCAAGAATTTAATCCATTACTAGTGCTAGGCTTAACTAAGATAAAAATGATTTTTGTTTAAAAAGATTTTTAATACTCAAATGGACCATTTAGCATACGACTTTTAGGTCATAAAAGTTTCTAACAATTTATAAATTTCATATTAATGGTTCCTTTTGAAAACATTGCCCACATTGTTTGAACTTAAGGCTCCGTTTACTTCGACCTAAAATAGTTTCTGAAAATGATTTTCGCATTTTATAGTGTTTACTGCAATTTAAAATAGTAATCAATGAAAAATATTTTCCTTTTAATCGAAAATTCTTTTTTAATTTTCGGAAAATGGTTTACGGTTTTGAAAACCGTAAACCATTTTTCAACTTTGAGCATCTCATTCTTAAATCGGTGGACCCTGCCAAGACCCGCCCAGGACCTCGCCTGAACTTGCCTAGGACCCACCCGGGACTTGATTGGGACTTGGCTAGGACCCGCTCGGGACCCCGCCAGGACCTGCCCGGAACCCGACCGGACCTAAATAGGACCCGTCTGAACTTGCCTATGACTTGCCCGGGACTTGATCGAGACTCGCCCGGGACCTGCCTAGGACCCACCCGGGACTTGCCCAGGACCCGCTCGGGACCTTCCCAGGACCTGCTCGGGACTTGCCTGAGACCCCACCGAGACCTGCCTAGCACCCACTCGAGACTTGACCGAGACCCGCTTAGGACTTTCTTGAGACCCGCCTGGACCCAACTGGGCCTGCCCGAGACCTGCACAAGACTTGACCAGGGCCTAACCAGGACCTACCCGGACCTACCTAGGACCCGCCCTGGACTTGACCGGGACCCCCCCAAGACCTGCCCTGGACTTGACCAGGACCCCTTCCGAGACCCCGGGACCTGCCCGAGACCCGACTGAGACTTGCCCGGGACTTGATTGGGACCCTCCTAGGACTTGACCAGGACTCGCCTAGGACCCACCCGGGACTCGTCGGAAAATATTTTTGGCGGAAAACATTTTTTGGTATTTGGCATGTATGGAAAATCAGGCAAGTCCCCGTCATCAAAAAACATTTTCTGCAGAAAACATTTTTCTCAAAAACATTTTCTGGTATTTGGTGTGTACGAAAAATCATATTAAACACTAAATTACCAAAATGTCCCTATCGGGTCTTGGGTAGGTCCTGCTGATCCCGACAGGGTCCTGGTAGGGTCTAGGCGGGGTCCGAGCGGGTCCTAGGTGAGTCGCAGTGGGGTCCTTGCGGGACTTGATTCGGACACTTCAAAGACTTGGTCAGAACATTTCGTAATATAAAGTTTAATATAATTTAATGAAAAAATATATATATAATAATTTTTTATTTTCCCTACAAGCGGTAAACGCCGTAAAATGATTTCGGCCGATAGTTTTATGTAGAAGTAAACAGAGCCTAAGTCTGTATAGCTCCAAATGCTGAAATAATCTTATGCCATATATAAACATTCGGTTATTTCATACTATTGTGGGTTTTTGGAAAAAAAGATGACGTTTATAAAACATACGGACACCTGGTTGAGGACAAAGCAATAAAATTTCATGAGTAATTCAAATAAAATCATCATTTCATGCATTCAGTTACCAAGAATACTTCATAATGTTTGTTTTCTTTTTCTTTTTCTTTTTTTCTTGTTCTGTTTTTTTTTTTTTTTTTAAAAAAAAGAGAGATGTTGTTGCAGTCCTCATTCAATCTATTATACTTAAAACACACAAAATTGTTAAGCATGAAATCACGTGGACATACAAAAAAAAAAAACAGTACCACATGCTTTCGGCCACCAACAAAACAAAATGGTCATCGTAAATAGTTTTCAATGATCACACAAGATGAATGTCAAGCACTAGGGTTGGTCTCAAACGTTCGGTGGTTCCTCAGCGAACGTTCAGGCAGAGGCTGATTTTGGTCTTTTAGGCTATTTTGAAATACAAGATTTTCTGCAAAAAGGGTAGAACTGTAACGCCTCAAAAATTAATTAACTAGTAATTAACTTCTCAGTCAGAATCAGGAATCTCTACTCCTCAAATAGACAATACCTAGCAACGGAAACATAAATTCTATTAACATTAATCATTACAACTAGAGTATCTACCAAGAATCATCACAGTAGTTGAAATCATACTATACATATCATCGTTACAAGGGACCCATGTTATACCTTAATATATATGCATGCATCAAAATTCCTAAGTCTATAGCATCATCCAAAAGTACTAGTTACCATGATCCAACCAAGGCCAAAGGAACATAGATCGGAGGTTTATTCGACCGTATTGAGTGTTATTGTAATGACCCCGATGAGAAAATCAATTAATTGGTAATTGACTCCATGGTTCGTCTCTCAGCCCTACCCCTCACGGGACAAGATTTAGGGATCTTAACCTCTCCTAAACGAGAGAATTCAACAAAAAACTTTAAACTATAGGAACATAAAGCAATAACTAGGTATCACAAGTAAAATCACCAGAGTAGAGATAAACCACATAGCATAAATAGATCATCAAATATACTGATCAAAGACCAATCATCAAAACAGGTTACAACCCAAAAGATAATCATTGTCTAGAAATAAAGCAACTAAACAGATTGATTCTTAATCTCAAGTAATGCCAGGGAGATAAGAATCTCGATCATATATGCTCGATTCCTTCGTCATCCCACATAGTCTTCAACCACATTGGGTCCATGTTCTAAAAAATAACTCTAATCAAATCCTAAGCTATCACCCAAGTATGTTCTGTAGGCATCTTCTATGCTAGCTAACCACGCAATTATCCATAATGGAGGGGAAACATAAAAACAAAGGGGGTAAGTCTAACGACTTGGTAAAAATTAATGCACATAATATCCGTGCCATTATTTGTGATGAACTCCATTTGATAAAGAATGCAACAGTTTAATCATGACAGTTATCTATGGATGCAATATAGATATATTACATGCTTTTAATCATGAGTAACAGTGATAGTTCAATAGTATGGCCTACTTGAGATATTACCCCTTCTTAGTAGGGTTGGCATTGTCTCGAGGGACTTGTAATACAATACCGGTGCCCCAACCATTGTACGCTTCCGTCCATAACACTAGCAACCCGACCGAGTTTGACCTTGGGTGGCTCATGCTACTAATGAGAAACCGCTCGTTAAGGCTGTGCCGGTCACGAAACAATCATTGGATCCAAGACTCATATATCACACCCACATTTGACCATAAAATTAACATATATAATAAGCCTATGGCCGTTATCACACATGTACCGGTATACCATGTCATACGATGCAATTAATCTTGTCCGTATTTTATATACATGCTTTTACAAGTTTCAAGGTCATTATCTTGTTAAGTAGCACATTTTCACAAAAAGCTAGAGTTCATGTGCAACAAAGAGTATATCGTAAGAGTTGTAAATATACATGTTTTGGTACACAAAAATAATCGGGCATTGTGAAAAAATAAATGGCAAGCATTATGTGAGTTAAAACTCACTGAGTACAACAAAGTCTCTCAATATTCCTCCAAATGTCCCGGGTCCTTCAAATTTGTGAAAAACCTTCTATTAGACCTAAGTCCAACTAAAATGAACCTAGAATATGAAAACAGAGGCTATTGGACGACTAGTCAAAATGGCGTTCCCTGGAATGCTTCTGGCTGTACGTTCGGGCTCAAGGTCGTACATCTGCTTAGAGAGTTTCAGGTAGAACCACATTTGTTCATGTTGTGCCAAATACCCGCCTAAATTAATAGGCAAATACTTTGTATGTTTTACTCACAAGTGCACAAGATCAAAAGATAATATAGCAAGTAAATACGAGATCATTTCCACGAGGATTGGTGAATTATGCTTAGAAGTAATTTCCTATTTAATTAACAGATAAAACTCAATTGTCACAATTGAATTAAAATAAAGAAATAAAATAAAAGATAAACTAAAACTAAAAAGGATTAGGGTTTCGATATCTACCACTAATCATGCTCAATAAGATAACAATATGCCAATGTGCCAATCATATTGGTATATTTAATGTTTGCCAACTTAAGGGCATGGGTGTATACTCCTTAAGCTATAAATTTCGTTAAGCAACGAATTAGGCATGGGTGTATAGTCCAATTCTTTTTTTTCTTAAAGGATTTAATATGGGTGTATACTAAATTGTTATTTAAGAAAGCATAAATATGTGGAAATCGACAAATACATGAGGCCTAGGGCATGAGTGTATACTCCCGGTTCCCCATGTTGATTAACCCAAGAACCCATGAGAAAATTCTTTTATTACTCTATTAAGCACAGGACTCGATCATCCAAATTGACTTAAATAACTAATCCATACCACATACATATGCTGGCCACACACATTCATATGAGGAATTCAATAAAACATGAATTAATCAAGTTAAATACACCAAAAATATAATTGTAGCAAATGCTCCAATATTGAAATCCTAAAAGGACATGATTAGTGCTTCAATCTAGCCCCAATTAATGGGATGGCAAAAGATTCATCTAGAGGGAGATGCATTAGAAATTGTGCAGGCATTTAAACGAGAAACTAACTGGTGGGGCAGTTATGGAGCCGTGGTGCAGGACGCAAAACAGCAATTGGAAGGCTTTCTGGAATGGTAGATGGAGTACGTCCCTCGGCTAGCAAACGAGGAGGCTCATAAGCTTGCCAAATTAGCTTTGTCTTTACAATCTGAGCAACTTTGGAAGTCTGATTTTCCAGCGTGTATTTTTCCACGTGACATTGCTTTGTCAGATTCTCTTTGATGAATGAATTTCTCGACGTTTCAAAAAAAAAAAAAAAAAAAAAAATCTAGCCCCAATTAAAATATAAACTACATAACAAAATAAAAGGTGGAAGAGAAGAAAAACTCAAACTTCTCTTGATCTAGCCTTCAGTTTCTTTCTAGAGCTTGTGCCTCTTTCTCCACCATTTTCCCTAGAAGCTAAGAGATCCAATTAGGAAGTAATCCTAGTACAAATCGGAATAGGATTCATCCAGATTTGAGTTCTTTTATTGCGGGACAATTATGGCATATCAGAAGTTAGAATTGGGGAAATGCTATTTCACAATGATTTATAGAATTTTGAGTTAGCGTTCCAATACCGCTAGAATCACCTCAATCGGATACTTGAGCTGAAAGTTATAATCAAAATACTGACACATATACAGAATTCAAATTTGAATCAAATCCGATTTTAACTCCAATTAGAGAAATTTCGATTTAATCATTTCATTTATTTGATTAAACTTAACCACATTGTCATATATTATGATTGGTTAAGCTTAACCATATCTTCTAGGTCTTCCTAGTTTGCCCTTTAAGCTTGGAACTTTTCCGCTTTCTTTTCTTCCATGACCTATAAAACAAAGAAAATACAAAAATGAAATAAAATTGCACAAATTAACAAAACTAAGGAATTAACAAATATAAATTAATAAGCTAAAATACATATATTTTAGCACTTATCACACCTCCAAACTTACATATTGCTAGTCCCTTAGCAATACAAAACTAAAAAAAATAAAATAAAAATAAAATAAAAAGATAATTCCTTTTTTTGTGGATGTACGATTGCATTTAGCGTATGCAACAAGCCTTTTAAACACTTAGGCATTCCCTAGATGACAAATGAAGTCTCGTGAGGGTCTTCTAGGAATGTTACCCACAAACATTATGAACAGTTCATGTTATCCAAAAATTGAAGTATCATTCAAAACCATGATTTTCATTCATTAGCAAGCTTCAAAAAAGACAAACTTCATCTTCACAATGAATTGAAATTTTAAAGTCTAATTACTTACAAAAGACAGGTTAAGGTATCACAAATTTGAAACAGTGTAGAGTAAACTAACATATAAATATGAAGCTTCCAATTATATCCAATGTGCAATGTCTCAACATCTCAAAGTTCACTGAAATTCCCATCAAAATAAACAACAATGGCATTTTTTATTTTATTTTTTTTATTAGGCTCTGTTATGTATAGTTCCCTTAAGTTTTCTAATTGACCCATGCAACAAGTGTTAAGTCAATGATTCCCAAACCATATAGTTTTAGGGCATTAGGTGTAGAGACACCCATAAGGATTTACTAACTTGAGTAAAAAAAGTTACGAAACTAAACTAGCCATAAATTTAACCAAATAAAAATTCTCACATTTTGACGTGAACACTCTGCTTAATGAGGCAAGAGGTCCAGTTACTTAGTGAAAAGTTTATCAATAAATTATTTATTTATTATTTCATTTGTAATATGCCAAAGTGTCCATAAAACAAGTCATTCAGTTTCACCCAAGACATAGAAACATACACATCAGGTTCACATATCATATCCCACAAATTATGTGCTAATGTGCTTGTGTAGATCAGATCAAACATGTGAATTCTCAATTGTCCATAGTAAGTAACCAAACTTAAAAACTTAATTATCAGATCATGCGTTCAAAATTTTAAACTCACCAATGAAATTCAAATCATAGTTTCTAGATCAACCAAACTTTAAGGAATATCATGAACATGCATTTTTTTTCTTTCAAAATTTTCAAAAAAAAATCCAAAATTTCAAAAAATTAGATAAACTGTATGTGTGTTCCCCATACCCGCAAACTTGAATTACACATTGTCCTCAATATGTTAAAAAAATGAAAAGTTCATACCTGGGAGATGAGAAGACTGGTTGGACAAAGGTATGACTCATAACATACTCCCAAACTTGAATGTAAGAACACTTGTCCCTAGAATACATAAATGAAACTCCAACCAAATACTAGTCAAGTGCAACACATTGTTGTATAAAAATAAGCAAATAATTTGAATTGGACAACAATAAAAAAAAAATAAAACCTGGAAGGAGATCATGTACCCTAGCCTGATGGAGGACTCAAGTGCATAGAGCAAGCGTCGTATGGAATGATGGCTAAATTCTGAGATTGACAACCCTGCATAAAAAAAGAAACCAATTAGATTTGGAATTTACAGCAGCTTCAGTACTGCTGGATGGAGGTGCGCTCGATCGTAGGGGACATGCACTCGTTCGCAGTGGTACGCTTGATTCCTCTTGTTGGGTGCTCTTTTGCCCTGCTACAAACTAGAAATACAGCAGCTTAGTACTATTGTCTGGCACTGGTGCAGTTGATCATAGTGGTACTTGTGCTCGATCGCACTGCCGCATGGTAGCTCAAAGTTGTGGACATAAAACAGAAAAAAAAAAAATTAAAACCACAAATTAAAAATAATAAATAATAAAAACTAACAAAATTTAAAAACAAAAAAAAAAAAAAACCAAAATTGAAATCAACACCTTCAGTACTATTGTTTGGCTGTGCGCTCGATCGCAGTGTACTTGTGCTCGATCTCCCTAAAATGGGCGCTTGAGCGGAATGTCGAAAAGCATAAACATATAGGGGTCACAGGTAGCAGTGCGCTCGATAGCAGTAAGATTGTGCTCGATTGCACTGCCGCAAATTAAATCAGATTTGCGGATAGAAACAGAAACGAAAAACAAAAAATAAAAATTAAACAGAAAAAAAAAAACAAACAAACAACAAAATTAAAAACTAAACAAAACAGAGAGAAAACAAAAATAAGTAAAAGAAACTAAATTAAACTAAATGAAAAACATTTTTAGACATAATTTAACACAATTCCCAATAGCGGCGGCAAAAACTTGTTGTGCCAAATACCCACCTAAATTAATAGGCAAATACTTGGTACGTTTTACTCGCAAGAGCACAAGATCAAATGATAGTATAGCACGCAAATACGAGATCATTCCCACGAGGATTGGTAAATTATGCTTAGAAGTAATTTCCTATTTAATTAACAGATAAAACTCAATTGTCATGATTGAATTAAAATAAAAGATAAACTAAAACTAAAAAGGATTAGGGCTTCGATATCCACCACTAATCATGCTCAATAAGAAAACAATATGCCAATGTGCCAATCATACCGGTATATTTAATGTTTGCCAACCTAAGGGCATGGGTGTATACTCCTTAAGCAACGAATTAGGTATAAGTGTATATTCTAATTCTTTTCTTTCTTAAAGGATTTAGCACGGGTATGTACTAAGTTGTTCTTTAAGAAAACATAAATCTGTGGAAATCGTGAAACACATGAGGCATAGGGCATGGGTGTATACTCCCGGTTCTCCATGTTAATTAACCCAAGAACCCGTGAGAAAATTCTTTTGTTACTCTACTAAGCCCAGGACGCAATCATCTATATTGACTTAAATAACTAATCCATATCACATGCATATGCTGGCCACACACATTCATATGAGGAATTCAATAAAATAGGAATTAATCAAGTTAAATACACCAAAATATAATTGTAGCAAAGGTGCCAATATTGAAATCCTAAAAAGACATGATTTGGGCTTCAATCTAGCCCTAATTAAAATATAAACTACATAACAAACTAAAAGGTGGAAGAGAAGAAAAACCCAAACTCCTCTTGATCTAGCCTTCAGTTCCTTCCAAGAGCTTGTGCCTCTTTCTCCACCATTTTTCCTAGAAGCTAAGAGGTCTATTTATAGGCCTTAGGAGAGTCCTTGAAGCCCCAGTAATACTAGAAAATTCAGAGTCCAGCTTCATAGTCCAATTAGGAAGTAATCCTAGTACAAATCGGAATAGGATTCGTCCAAATTTAAGTTCTTTTATTGTGAGATGATTTTGGCATATCAGAAGTTCGAATTAGGGAAATGCTATTTCACAATGATTTGTAGAATTTTGAGTTAGCGTTCTAATTCCACTAGAATCACCTCAATCGGATACTTGAGCTAAAAGGTATAGTCAAAATACCGACACATATGCAGAATTCAAATTTGAATCCAATCCGATTTTGACTCCAACTAGAGAAATTCTGATTTAATCATTTCTTTTATTTAATTAAACTTAACCACATCATATAGGTCATCTATTATGATTGGTTAAGCTTAGCCATATCTTCTAGATCTTCCCAATTTGCCCTTTAAGCTTGGAACTTTTTCGGAAATGCTTTCTTTTCTTCCATAACCTATAAAACAAAGAAAATACAAAAATGAAATAAAATTGCACAAACTAACAAAACTAAGGAATTACCAAATATAAATTAAGGGGCTAAAATACATATATTTTAGCAATTATCAGTCCAAGAGTCCTCCTATCCTCCCAAGCTGGTTCTAAATCTATCTAAACGGGTTTCTAAGATCTCATATCTTAAAATAAGGCCTCCATGCATAGGAAAATACATTGATCATAGCGAAATGCTAACCCAACTTAAACAAAGGTCAAAAAGCACACCCTAGCTAAAAACTCAAAACAACAACTAAGGTAGTCTAGAAAGCATTGAAAGAGCATAACGACTTTAAGAAACAAGTAGGGCGTAAAAGGTTACCTCCTAGAAGCCAAAACCTCCAAGGAATCCCTTCTTCTTCTCCACAAACCACACTTACTCACAAAGACACTCATACAAGGGTTTTCAGAGAGCCTGTGGGCCTAAAATGGGTATGAGAGGGTGAGGGGTAGGGGTATTTATAGGTGAGAAAAAGCTGAGGGCATTGCAAGTGATTTTGAAAAAGAAGCGTACGTCTGGTACTATAGGGGCGTACATCCGGTACTGTTTATTCAACGGTCCATAGGTTGCATCGTACGTACAGGTATTATCCAGGAGTTATCCAAAAAGCAGTGTACGTATTATGGTCCCCCTACGTACGTCCGTGTACTATTTGCAAGCGTACGTACGGTGGTCCCCCCACGAACGTCCAAACTAAAAACAAGAGCGTATGTACGGTACTATTGGAGTGTACATACGGTTAGAAAGTTTAATATTCTCAAAATGCCCATTTTCAGTTGTCCCTAGTGACACAAAACCTAAATTAACCCTCTAACTAAGCTATCCAAGCTTAGTTGATTATTTAGGTCACTTCAGTTACCTAGGCAACATAAGGAAGTGGAGTTCACAGTACCAAACTTGGCACAATAAGATATTTCAAGTGACAAACGCTTGAGGGGTCCATATCCTTTGAGGATTGTAAGGACTGTTGTGCAAAGTCCAAAGGACACGTGGCCAATGAGCAGCCATCATTATACTCTTCCACCCAGAGGTGGTCAATTTAACCCACCAGCTTCAAACTTACCGTACTAGAGGGCCTGTATGAACAATTATCAGTGAAGAATGACTTATCCCAGAGACAAGTATTCTACTAAGTAATTTATTTATTTTTATTTGCTGGTGTGTAATAATAAATTATAAACATATTTTTATTTTTATGTTGGTGTGTTGTAAATATTAAACATATTATAGTTATATGTACATAAATATTTCTATTATTTTATCATATCCACATTTTAAGATGGCTATTAAAAGTGGTATGGATTCCTCAAAGGTCAAAAGTCTTAATGAAATTAATTTTAGAATGTGGAAACAACACATCTTTTATGTACTAATGCATGGGAGAACATTGTACACCCTAACAAAAAATAAACCAGAAGTAGAAGACTAAAGGGATGATGAAGTCATTAAGAAAAATGAAAAATGGATGGAAGATAACCTAATGGCAAGGGCCACTCTCCTCCACAACATGAAAGATAACACCATCCATCTCTTTAAAGGACGTGAGATAGCTAAGGACATGATGGAAGCACTAGAAGAAAAGCATGGCCCTAGGTCAGATACACACATACAACTATTATTGGACAAGTGTAATAGTGCACATATGAGTGAAGAAGACTTTGTGAATTAGATGAAACTTATTGCAAAAGAACTTGCATCTGCCGGTCACCCTATATATGACAAGATGCAAGTAACTACCATACTGAACTGTCTTCCTCTGTCATGAAAACATGTGGTAACCTCATTGACACACAGTGGAAAAGATATATCCATGGTTTTCCTACCAGTGTCACTCGTGTTGGAAGAAGAGATGATGAAAAGAAGAAGAAGAGATGGGACATCCAACAACTTGATGATGGCTCAAAACAAAGCTCAGACTCCATGTGCTCTAGCATTCAAAGGCAGAACTAAGAAATTAAAAAAGAAGTAGAAATGTAAGCTGAAAGGTAAAAACAAAGTCAGAGGAACATATTTTAAATGCGAAAAAATGGGACACTTCAAAGTGAATTGTCTGAAAAACAACTGTGACAATAAACATAAAGAAATAGCTATGACCATTACTGAAGTGATGATATCAGAACCGACTACAAACTCTTGGTGAATCGACTTAGCAGCAATCGGACATATCATGAGAGGCCGAGAATTCTTTGTAGATTTCAAGGAGAAAGCAGTTGGAAAACACAAAGTATACATAGGCAATAACACTTACAACAATGTGCTAGATGAAGTAAAATGTAAGATTTCTATTAAATGGATAGTCATTGTTTTACATGATGTTTTGTATGTGCCAAGTATCCGAAGAAATTTAATATATGTTCCTGTATTATATAGTAAAGGATACGAGATTAAGTTTAAGTCTGTGAATGTCTATATCAGAAAATGGAATGTATCTCTTAAGGGTGTAAAAGTAGATAATATGTACTTACTCAAAATTGATAATAAAATTTTCATTTTAGATTATTTGTATGTGTCAGAAAATAGTTATAATTTATGGCATTTAAGATTAAGTTACATAAACAAAAATAATATGATAAGAATGAGTGAGAGTGGATTGCTACCCAAAATTAATTATGAAGATTTTAATACATGTGAATCATGTATTAAGGGAAAAATGACTAGTGAATCTTTTTCAAAACACTGAAAATCATTAGATTTATTGGAAGTAATTCAATCAAACATATTTGGACCTTTAAGAACTAAAACACATAGAGGAATATAATACTTTATTACTTTTACAAATGATTATTCAAGATATGGACATATATACCCCATTAAACATAAATCTGAAGCTACTAAAAATTTAAAGAATATAAATTAGAGGTAGAAAATCAATTGGGAATGTCCATTAAAAACTTGAATAAAGATAGGAGAGGTGAATATGAAGCCATGGATTCATTCTACAAAAAAAAATGGAATAAGACATTTATATACAATGCCTTATAAGCCTTAACAAAAAAAATGGATGGCAGAAAGGAGAAACAAAACTTTAATGAATATGACAAGATACATAATGACATTCTGAGTTACCCATCCATTTTTTGGGAGAGGCTTTATCCACTGTAGCATATATTCTTAACATAATTAAGGTCTCACACCCAAAGAATGTTGGACATGCCTAAAACCAACTATTGACAACTTCAAGTATGGGGGTGTAAGGCACATGTACTTATCCCAAAACCCTTAAGGGATAAGTTGGGAAGTAAAACTTAGGAATGCATATTTATAAGATATATAGAAAATGGTAGTGGATATAGATTTTACCATTTAGAGAAATGATTAATAAAAGCAGGGATGCTACATTCCTAGAAAAATACCAATCAAATTACTCATGTGAATAAAATTAGGCTTTTACAAGGTGAAGATCTTAAGTATCAAACGCCACAAGATGCTTTGTCTGAAAATGAACAAGTGACAGATCTTCAAAACAGTGTGAGCAAAAGAAAATCCAAAGATCCACTTCACTTGGATATAAGTACCAATCAGAAAAAAAAAAAAATGATGTGTGGGAGCTCATAGAATTACCAAGTCAAAGGAAAGCAATTGGATGCAAATGGGTACTAAGAAAGAAATTTAAAGCTGATGGAAGCCTTGATAAGTATAAATTTAGGTCGGTGGTTAAAGGGTTTACTTAGCAACCTAGTGTTGACTTTGTTAACACATATTCACTTGTAGCAAAATTCGCCTCGGTGAGGATAATCATGTCTATTGTATAAAAAAATGGATTTGGAATTACATCAACTGGATGTTAAGACATATTTTCTTAAGGGAGAGTTAAAAGAAGAGATATACATGCTACAACCAAAAGGATTCCAGATTGAAGGACATGAAGAGAAAGTCTACAAATTAAAAAGACCTCTATATGGACTTACCAATCTTCGGGGTAATGGTATGTAAAGTTTCACCAGACAATACTAGAAATTGGTTTCGAGGTAAGTCCACTAAATCACTGTGTTTACATATGCAATGAGAATGATAGATTAATAATATTATCATTATATGTAGATGATGTATTACTAACTGGTGTTGTGAGTTTTAATGTCACTTGCAAGTGCACGAGTCGTTTGCAATATAGTTTATGCAAGTGCGAGGTCGAATCCACAGGGAATTGTGTTGTTGAAAATAAAATATATCTAAATTAATTAAATCCTAATCTAGTTCCAAAAGATTTTAATTTTTTTGAATAAATGAAAAACATAAACTAAATAACAATAACAATAATCAAAAGATAGAATACCAAAGTTGTGGAATCCACACCCACCAAGTTAGAACAACACATTCTATGTTCATCAACACAATCTGAAGTTCTCACAAATAAATCCTATGTATGTCTTACTATGCTTCACAAATCAATTAAATGATCTAATGTATCCATCCATTGTACAAATCACAAAAGATATCCTGATTAAACCAAATCATCAATTGTATTTGTCGGACAAATCACAAATAGATATCCAATTTGATTTTAATAAAGATTCAAGCAAACAATTACATGAAGCTCTCCAAAAACATCACTTGTATTCGGAAATCACAATAGATATCTAAGAGTAATTTCAATAATTGAATTAAAGAAAAACAATTGAAACCTTAAAAATCCATAAAATAAGATAATATTGACTTACATGAAAGTGTGTTGTTTTTCATCGGTGGGGCTTCATCCTCAACCTTAGTTGAGAATTTAGCTCCACATGATTATTGAAAAACAAATCTAAACCTAAAGAAAACTAAAACTAAAGGGAGAAAAACTGTAGAGAATTTCGGACTTGGTCTTTGGCCCCCTTTTCTTGAAGCTTAACATTGTATTTATACGGGCTTCTAGGGTTTAAAACCCTAAAAATGACGCTAGGTCATATCTGGCACACGAGTGTGCTCGATCGCACTTGGGCATGTAGCTTGACCTTTGCGGCGTGGCATTTGGGCGCTTGCGGCTTGCTGGTGGACGTGGGTGCGCTCGAGCGCACATGCACTCGAGCGCAAGATGATGCGTTCGATCCTACTTTGATGGCACTTTTTCCAGCTTTCTTCCAAACTCCATATTTTTCATTTTAAATGCGCAGTTTTCCTTTAACAACCTAAAAACACTAAAAACATAAAACTAACACAAAGCATTAGGTTACGATACAGCTAAATGATTGACTAATGTTAATTAAGGGGTCCAAATGTGCAATATTTGGCACACATCAACTCGTAATTGTCCATATATGATAAATAAAACAAAATGCTTCTTATAATTCAAATTTGAAATGAAAGATATTGGCACTACTACCTGTCTTGGGAATAAGAATTTCTAGAAATAGAAATTCAAAATTACTATATTCAGATAAAGAAAAATATCTGAAAAAGATACTTAAAGGGTTTAATATGGATAAATGTAAACCTTTAAGTACACTTGTTTCAAAAGATCAACACTTAAGCAAATCAATGTGTCCTCAAAATGAGATAGATATTAAAGAAAGGGAATTGGTCTCCTATGCCCATGCAGTGGGCAGTCTCATGTAGGCAATGACAAGCACAAGACTTGATATTTGTCATGTAGTAGAATTGGTGAGCAGATATCAATCTAATCCAGGGAAGACATATTGGCAAGCAATAAAATGTATATTTAGATATTTGAAAGGTACTAAAAATATGGGCCTATGTTTCGGTATAAGTGATCTAGAAATTGCAGGATACACATATGCCGATTTTGCAGGAGATGCTGATTGTTGTGCAAATTTATTTAACTCGCAAGTGCACGAATCGATTGTAGTCAATGGATTGCAAGTGCAAGGTCGATCCCACAAGGAATTGTATTCTTGAAAGCAATTTTAAATCTAAATTAATTGAACCCTAATCTAATTCCAAATTTTTGAGAGATTTTTGTTTAAAGTAATTGTAATCTAAGGACGAAGCACTAGAGTTTCGGAATCCGCACTCACAAATTCATAGCAACATAATTTCAAGATCTATAATATTCCCCAAAGTTCTCACATATAAATCTTAAGTTTGTTTTACTGTTGCTTCAAAAAATATCTTATGTATCCATTCATAACCCAAATCACAAAAGAAATCCGATATTCAATCAAATCATTAACTGTATCCGTAAATCACAAGAAAATATCCAATTTTTAGCAAAACATCAATTGTATCCAGAGAATAAATCATCGGGGAAATCCAATCTTTTAACAAAGAAAACCAAGCAATCAATCGTATTGAATAATCTTAAATCATCAAGCATATCCTTGAATCAGAAAAGATATCCAAGAATTATTCAATCCAATTGATTAGAAGTAAAACAATAGGGCAGTTAAACCATTAAATTGGGAAACATTACATACATGAAACAAAGTTGCTAATCATAAGTGAGGCTTCATGTTCAACCTTTGTTGAACGTTTAGCCTCTCATGTTATTGAAAGACAAAACAAGATTAATTGAATTCATAATGGAAAATTGAGTACTTACAAATATAGAATCACAAAGTTGAGATCCAAAAGCTAGGAAACCCTAAAACTCTCTTCTTTCTCCTCTAAAATCTTGAAATTTGCAACCCTCCTAAACTAATCTAATAATTACCTATTTATAGACCTAAAACTAGGGTTTACAAGTTGAATTCGGATAAAACTGCTGCTAGATTAGACAGGTGCGCTCGATTGCACACTTAGTGCGCTCGAGCGCACTTAAGCATCACTTCTCCTATGCAGTGCACTCATGTGAGAGCGATGGGCTTTGGCTTGTGTGCGTATGCTCTCAATTGTGGGGTGTGGGGCTCGATCGTAGTGTGCTCGTTCATAGCATCCTGCACTCGATCGCAGGTCCGTTGACTACTTCTCCAAAGTGCGCAACTTTCACATAAATCCCGCAATTTTCCCATAGCAACCTATAAAACACTAAAGACACAGAACTAATTGAGAACATCAGATAATAACACAGCTAAAGGATTAACACAAGTAAATTAAGGGGTCAAAATATGCAATATTTGGCACACATCAAACACCCCCAAACTTAACTTTTGCTAGTCCCTTAGCAAAACAAAACAAAAGATAAAATGAAAGCAATAAACATAAGTCCTCTGTCGTGGGAGAAACGATTGCATTTAGTATATGCAATAAGCCTTTTAAACCTCTAGGCATCCCTAGATGACGAGTGAAGTCTCGTGAAGGCTTAACATGAATGATACCCACAAACATTATAGCACTATGTTGTTAACAAGAAATAATTTTCACATAAACCATAGTTCTTATTCATGAGCAAGCTTAAAAACACAAACACCATCATCACACTCAAAAGGAAATCCAAAATCAATTCACTCATAAATGGATAATCGAGACCTCATATGTTCTGAAATGTGTAAAGTGTAATTAGCATACAATCATGAAGCTTTCAGCTTAAACTCAAGACAAGTTCCATAAAATTTGTAAGACTCCCTAACATATGAAACAACCAAGGCAATATATATATATATATATATATATAGGTTTCGCAATGTCTAACTCCCTTAAGCTTTCTAATTGACCCATGTAACAAGTGTTAGGCCAATGACTCCCAAGCCAGATGGCTTTAGGGCACTAGATGTAAACATCCCTAAAGGCTTATTAACTTAAGTGAAAAAGGCTATGAAGTGAGATTAGCCATATCATAAATCAACTTGAACTTCACACTTTTTGACGTAAACACTCAATGCTTAATGAGGCAAGAGGTCCGGTTACTTAGCGGAAAACTCACATGATTTTTTTTTTCCTTTTTTTTCTCTCTCTCTCTCTCTTTTTATTTTATTTTATATATATCTTGCAAGCCAAGGTTCTTCATCAATAGGTTATCCAACAAATCTCAAAAAGAACAAGCTTAAGCTCAAAGATCATACCTCACAAAAAACATGCTAATGTGCTCATAAAGATTTGTCTCAAAACAAGTGAAATCTTTTTATCCAAACATAAGTCAAATGACTCAGGCTCCTAATGACATAATGATGTGTTCAACCCTTTAAACAATCCAATGAAATGCAAATCACAATCACAGTTTAACTCAATCTTGACAAAAACATAGCACAATTTTTTTTTTTTCAAATTAACACAAAAAGACAAATAAAAATAAACAAATAAGAACAAAAATAAACAGATAAAGTGTGTTTCCATACCCCCAAACTTGAATTACACATTGCCCTCAATGTGTAGTATAAAAATACATTACCAAGAGTTGTAGGGAACCTGAGTGAGCAAAGAGACGACCCCCAAACTTGTGAACACACCCATCTTGAATAACACAAAAATAATAAAAATAAACATAAACAAAAAAAAAACATATAACTAAAAATAAAAGGAAAGAGGGGTGCCTCCTATAAGCGCTAAGTTTACAGTCTTCAGCCAGATTTTTCACCGTCGATGATTAAGTAGATGATGTAAGATCTTCCAAGGGCAATTCCTCAATCTCCGGCATCTCCAGTTCCAAGAACGGCTTCAACCGCTGACCATTGACCTTGAGAGTACTTCCATTCTTAGGATCCTCAATCTCAATGGCTCCAGGAGTAGAAACTGTACACACTATGAATGGTCTAGTCTATCGTCATTTTCGCTTCCCTGGAAATAGATGCAAACGTGAGTTGTAAAGGAGGACTTTCTGACCAACTTCAAATGATCTTCTCAAAATGTTTTGGCCATGAATCTTCTTCATCTGAGCTTTGTATCGCTTGGCACAGTCGTAGGCATCATTCCTCAATTCTTCTAATTCATCTACCTGCAGCTTCCTTTGATCGCCAGCCTTGGTGAGACTGAAATTCAACTGCTTGATTGCCCAATAAGCCAGGTGCTCCAATTCCACAAGAAGGTGACAAGCCTTGCCATACATGAGTCGATAGGGAGACATGCCAATTGGAGTCTTGAATGCAGTCCTGTATGCCCATAAAGCGTCATTGAGTCAAAGAGACCAATCCTTCCTTATTGGGTTCACAGTCTTCTCTAATATCCTCTTGATTTCTCTATTGGATATTTCAACTTGCCCACTTGTCTGTGGATGGTAGGGAGTTGCAACTTTATGAGTGATGCCATATTTCTTCATAAGTTGCTCAAAAAATCGGTTGCAGAAATGCTTCCTTCCATCGCTGATGATGGCACGTGGTGTCCCAAAACATGCGAACACATTTTCCTTTAGAAATTGCAGCATGACTCTATGATCATTAGTCTTGCATGCAATGGTCTCCACCCACTTGGAAACATAATCTTCCACCACAAGGATGAAAAGGTACCCATAAGAATTAGGGAAGGGCCCCAAGAAATCGATGCCCCAAACATCAAACAGCTCCACAATAAGGATCGGGTTCAGCGGCATCATATTCCTTCTTCCAATGCTCCCCAACTTCTAGCATCTATCACAGGCTAAACAGTAGGCATGGGCATCACAAAAAATAGAGGGCTAATAGAATCCACTTTGAAGAATCTTCGTCGCGGCCTTTTTAGAACTGAAGTGGCCTCCACATGCATGATCATGGCAAAAAGATAGGACATTTTGCTGGTCATTTTCAAGAATGCATCTCCTTATAATCTGATCTGGGCAGTATTTGAACAAGTAAGGATCATCCCAAAAAAAGTACTTCACCTCAGCCAAGAATTCTAATCTATCTTGCGTGGTCCAATGTGATGGCATCAGGGCAGTGACGAGGTAGTTCACTATGTCTGCGAACCACGGTGCAGGAGTCTGAGAGATGTTCATTAGTTGTTCATCAGGGAATGTCTTAGCAATAGGCATAGCATCTTCATTGAAATCCACAACCAGCCTGGATAAGTGGTCAGCTACCACATTCTCGGAACCCTTCTTGTCCTGAATTTCAATATTAAACTCTTGCAGCAACAAAATCCATCGGATGAGACTAGATTTAGCATCTTTCTTTGACAAAAGATACTTTAGAGCAGCATGATCCGAGTATACTAAGACTTTAGACCCTAGTAAGTAAGATCTAAACTTATCCAGAGCAAACACTACAGCCAACAACTCCTTTTCAGTGGTGGAGTAGTTGAGTTGTGCATCATTTAGAGTCTTGCTGGCATAGTATATGACATGCGGAAGCTTCTCCATGCTCTGCCCAAAAATGGCTCCCACAGCATAATCGGAGGCATCACACATTATCTCGAACGGCACTCCCCAATTAGGTGGCTGAATTATTGGTGTAGAAGTTAAGGTCTTCTTCAGAATCTTAAAAGTTGTCTGGCACTTGTCATTAAAATCAAAAGGAACATCTTTTGCTAACAAATTACACGGAGGTCTTGCTATTTTGCTAAAGTCCTTGATGAATCTTCTGTAGAACCCAGCATGCCCTAGAAATGACCGAATCTCTTTTACTGTCCGTGGGAGTGGAAGGTTGGAGATCAGATCGACCTTAGCCTTGTCAACCTTGATACCTTTGTGGGAAATTACATGCCCTAAAATAATTCCTTGTTTCACCATGAGATGGCATTTTTTCCAATTCAGAACCAAATTCTTCTCCGTACATCGTACCAACACCAATATAACGAAAGGACAAGTGAAAGTAGTCTTCTCTTGATCTTCGGGGGCCAGGGAAATTTGTTTGTAGCCGGAGTAGCCATCAAGGAAGCAGTAGTAATCATGGCCAACCAATCTCTCCAACATCTGATCGATGAAAGGTAAAGGAAAATTGTGTTTTCTTGTCACGGAATTTAACTTCTTGTAGTCAATGCACTCTCTCCATCCTGACTACACACGAGTTGGGTCCAACTCATTGTCCTTGTTCTTGATCACCGTAATCCCTACCTTCTTTGGCACCGCATGAATGGGACTTTCCTATTTGCTGTCAAAGATTGGGTCTATGATTCCCACATCCAGAATTTTAATCACCTCAGCTCGCACTACCTCTTGCATGGCCGGATTCAACCGTCTCTGTGGCTCATGAGAGGTTTTAGCATTTTCTTCTAGGTGAATCTTATGCATCACTACTACAGGGCTGATTCCTTTTATGTCTTCAATTGACCACCCGATTGCTTCTTTATGCTCTCTCAAGACATCTAGCAGCGTTTGTTCTTGATCATTATCTAGGTCGGCAGCAATGATCACTAACAGAGATTCAGTAAGGTCTAGATACTTGTATTTCAGGATGTCTGGTAGAGGCTTCAACTCTCGCTTGACAGGCTCAGCTACTATTGAAGATGGATCAGATGACAATGTCTCAATGATTTCTTCAGTCTTAGTCTCTATCTTAGGAGTTAAGTCCAACAAGGCGTCAGCTTGTTCCAATAATGTATCCAGGTCTAGGTCACCCCCCAGTGCAATCAGGCATTCTCCTAAGGGGTCTTCAACATTCTGTTCATTAATAGTCTTCTCCACTATCTCCTTAATCAAGCATGTGCTTCTAACTTCTTCCTACTCAAATGGCTCCCTGTTGATATCAAAGATGTTCAGCTCTACTATCATGTTCCCAAAAGATAACTTCATGACTCCAGTTCTACAGTTGAGTAGGGCATTAGCTGTAGCTAAGAAGGGACGCCCTAATATGATTGGGACTTAAACCTCTGCATTTATCACCGGTTCTGTATCTAAGACAATGATGTCCACAGGGTAGTAGAACTTTTTAACTTTGATCAGAACATCTTTAATGATTCCCCTTGTAACCTTCACATATCTATTAGCCAACTAAAGTGTAATTAAGGTGGATTTCAGCTCTCCCAATCTTAGCTGAACATTTACTGAATATGGCAGGAGATTTACACTAGCCCCCAAATCCAACAGAGCTTTTTCAACTCGGTTGTCTCCAATCTTGCATTCTATGCTAGGACATCCAGGGTCCTTATACTTGACAGGCATCTTGTATTGCAAAATAGAGCTGACCTACTCAGTCAGGAAAGCTTTCTTGGAGACATTCATCTTCCTCTTGATGGTGACCAAATCCTTTAGAAATTCAGCATAAGAAGGCACTTGCTAGATAGCATCTAGGAATTGAATGTTGGTCTGCACTTGCTTGAATACTTCAAAAATGTCATCGAACTTAGAGCTTTTCTTTGGTGCCATCAGTCTCTCTAGATATGGAGCTTTGGGAACATATTTTCTGGGATGATCCTCAGCACTTGGAATGACAGTGTCTAGTCCAGTGTCTCCTACAGGCTTGTCCTGGCTTTCCTCTTCTCTTGCAGCTTCAGTGGCCTCTACAGGCATGGCCACTTGATTATCTACTTGTTTTCCTGACCTCAGAGGTGATGGCTTGCACATGCTCTTGACCGTGAGTAGAAGCGGAGGAACTTTCAATAACAAATTTCCCTTTTGGGTTAGGCACTAGTTGACTTGGGAACTTTCCTCTTTCTCTTCCCCCACTTGACTGGCTAGCTAACCAATTTGCCCTTCCATCTTGGCAATAGCTTGAGTGGTGAAACCTTTTAGCTCTTGTATGTCTCTGCTATTGGCCATGGTGGAGTTTTTTAGTTCCATTGTGGTATTCTTCAGCTCTTGTATGGCTTGAGTGTTGAGACCTTTTATCTCTTGTATGTCTCTGTTTATTTCTTGAAAACCACTTTCCTTTTTCTTTTCAGTTGATTGCGCGGACTGGTTGACAATTTGCATGAGTGCTTTCATCATGTCTTCCAATGATGATTATGGTGCAGGCTGTGGCACTTGAGTGGTGGACTGATAAATAGGCAGTTGAGCTTGGTGAAATGGTCGGAACTAATTCTAAGCTTGAGTGGAGGTACCTCCCTGGTTCAATGGCTGATTTTGCTTCCAAGAGAAATTGGGGCGCTTTTGCCACCCTAGATTGTAAGTCTTAGAAAATGGTCCATTTGTGAGTTTTCTGTACTCATTGAAGGCATTAACTTGCTCAATCGGGTACTTTGTTGATAGAGTTGGGCAGTTTTGATTGAAGTGCATTTGACTAGCACATAATCCACATACATCAGCTTGGGAAATATCTGCTGCATTCACTGGTTTGTTTAAGACCATAGTATCAAACTGATGCCTGAGAACCTTGAATTCCTCCCTTATGTCAGCATCATTTCTCACCTCATAGATGCCTCCTGTCTTGGTAGCAGGAGGTTGTCTATCCCAACTATTTTGAAAATCCCATTGTTATGCGCATTTGGACATTTCATCCAAGGTTTTATAGGCTTCATCCCTAGTAAGACTTAAGAATCCTCTACCATTCATAGTTTCAAGCAAGTTTCAATCACTTGGTGTCAGTCCCTTGTTGAAAATTTGAACAATCATCTCATTCTCAAACTCGTGGGGTGGGCACTTCATAGTAAGCTCTTTAAACTTCTCCTAGCTATCGGTGAATCTCTCCCCCTCTTTCTGTCTGAAATTGCTGATCTGTAGACGGAGATCATTGATTTTAGAAATTGCGAAGAATTTGTGGTAAAACTTGCTCAGCAGCATTTCCCAAGAGGTGATAGATCCAGGTCTGTTGTTGAGTAGCCAGGATTTCGTCCTATCATGTAGGGAAAGAGGAAATAACCAAAGACGCACCAATTCTGCCGGGGCATTTTGTGTATTAACAAATTCGCACACTTCCAAGAAGGACCTCACATGAACATATGGATCCTCGTTCTCTAATCCTCTAAATGTAGGAAGGTGACTGATCACACTCGGCTTCAACTCGAAGCGAGTGGCATTAGTAGCTGGCAGCACTATACATGACGGTGTGTTGGTAGTAGTTGGTGCAAATAGCTCTCTAAGGAATCTGGGTGGATTTCGTTCTCGCATCTTAACAAACTTTTCCGAATCAAACTCAAAACTTTGAGAATTGGTGGGTGAGTTTGGTGGCTGTCTTAAATTCTCTCTCGCCGTTCTTTCAATCTCGAGATCAAAAGTGCTTAACGCCAAATTTAAAGATCTATGACCGAACATGCAAATAGAAACTAACAAACTAATAAATGTTGTTACAAATATCTACCTAAATTAATAGGCAAATAATTGTATATATTACCCGCAAGTGCACGAGGGCAACATAGTATTATATGATGCAAGTACGGAGTCATTCCCACGAGGATTGTTGAATTTTGTCTAAAATAAATTCTAAAAGTAAAATAAAACAAAGACTGGTTTTGAGTTGATAATAATAAAAAGGTAGGGTTTTGATATCTACCATTAATTATATTTAGATAATATATCAATATGCCAATGTTTTGAACATGTTATGTATATCTAATGTTTGTCAACCTAAGAAGGGTAGGGGTGTATACTCTTTAAGCTATTGATTTCTCTAAGCAACGAGTTAGGCATGGGTGTATACTCTAACTCTTTTCTTTCTTAAAGGATTTAGCATGGTTGTTTACTACGTTGTTCTTTAAGAAAGCATATATTCTGTGGAAATCGTCAAACACATGAGGCATAGGGCATGGGTGTATACTCTCGGTTCCCCATGTTGATTAACCCAAGAACCCAGTGTGGATTTCTTTTGTTACTTTTATTAAACCCAGGACTCGGTCATCTAAATTGATTTAACTAACTAGTCTATATCATATGCATATGTTGATCAGGCACACACATATAAGGAATTCATGAAAGCAAGAATTAATCAAGTTAAATATCACAACATGATCATCACAAAGGCGCCAATATTGAATATTAACTAAACATAATTAGGGCTTCAATCTAATTCTACTAAATAAATTAGTTACACATAAGTTTGATGTTAAACATCTTCATAAAATAAAAAGAAAGAAAGGAAAAGAATAAACCCGAAACTTGAACTTGAAGAGCTCCAATTCTTCTCCTTGGAAAGTGTATGTATTCAAGAGGTTTTAGGGTTTACTTATAGGTCTTAGGAATACTCTAGAAACCCTAAAAATCGTAGGGTTTGATCCCTAGTTCGCACTAAGTTACAAAACCCTAAAACTTGCACTTTCCATATCAAGGTTGGCGGCTGACTTGCCCATCACGCACGAGTACGCTTGATCCCAGGTCTGCAATCGATCCCCTTTGTGATGGGCGCTCGATCACAAGTGCCCTGCAATCGATCGCACTACCAGAGCTTCCAATATTCCCAAAATAGCTCCTTTATGCTCAAGACTTCCGAAATTGCTTTATTTTCTTCCAAGGACCTATAAGAACAAGGAAAACACATAAAAGAACTAAAATGGCATAAATTAACTAAAAATAAATTAAAACATGTAAGTTAAGGGCTAAAAATATGAATATTTTAGCACTTAACACACCCCTAAACTTACATATTGCTAGTTTCTTAGTAATACAAAACTAAAAACTAAAAACAAAAATGAAAAAACATAAAACGAAAAGATAAATCCATCTTTCGCGGGATGTACAAATGCTTTTAGCATATGCAACAAGCCTTTTAAACCTCTAGGAATTTCCTAGAGGACGAGTGAAGTCTCGTGAGGGTTTTCCAGAAATGCTACCCACAAACAGCATGCACAGTTCATGTTATTCCAAAAATTAAAGTATCACTTCAAGATCATGATTTTCATTCATTAGCAAGCTTGAAAAGATGAACTCCATCTTCACAATGAATTGGAATCTCAAAGTTCAATTACTTACAAAGGACATGCTAAAACATCATAAGTTTGAAAATACTGTAAAGTGAACTAATACAAATTTATGAGGTTTTCAAGTATTTCCAATGTGCAATGTCTCCATATCTAAAAGTTTACTGAAATCTCTATTAGAATGAACATCAATGGCATATTTCTTTTTTTTTTTTTTTTTTTTAGTCAGGTTGTGCAATGTTTGATTCCCTTAAGCTTTCTAATTGACCCATGTAACGAGTGTTAAGTCAGTGACTCCCAATCCATATGGTTTTAGGGCATTGGGTGTAGAGACATCCCTAGGACTTACTAGCTCGAGTCAAAAAGGCTACAAAACCAAACAAACCATGACATCTCTCAAATCAAAATTTTTCACCTTTTGACGTGAACACTCAATGCTTTAAGGCAAGAGGTCCAATTACTCAGTGAAAAGCTTATCAATGATTTTTTTTCTTCTTTTTTTTTTTTTTTTTTCTTTTTATCACACACACACACACACACACACACATATATATATATATATATATATATATATGCCAAAGTATCCATCTAATAAATCATCAGTTTCACCCAAGACATAGAAACATACACATCAGACTTCATGTCATACCCCACAAATTATGTGCTAATGTGCTTGTATAAAATCAGATCAAACATGTAAATTCTCAACTGTCCTAAGCAAGTAACCAACTAACAAATTCTCATCAGATCATGTGTTCAAAATTTTAAGCTGACTGATGAATTCAAGCCACAATTCTTTCAGATTAACCAAATTTTTAAGGTAAACATGAACATGCATAAAATATTTTTATTTTTATTTTTATTTTCCACATAAACAAACAAACAAACAAAACAAATAACATGAAACTTGGGACAAAGTATGTGGAAACAACATGTGTTCCTATACCCCCAAACTTAAATAACACATTGTCCCCAATGTGTCTATAATAAGGAAAGAATATACCCAGGAGATAGACGACATCGTCTTGGAAAGCATGGCTCATAGCACACCCCCAAACTTGAATCGAAGCACACTTGTCCTGCAAAAGAAGAAAACATGAAAACAAGTAAAAGGAAACAAAACTAAATAAAAAGAGTAAGTGCAACACAAAAATAAAATAACAAGATAAACTATGGGGTGCCTCCCATGAGCGCTAAGTTTAACGTCTTCAACCAGACGGTGGTCCCCACTCAATGTTGTCTCAAAGAAGATGCGCCAGATGGTGGTGGCAAACGGCTGAGAATGGATTGCATCAATTCTTCTAAGGCAGCTAGTCTTTGATCCATTAGGACTTTATCCTCCCAAGCCTCTCTTCTTTGATCAGCCAACTCTCTCCGAAGACCAGCCATTTCTTCACAGAGTGAGTGATACTGTGCTGCGTGAAAAATGACCGGGGCCTCCACCTCTGCTACTTTCGGCTCAGCTGTGGGTTTATCTTCTGCCATCGGCTCGGCCTCAAACTCTTCCGCGTCAGCTGCTAGTGCTTGAGGTATCTGGGGCATGTGGGAGCAGCTCTTGTTCCATTGGAGAATGCCAAATATGGGGGTAGTAGTAACTGGCTCATCAGCTACAGTGCCCTTGATGCCTTTCTTCCAGAGGATATAGGTGATTAAGTATGGGAAGGGCTACTCCCATGAGTGTGTGGACTCAGCTCCTCTGATGTGCACTCCATTCCAAAATTTGTGAATTCGGTTCTAGATGATATCAGGAATGGAACACTAGGCACCTTTATGGAAGGCATAGAGTGTTAGGAGAAATTGGTCCCGCCTTTGAGTTTTGCGTCCCAAGGGAAAAGCATTGCGGTGCAAAATAGAGTCCGCAAACCAGAGTCGTGGAGGTAGCTTGGACCGGCTGCCAGCATTATGGTGAGTGTCGGCATATTGCCCCTCACACATATCTTCAATGATTTCTGCCACATAGAATCTGGGCGATTGCTCTGCAAGTTGTGCTTCTGTTGGAGGGTGCTCATCATTGTACTGGAGTGTAGCAGAAATGTCGGTCCTTGTCAATTCAACAGCTCTGCCATGCACTGTGGAAGATAAGGCAGCCATCCTGTTGCAATCATGAGACAGGTGGGCATAGAACTAGATCACCAATTTTCTGTAGGCAGTGGAGGTGACCGGCTTGAAAAGCTTCTTTAGCCCCTAGCGCTTGAACTCTGCAACCGCCCATTCAGTCGCCTCAAAGTTTTGAAAATCTTCTCGAATGGCAAAAGTTGTGTCAAACAGCAGCTCCAGCTCCTCAAAAGTGGGCTGGGGAGAAGTGGCTTGGGCATCAAATCCCCGAGAGGACGAAGCTTGAGTTTTTGGCATGATGAGCTTGGTTTGGGAATTTTGTCGAACACCTAGTATCCAGTGTGATGACCAAGGGTTGAAAATCTCAGCAACTACTGCCCAAAACCCCTACAAAAACAGTAAAACCCAACCATATGAGCAAATGTGGGTGGAAAAACACCCACAATTTGCTAAAATGATGAAAAAAATGGGGGTTGGGGGAACGAAGGTGACTATGTGATATGTGAAAGGGAAAAGGACTGTGTGTGTTGTGGAGGTGCGGTGGCCGAGAGGAGAACTTTGTTGCGGAGGTGTGGCGGTGGTCGGTGGGAGTGAGGGCAGAGCGGTGGGAGTGGTGGTGTGCCGGTAGAGGTGTAATTGCAGTGATGGGGTGTGAAGTTTGTACGGTGCAGGGGAGGATGTGAGGGGAAAATGGGGGAAAAGTGACCTAAAATAGGTCACGTGGCCTGCTGCCCGAGTTCGATCGTACACATGGTGAGCTCGATCGCACTTGCGCAGTGGTGTGCGTGTGTGGGTGATGTGCACTCAAACGCACACATGGTGCACTCGATCACACTGACAGAATGCAATGTGTCCTAAAGTGGGGAACTGCGCTCGATCACATGTAGGTTGCAATCGAACGTAGTAACAGAATGTGAATTTTTTTTTTTTTTTTTAAATGCATAATGTACAACAATTTTTTGAAATAATAAAAAAAAAAAAGACACAAAAGATACGTGAGAACACTAAGAGTATTTCAGAAAATTATGTAAAGTAAGGAAATTGACATGATGGGAAACAAAGTAAGAGAGTGAAAAGTGTACCGCCTTCAGTGGCCTCAATACCATTGTTCTAAGTAGATGCGCTTGAGCTCCTGGACTACTCAAACGCTTCTACTAGTAGCTTTCAGTACTTTCTTAGTGTGGAAGTGGGTCAGGCACTTGAACTCCACGGAATGTGGCTCAAGTGCACTAGAACTTACTTTGTAGGTCAAAAATTTCTGTCCCTCACAGAACTCCTTCTTGACACGATTCTTATGATGATAAGCCTTGGGTCTTTTCTTGTGGAGCTTGGAGTTCTCATTTGCCTCATACCTAAATTCATCTAATTCATGCAGCTGTAGCTTCCTCTTAGCACTTGGATATGGTGGAAAGGCTTCAAGAGGTTCCTTTGCTCCACTGATGTCCTCAGTAACATCTTCATATCTTGGCCTACTGTTTTGCCTTTTGAAGTGTGAGTGAGGGGGGTCTTTACTGGATCTTTATGTGGATCCTGCAAAACTGGCTCACTAACACCTTGGATCATACAGACATCAAAACATTTGAAATCATATTAAGGTAATTGCATTGTGTCAAATATTTTGAACTCTATTGTCTCACTATTCACCTTCATACTCACAGTACCGTTTTTCACACCTATTGTAGTATCAACAGTTCTCATAAAGGGTCTTCCTAAGATGATAGGTAAGGGTGATGGCATAGGGGATTCTTCCACATCCAACACAATAAAATCAGCAAATAAAATAAATGTACCTACCTTTACCAAAACATCCTCAAGTATACCTCTTGGTCTTTTGATGCTTCTGTCTGCCAATTGCAAGGTGATAGATGTTGGTTGAAGCTCCCCCAAACCCAGCTTTTCATATACCGTGTAAGGTAGCAAATTAACCCCTGCTCCCAGATCTAGCAATGCATGCTCAAAAAGATGGTCTCCTATCCTGCAAGGAATGGTAAAACTACTCGGATCTGCTAGCTTTGGTGGTAATTTTCTTAGCAAAACTGCACTTACCTCCTCTGTTAAGGCCACGGTCTCCTGCTCCTGAAACTTCCTTTTGTTAGTGCAACAATCCTTTAAAAATTTAGCATATGAAGGAATTTGTTTAATTGCATCTAATAAAGGAATGTTGATTTCTACTTTCCTCAAGGTCTCAAAGATATCCATGAGTTGTTTTTCTTTCTTTGGTTTGGCTAACCTTTGAGGGAAGGGTGGTGCATTCACCTTCTCCATTTTGTTTACCTTGAAAGTTGATGCTTGTTGTGCAAATTTATTTAAATCGCAAGTGCACGAATTGATTGTAATTTAATGGATTGCAAGTGTGAGGTCGAACCCATAGAGAATTGTGCTTTTGAAAGAGCAATTTATATATAAACTAATTAAATCCTAATCTAGTTCCAAACGGTTTTTGATTTTGAATTTGGTTTTTGAAATTAAAAGACAAACATAAACTAATTAAAATAAACTAAGACATAAAGTACTAAGGTTTGAGAATTCACACTCATCGAATCATAACAACATACTTCCATGTTTATCAATATTAATCTAAAGTTCTTACAATTAAAATCTTAGATATGTTTTACTATGCTTCAATAGTTAATCAAAACCATCTCATGTATCCATTCATTGCACAAATCACAAAAGGAATCCAATATCAATTAAATCATCAGATGTATCCGTAAATCACAAAAGATATCAAATCTTAATTGAAACACCAAATGTATCCGTAGAACAAATCACAAGGGATATCCAATTATTTAGGCAAATAAAATCCAGCAATCAATTATGTGAAATTATCTTAAATCATCAAGTGTATCCTTGAATCACAAAAGATATCCAAGAATCACTCCACATATTGAAAAGAAGTAAAACAATTGAAATATTAAACCCAATAAAATCGGACAAATAAAGACTTACATGAAAGTATTGATGTTCTTCATCGGTAAGGCTTCATCCTCAACCTTAGTTGGGAATTAGCTCCACATAAAAATAAAACCTAAATTAAAGGAAACTTAAACTAAAAAGAGAAAAACTGTAGAAGTTTGCTCTTTGGAATTCTATATCTTTTCTTGATTGCAAAGAAGTCTATTTATAGGCTTAGAGAAGTCCTAGAGGCCCTATTAAACCTAGATAATTCGGAGGTCTGTCTCCCAGTCAAAATAGAAGTCTGAAATCGGAATAGGATTCGTCCAGATTTGTGTTCTTTTATTGCAGGGCGATTCTAGCATAGTAACCGTCCGAATTAGGAAAATTTTGTTTCACAATGAATTGTAGTATTTTGAGTTAGCTTTCCAATGCCATTTGAAAAAAAAAAAAGTTATGGTCAAAATACTGAGACATGTGCAGAATCTAAATTTGAATCAAATTCGAAATTTTATCCAATCTGATCTTTAATCTAATTTAACCTTTTCTTGGATTTGGTTAGACTTAACCACATCATCTAGGTCTTCTCAAAGTATGCTTTCTTCCAAACTTTGCATTTTTCCCTTTAAAGCTGTAGTTTTTCTTTATTGACCTACAAAACATTAAACACATAAAACTAACACAAAATATTAAATAACGACACAACTAAAGGATTAACTAATGTAAATAAAGGAGTCCAAGTATGCAATATTTGGCACTTATCAAACACCTCCAAACTTACATTTTGCTAGTCCCTTAGCAAAACAAAACGAAAAATATAATGAAAGCAAGAAACATAAATCCTCTTTCGTGGGAGAGACGATTGCATTTAGCATATGCAACAAGTCTTTTAAACCCCTAGGCATCCCTAATGGACGAGTGAAGTCTCGTGAGGGCTTAACAGGAATGATACCCACAAACATTGTGCACTATGTTGTTAACAAGAAATAAGTTTCACATAAACTATGGTTCTTATTCATGAGCAAACTTAAAAAGATAAACACCATCATCACAGCCAAAAGGAAATCCAAAATCAAATCACTCATAAATGGATATTTGAGAAATCATATGTTCTAAACAATGCAAAGTGTAATTAGCATACAATCATGAAGCTTTCAGTTTTAACTCAAGACAAGTTCCATAAAATTTGTAAAAATCTCTATCAAATGAAACAACTAAGGCAAGATATGCATTTTTTTTTCTTTTTTTCTTTTTTATAGGCTCTGCAATTTCTCACTCCTTTAAGCTTTCTAATTGACCCATGTAACAAGTGTTAGGCCAATGACTCTCAAGTCAGGTGGCATTAGGGCACTAGATGTAGAACATCCCTAAGGGATTATTAACTTCAGTCAAAAAAGGCTATGAAGCCAGACTAGCCATATCATAAATCAACACTGAACTTCACACCTTTTGACGTGAACACTCAATGTTTAATGAGACAAGAGGTCCGGTTACTCAGCGGAAAACTCAACATGATCTTTCTTTTTCTTTTTCCTTCTCTTTTTTATTTATTTTTTTCTTCTTCTTTTTTATATCTTGCAAGCCAATGGTTATTCATCAATAGGCCATCCAACAAATCTCAAAGAGAACAAGCTTAAGCTCAAACATCATGCCTCACAGAAAACATGCTAATGTGCTCATAAAATCTTATCTCAAAACAAGTGAAATCTCTTTTACCCAAAAATAAGTCAAGGGACTCAGACTCCTAATGACATAACAATGTGTTCAACCCTTTAAGCAATCCAATTAAATGCAAACCATAGGCACAGTTTAACTCAATCTTAACAAAAACATAGCACAATTTTTTTTTTTTCAAAATTTTTTAACACAAAAAGACAGATAAAAATAAACAAATAAGAACAAAAATAAACAGACAAAGTGTTTTTCCACACTCTCAAACTTGAATTACACATTGCCCTCAATGTGTAGTATAGAAATACATTACCGAAAGTAAGGAAATCTGAGTGTGAACAAGGCCAGGGCGTCCCCCAAACTTAAACACCAAAACACCTGTCAACAAAAACTAACAGCAAATTTTTTTTTTTTTCATAGAAACAAACATCAAAAGATTAATTGCTGTTAGAAACAAAAACAAATAAAAAAGAAATGCAATATAATGAAAAAGGAAAGAAAGAATTTGTGGAGTGAAGTGCAAAAAATAAACTGGAGGAGAAAACTTTACAGCGCTTCCCCCTATCATGCGGATATCCAACCAATCCCTTCCACCCTTTCTTCTTCAAAACTTCATGCCCCTCTGGAAGGATGTTTTGCCATCTTATGTAGAATTTATTGCTTTGAAGGATCTTCTTAGGAAAGTGGTTCCTAGATTTGCGTGCCTGTGTGCACAAATCCTTGAGTATCTTGACATAAGATGGCTCTTTGAGACATTCAAGCGATGAAGCGTTGGGCTCTTGATGTGTCTCAAGAGGGACAGTGATGCAGGCATGAGCTTCAGTACTCACTTCCATGTCACTGGGCAAATTAGGATCCGTTGGAGGCTCCCTATTCCCATGGTGCTCAACTTGCTCAGGGTGCTCAACTTGCTCCTCTTTCTCTTCCTCCTCTTTGTTATCTACAATTTCGTCACTCTCAAGTGTGATGGTGACTTGGGCATGCTCATGATAAGAATTTTCAGAATCATCCTCATCAATTATGTAGTGTCTTTCAGCCATCAACTGACTTTGAAGCTCTTCTTCCTCTATTATGTTGAAGTCAGCAACTAGATGACCGATCTGTCCTTCTATCTTGGTCATGGCCTGCTTAAGTTCTTGTATGTCTCTGCTATTTGCCATGTTGGAATTCCCCAGCTCCTGTACGGCTTGATTGGTGAAACCTTTTATTTCTTGAAGACAACTTTCTACTTTCTTTTCTCTTGATTTGAGAGTTTGCATGAGTGCTTTCATCATGTCTTCCAGTGATGACTGTGGTACAAGCTGCGGCACTTGAGTGGCAGATTAATAAACAGGAGGTTGAGTTTGATGATCGAACTGCATATAGTTTGAATGGTGCAATTCATCAAATTGGTGAGCGTAATTTCCTGCAGCCTGGGCTGACCATGAGAAATTAGATTGGTTGCTCTAGTCCGGTTTGTAATAATTGGAATTTGGATCAAACCTTGGACTGGAGAAAACTGATATTCATTTGCTCATATGGAAAATAAAAAACTTGTCCCCATGATGGACAATCACTATAATGATGATAAGGATTAGAGCAGTATGAACATGGTTTATGTGGGTAAACATTTTGAGGGTAGTTGGTAGGAACTGGTGTCCTATAACTAGGAGAGGCATTAAAATCATTAAAATGAAAATTTATGTTTCCCCCTCACTTTTTAGCATGCAAATATCCCACATAAAATATTAACTTTTTTTTAAAAAAATAAAATAAAATAAACTAAAAAAAATGACTAACTAACAAAATAAAATAAAATAAAACTAAAATTTAAAAACTCACAAAAATGACCAAAAATAAAATTTTGGCAAAAATCTACGGAACTGCTGCAGTTGCTGCCTTTGCTGTAAGTGCGCTCGATCGCGCTGATGTGCGCTCAATTGCACTTGAGTGAAGATGCGGCAGTTAACGAACGCAGGTGCGCTTGAGCTTGTTTTCTTGGACCTGAGTGCACACGATCGTAGCAGGGCTGCGATCGATGGCACTAGTAGGGGTGTGCGGACGGTGCTGCAGCAGAACTGTAAATCAAGCTCAAAACAAAACAAAACAAAAAACAACAAGAAAAATCTTTTTTTTTTTTTTTAATTAGTAACAAGAATAAATCAAAACAAATTACAGAAAAATAAAATCTTAATTATAACTAGTAGAAGAATAAAACTAATCTAGAAATAAATTGGTTTCAAAAATTAAACAATTCCTTGGCAACGGCGCCAAAAATTTGTTGCGCAAATTTATTTAACTCGCAAGTGCACAAATCGATTATAGGTTAATGGATTGCAAGTGCGAGGTCGAACCCACAGGGAATTGTGCTTTTAAAAGAGCAATTTATATATAAACTAATTAAATCCTAATCTAGTTCCAAAAGGTTTTTGATCTTGAATTTGGTTTTGAAATTAAAAGACAAACATAAACTAATTAAAATAAACTAAGAGATAAAATACAACGGTTTGAGAATTCACACTCATCGAATCATAACAACATACTTTCATGTTTATCAATATTAATCTGAAGTTCTCACAATTAAAATCTTAGATATGTTTTACTATGCTTCAACAGTTAATCAAAACCATCCCATGTATCCATTCATTGCACAAGTCACAAAAGGAATCCAATATCAATTAAAGCATCAGATGTATCCGTAAATCACAAAAGATACTCAATCTTAATTGAAACACCAAATGTATCCGTTGAACAAATCACAAGGGATATTCAATTATTTAGGCAAATAAAATCAAGCAATCAATTATGTGAAATTATCTTAAATCATCAAGTGTATCCTTGAATCACAAAAGATATCCAAGAATCACTCCACACATTGAAAAGAAGTAAAACAATTGAAATATTAAACCCAATAAAATCAGATAAATAAAGACTTACATGAAAGTATTGATGTTCTTCATCGGTGAGGCTTCATCCTCAACCTTAGTTGGGAATTAGCTCCACATAAAAATAAAATCTAAACTAAAGAAAACCTAAACTAAAAAGAGAAAAACTGTAGAAGTTTGCTCTCTGGAATTCTATACCTTTTCTTGATTGTAGAGAAGTCTATTTATAGGTTTAGGGAAGTCCTAGAAGCCCTATTAAACCTAGATAATTCGGAGGCTTGTCTCCCAGTCAAAATAGAAGTCTGAAATCGGAATAGGATTCGTCCAGATTTGTATTCTTTTATTGCGAGGAGATTTTGGTATAGTAAACATCCGAGTTAGGAAAATCCTATTTCACAACAAATTGTAGTATTTTGAGTTAGCTTTCCAATTGCTTTCCAATTCCATTTCAATCACTTTAATCCGATATTTGAGCAGAAAGTTATGGTTAAAATACTGAGACATGTGTAGAATCTGAATTTGAATCAAATTCGAAATTTTATCCAATCTGATCTTTAATCCAATATGATATTTAATCCGATTTAACCTTTTCTTGGATTTGGTTAGACTTAACCACATCATCTAGGTTTTCTCAAAGTATGCTTTCTTCCAAACTTTGCATTTTTCCCTTTAAAGCTGTAGTTTTTCTTTATTGACCTACAAAACATTAAAAACACAAAACTAACACAAAATATTAAATAACGACACCACTAAAGGATTAACTAATATAAATAAAGGGGTCCAAGTATGCAATATTTAGTACTTATCAATGCTTTATTTGGAGATGCTTGAGGTGACTCTCTAGTTCCAATGACCTTGCCATTTCTGAGAACTGTGACTGCTTTCAATTGCTGGTGACCCCCTAGATTGGGTATTGTTTGGGATGAAAATTCTCCTAGCTTTCTTTCACTCAGCTCCTTTGTCATTTGCCCCATTTGCGCTTCCAGTCTTTGGATGGCTTCATCGGTTCTTTGGAACGCTTGATCGGCCCTTGTATTGATTTGTTTTTTTATTAGTCATAAATTGCTGTTGTGAAGTCACCAGGGTGTGTATCATACTCTCTAGTTGGTTCAACTTTGACTCTTGAGTTGGTTGGCTTGCTTGTTGGGGACTCTTCTGTTGTCCTTGATTGTTACTCCATGAGAAATTGGGATGGTTGCGTCACCTTGGATTGTAGGTGTTGGAGTACGGATTGTTCTTGTGCGGGTAATTGTTTTGTCCCATATAATTCACCTCTTCTTGATCTACAAATGGAGATAACAGAACCAAATTCACATACCTGGATTTGTGTGTCCTGTTGAAGAGGTGAGATTTTCTGAATAGTCATGGCTTTGACAATCATATCCAGCTTTCTTTCCACAACAACCATCTGATTTGGAGATCCACCATTGAGGTTCAATTCATACATGCCCTTACTTTTTACTCCTCGCCTCCCTCTAGAGCAGAATTGTTGGGAATGCTCACTTAACGTTTCAAAAAGCTCAATTGCTTCCTCACTGCTCTTTTCCATAAGTGCTCCTTTACAAGCTGAGTCAACCATCCCTTTGTTAGTATCATCTAAACCTTCATAAAAAATTTGTACCTGATCATCTTGAGGGATGTTGTGATGTGGGCACTTTAGAAGCAATGAATTGAAGTGATCCCATGCCTCAAAGAAAAGATCTCCATCTCTTTGTTGGAACATTTGAAGTTCCCTTTTAAGCTATCTTGTCTTTTGAGTTGGGAAAAACTTATTCAAGAACTGGGTGGCTAATTTCTCCCAAGTATGGATAAAATCTGCAAGCAAAGAATTATACCACAGTTTAGCATTATCTTTCAAAGAGAAGGGAAAGAGGACTAACCTGAGTCTCTCTAGAGTTAGGCCTTGAATGTGCTGCAGCTTGCATAGATCAAAGAACTCCTTAAGATGTATGTTAGGATCCTCAGTAACTGTGCCCCTGAAGTGAGTCAATGCATTGAGTATTGATGTGGTATTTTTGTGACCAAAAATATCAATTATAAAAATAACCACTCGCAATAGGACGAATCTTTGTAGGATACGGCTGTAGAGAGGGTGTCGAACCTCAAGGACTGCAGGGGTTTTGTTATCAAATTTGAAAGATCAAAATTAACTTAATTAAAAAAAAAAAAAAAGAATTGATTTGATTTTCTCTAAAACTAAAGTGCATGAAAATAAAAGAGATTTAAAATAAGAGACAGAGTGTAGGGTATTGACTTCACCTCTATCCGCACAACAATGGTTAATCATAATTAATCCCAGAAATTCATTCTATGTATGTTATAAATAAACAAGAAACTACCTTATTAAAGAATAAGAATAATCTATCTTTGGTTGGCACGGATTGTCCACCTAACCACTAAGATGCGGTACGACCCGTCTTCCCTAGGTATAAATTATCAAATTCTTTAACAGGATACATATAATCAATGAATAAGTGTAACCCATCTTCGGTTGGCACGGATTGTCTACCTAAATTACACTAAACTAGGGTGTAGTACAATCCGTCTTCCCTAGGCATGGCCTATCAAATCCTATTGATCATATGTCAATTAAACCCATTGTATAACCATCATTCTCATAATCACAGAAAACAAGAATGATTTGAGATCAATAAAAGTAAAATACTTTCTAAGACAAGAGAATAATTTCACAAATATTGATTTTAGAATTTAAGAACAATTGCATTTAATAATTAAGAACAAAATCAAAAGGTAGCAATTCTCATAGTTATACAATCAACATGCATAAATTGAAAATTTAGAAATTAAATACAATCAAACCATTGTGCTTGGATAGGGTTACATCAACACCCCACGAAGGGGTTTAGCCGCTCATGATCTTCTAAGTTCCAAAGACAATTTTCTGATTTCTAGCTCTAGGAATCGGTGTCTATTTGTCTCAATGCTTAGAGGCCTATTTATAGGGCTTAGGAGAGTCCTAGAAGCCTTAGAAATCCCAGAAAAATCGTAATTCAATCTCCCAGTTGGATTGGGAGACCTAGAAAAACTTTCCTTCTCAATTTTGGAGTCTGTTTTGCCTCTGGCGCCCGTGTGCGCTCAAGCGCACTGTAGCTACAGTAAGTGCTACAGTAACTTGCTACAGTACCGCTACAGTAATTTTGCTATAGTAACTCTGCTACAGTAAAATTGCTACAGTGCTTTAATTGCATTTAAAGCCCAAAATCAATGATTTTCTTGTATCTTTATTAAACACCTGAAAACATAAAAACAAAACAAAATCAAACAAATAACAACGCTAAGGAATTAACATATGCAAATTAAGGGGCTTGATTGTGCAATATTCGGCGCTTATCAAGTATCTGAGGAGAAATATAATAGTTGCCTTCCACCTCCGGTTGATAGGCTATGCATGATGGTTGATTGAGGTTTGTTGGGACGAAAGCCTGTTTCATCGGTCTCCGCACCAGTGGTGGATTTGCCTCTAGTGGTTTGGCACTATTGGTGGATTCTCTTGCAAATCTTCCATTGTGTTCTCAACCTCTTCCTCTTCTTCTTTGTCTCTAGGTCTTTGTCGAATTGTCCGCTCAATTTCGAGATCTAGTGGAATGACAATTGAATCTTGAGATCAACGACCTTGCATCAATTGAATTGCCTCTGCAGTCAAAGCAGCTTCAGTGCTGCTTCTCCGGATGCTCCTTGGAACTGCACTCGATCACACTCGTCTGACGCTCGATCTCAATAACAGAATGCTAGTCCGCAAAACTGAAACAGAAAATAGAAAAATTAAGAAAAGCGGAAAATATTTTTGATTTTTGATAAAAACAAAATTTAAAATTGAAAATTAAATAACACGACTAAAGGAAAATAATTCTAAACAATTTGCCACAATCCCTGGCAACAGTGCCAAAAACTTGTTGTTACAAATATCTACCTAAAGTAATAGGCAAATAATTGTATATTTTACCCGCAAGTGCACGAGGTCAACATAGTAGTATATGATGCAAGTACGGGGTCATTCCCACGAGGATTGCTAAATTTTGTCTAAAATAAATTCCAAAAGTAAAATAAAGCAAAGATTGGTTTTGAGTTGATAATAATAAAAAGGTAGGGCTTTGATATCCACCACTAATTATATTTAGATAATATATCAATATGACAATATTTTGATCATGTTATGTATATCTAATGTTTGTCAACCTAAGGGCATGGGTGTATACTCCTTAAGCTATTGATTTCCGTAAACAACAAGTTAGGCATGGGTGTATACTCTAACTCTTTTATTTCTTAAAGGATTTAGCATGGGTGTATACTAAGTTGTTCTTTAAGAAAGCATATATTCTATGAAAATCGACAAACACATGAGGCCTAGGGCATGGGTGTATACTCCCGATTCCCCACGTTGATTAATCCAAGAACCTGGTGTGGATTTCTTTTGTTACATTTATTAAACCCAAGACTCGGTCATCCAAATTGATTTAACTAACTAGTCCATACCACATGCATATGTTGATCAGGCACACACATATGAGGAATTCATGAAAGCAGAAATTAATCAAGTTAAACATCACAACATGATCATCACAAAAGCGCCAATATTGAATATTAACTAAACATAATTAGGGCTTCAATCTAACCCTACTAAATAAATTAGTTACTCATAAGTTTGATGTTAAACATCTTCATAAAATAAAAAGAAAGAAAGGAAAAGAATAAACCTGAAACTTGAACTTTAAGAGCTCTAATTCTTCTCCTTGAAAAGTGTGTGTAATCAAGAGGTTTTGGGGTCTATTTATAGGCCTTAGGAATACTATAGAAACCCTAAAAATCGTAGGGTTTGAGACCTAGTTTGCACTAAGTTACAAAACCCTAAAAATTGCACTTTCCATATCAAGGCTGGCAGCTGACTTGCCCATCACGCATGGGTGCGCTCTATCGCAGCTCCCCTGCAATCGATCCTCTTTGTGCTGGGCACTCGATCGTACGTGCCTTGCGCTTTGTGGTCTTCGCTTGTAGTGTTCTCGATCACAACTCCCCTGCGATCGATCGCACTACCAGAGCCTCCAATATTCCCAAAATAGCTCATTTATGCTCAAGACTTCCGAAATTGCTTCCTTTTCTTCCAAGGACCTATAAAAACAAGAAAAACACATAAAATAACTAAAATAGCATAAATTAACTAAAACTAAAGGATTAAAGCATGTAAGTTAAGGGCTAAAAATATGAATATTTTAGCATTTAACAATAAACTAACAACTAAAAGCTGAATTGAATTGAACTAAATTAAACTATACTAAATTAACTAAACACAATTGCAAGCAGAAATTAATGCAAACAGAAACTAAAAACTCACGAAAAAGGACCAAAAAGAAAATTGGCTAAAATCTACGGAACTGCTGCTGTGAGTGCGCTTTATCGCGCTAATGTGCGCTCGATCGCACTTGAGTGAAGATATGGTAGCTAACGAGCGCAAGTGCACTTGAGCTTGCTGTCTAGGCCGCGAGTGCACTCGATCATAGCAGGTCTGCGCTCGATCGCACTAACAGGAGCAGATGTGATTTGGAACTGCAAAACAGAAACTAAAAAAAAAAAATCTATTTTTTTTATTATTAGTAACAGGAATAAAACAAAACAAATTGCAGAAAAAGAAAATCCTAATTATAACTGTTAGATGAGCATATTAGGGTTAATATATTTGCTTTTGCTTTATCAGTCAGTTTGTATCCACTAGTTCTTTATCTCCTTCCCATTTTTGCTTTATTTCCCATCTTTCCACTGTTTCCACCCCAAAGACAGTGCAGGATGCCTTATCTGACTCTGGTTGGAGGCAAGCTATGGAATTGGAAATGAAGGCCTTACATCAAAATGGTACGTGGGAACTTGTTCCATTACCCCCTGCTAAGAAGACTGTTGGTTGCAAATGGGTATACATGGTTAAGTTTAATCCTGATGGTTCTGTTGAACGGTTGAAAGCTCGTTTGGTTGCTAAGGGTTATACACAGACATATGGTATTGATTATGATGAGACGTTTTCTCCAGTTGCCAAAATCTCTTCCGTTCGTATTCTTATTTCTTTGGCTGCTAATCTTAATTGGCCCTTATTTCAGTTGGACGTCAAAAATGCATTTTTACATGGGGATTTACATGAGGAAGTTTATATGGAGCAACCACCTGGGTTTGTTGCTCAGGGGGAGTATCGGAGTTGTGTTTGTAAGTTAAAGAAGGCTTTGTATGGTCTCAAGCAATCTCCACGGGCATGGTTTGGGAAGTTCTCTGAGGCCGTTATGGAGTTTGGTCTTCAGCGTTGTCAGACAGATCATTCAGTATTTCACTTGCATACAAATGCAGGCTACATTCTTCTTGTGGTATATGTGGATGACATTGTGATTACAGGTGATGATTCAAGAGGTATCGCTCGATTGAAACTGTTTTTACAGCAGAAGTTTCATACTAAAGATTTGGGAAAACTCAGATATTTCTTGGGGATTGAAGTTGCTAGATCCCGAAAGGGTATCAATTTATCTCAAAGAAAATATGCACTTGATTTGTTAGAAGAGACAGGTCTCCTGGGTGCTCGTCCTGTTGACACTCCAATGGATCCTAATCAGAAATTAGTAAAAGATGAAGGAGAATTATTTGAAGATCCTAGTAGGTATCGTCGTTTGGTTGGAAAGTTGAATTATCTCACTATTACTAGGCCAGACATTTCATATGCAGTTGGTGTTGTTAGTCAATTCTTGGAGGCTCCTAGAGTTTTACATTGGGAAGCTGTTACTCGTATTATTCGATATTTGAAAGGAGCTCCTGGCCTTGGGATATTGTATAGACCGAATGGACACCTCCGGGTAGAAGGGTTTACTGATGCAGATTGGGCAGGTTCCCTCCCAGATAGGCGATCTACTACAGGGTATTGCACATTCTTGGGTGGTAATCTGGTGACTTGGAAAAGTAAGAAACAAACGGTGGTGGCACGGTCGAGTGCTGAGGCAGAATACAGGGCAATGTCTAATACTGCTAGTGAATTGACGTGGTTACAACATTTCCTACAGGAGATCGGATTCACTGCTCCTACTCCTATCCCATTATTTTGTGACAATCAAGCCGCTATACATATTGCATCTAACTCTGTTTTTCATGAAAGAACTAAGCATATTGAGGTCGATTGTCACTTTGTTCGAGATAAGATACTCAGCAGAGATATATCTACACCATTTGTGAAGTCTGGAGATCAACTAGCTGATATGTTTACAAAGTCTTTATGTCGAAAGAAGTTAGAGTTTATTTGTTCCAAGCTGGGCTTATATGATATATATGCTCCAGCTTGAGGGGGAGTGTTAGATGAGCATATTAGGGTTAATATATTATATGGGGTATTTTGGTCTTTGTACTCAATGTTACATTAGATATATATATATATATATATATATATATATATATATATGAAGTATGAGAGGTGAAGGCTACGTGAAAACAACAGAGCCTCTTCTTTCTTCTCTTTACATGCAAACCCTAAATCCCTCTAACAATAACTATTAGAAGAATAAAACTAATCTAGAAATAAATTGGTTTAAAAAATTAAACAATTCCTCGGCAACAGTGCCAAAAACTTCTTGTGCAAATTTATTTAACTCGTAAGTGCATGAATCGATTGTAGTCAATGGATTGCAAGTACGAGATCGATCCCACAAGGAATTGTATTCTTAAAAGCAATTTTAAATCTAAATTAATTGAACCCTAATCTAGTTCCAAATTTTTGAGAGATTTTTGTTTGAATGAAAAATCAAAAGTATAAGTAATTTAAAGTGATTGTAATCTAAGGACGAAACACTAGGGTTTTGGAATCCGCACTCACATATTCATAGCAACATAATTTCATGATCTATAATATTCTCCAAGGTTCTCACATATAAATCTTAGGTTTGTTTTACTATTGCTTCAAATAATTAATCAAAATATCTCATGTATTCATTCATAACCCAAATCACAAAAGAAATCCAATATTCAATCAAATCATTAACTGTATCCGTAAATCATAAGAAACTATTTGATTTTTATCAAAACATCAATTGTATTTAGAGAATAAATCACAGGGGGGATCCAATTTTTTAACAAAGAAAACCAAGCAATCAATCATATTGAATAATCTTAAATCATCAAGTGTATCATTGAATCACAAAAGATATCCAAGAATTATTCAATCCAATTGATTAGAAGTAAAACAATAGGGTAGTTCAACCATTAAATTGGGAAACATATACATGAAACAAAGTTGCTAATCATAAGTGAGGCTTCATCTTTAACCTTAGTTTAAGGTTTAGCCTCTCATGTTATTGAAAGACAAAACAAGATTAATTGAATTCGGATAAAACTAGTGTTTTATCCGAATTCGGATAAAACTACTGCCAGATCGGACAGGTGCCCTCGATCGCACTCGAGCATCACTTCTCCTATGTAGTGCACTCATGTGCACACAATGGGCTTTGGCTTGTGCGCATATGCGCTCGATCGTAGGGCACAGGGCTCAATCGCAGTGCGCTCAATTGTAGCACCTTGCACCCGATCGCAGGTTCGTTGCCTACTTCTCCGAAGTGCACAACTTTCACATAAATCCCGTAGTTTTCTCATAGCAACCTATAAAACACTAAAGACATAGAACTAACCCATAACATCAGATAATAACACAGTTAAAGGATTAACACAAGTAAATTAAGGGGTCCAAATATGCAATATTTGGCACACATCACTGATGATAGAAAATCAACTAGTGGATATGTATTCTTGTTTGGTGGAACAATTGTTTCTTGGATTAGTAAGAAACCAAATTGTAAGTAATATATCATGCAGGCTGAATATATATCATGTAGCACAGTGGTAAGTAATGTAGTGTGGATTAAACATTTTATAAACAACTTAAATTTAGGTATAACCAATAAACTAGTTAATATGTTTTGTGATAACAAGTCTGCTATCTCTTTAATAAAAAGTGGAGCACAGAGCTCCAAAGGCAAATATATTGGTGTAAATTATCACTATATTCAAGATATAGTAGAAATAAGGAAAATAAAAGTTGAATTCATTCCCTCAATAGAGATTGCTGATCCTATGACCAAAGGATTGTCATTGGATAAATTCAAAGAGCATGTAGCTGCAATGGGATTAAGAAACACCTAGGTGGTAGCTACATAGGTTATTGCACATATGGAAGGACTCGAGGACGCCTAAATGAATGCTTCTATGCACTTCTGTTTAATAGGGGACATAATTGGTAAGGTCAAAGACATAAGACACTAAAGAGATACGGATATTACAACTTACATAAATGTAAAATTTACAAAGAGGCATTATGTTAAAAATGAGTAACATCCATGCTCTAAAAGTGTTAAAAGACACTGATAAGGTGTATTAAGGAAAACCTTATAAATAATGTTTGTTTAAGGAAATACTTGATTAAAAATCGATGCAGGTCAACACAGAGTTTTGTGTATGGCTGAAATTGTCAATTGTGGAATAGGTGTGAATTATATTCTTAAGCACAGAGAATTGATGTCAATCGTTTGGTAAATAGCAAAATGAAGTCATCCTAATATACAATCAGTAAGAAAGTATATGGTAAAAGGTGCGGTTAGCTGACAAAATTGTATATATAGTAAGAAATGTCATAGTCTAACGCTGATTTGTAGTCTCCATAGATGAAAGTTGACATATGAAAAATTATTGGTACCAAAGTGGTAGTGTTCAACTGAGTTACTTACCATATGTTATAGTGTGATCAAGTGGAAGATGATGATTTAAGGATGATCACGCAATAATTACTGTGGTCATCCCCATATACTATCATACCTATGAAAGGTAAAATAACTTCCATGGAAGTTATGATAGGTGATATGATATAACTCTTCACCAAGAGTTACATTATGACTTAATAATAGAGTTGAAGTCAAAGAGAGTATGTATCATTATTCATTCTAACAAATCAATTATCTCTAACTTCTATCACTTTGTCCTCCATAGGATTTTTACTCTAATGGGAGACTTCCTACAAATAATAGATCATACGTACAAATTCTTACAAATCAAGCATTTTATGCCCTTCAATAAGAGGATAACCCGTCAGCCTGAAACAAAAAAAAAAAATTAATATTACTAAAACACCGAATCATCGCCATTCTATCGAGTAATGCTAAAAGTTACTCTTATGTTCCTCTTGTGTTACTTCAAAAATGATGTCGCTTTTAAAATCACCATTGACCTTATGATTAATCATTATTGAATTTTGATCAAATAATAATTTTAAAAGACACTCATTCTTAGAGTGACTTCTAGAATTACTCATCTTCTATCACTCATCTATGAACAAAAACAAAGTCATTTTACTCTCACCTTTCACTTCTCATGAGCCCAAAACCATTTTTGTTGACTTGGAAGTGCACTCACAATTGCCCTCAATTTTCAATTTTGGTTCACCCGTAAGTGCCCTCATTGGTTATCGTGGTTGATTTTCACACCATAAATTTTCGCACTTTGCCTTAAAACAGTGTTGTCAAATACAGTCTATACAGAGTGCGAAAACAAACCCATGTAGCTGAGGGAGCTTTTTGAAATTTTGTTTCCTTAGCTGCTGGTGTGAATCTGTTGTAGCCGTTGGTGTTGTTTGTTTTTGTGTTGGGAAGGGGGTTTGTTCCAATTTGTTCTGTTTCTGCTTGTTGTGTTGGTTGGCTTTTGATAGGGGAGCCTTTTTTATTTTATTTATTTATTTATTTTATGAAGATGAGTGATAGGAGTGGATGATTGGGTGTTTTAGTAATATTTGTTTTCTTGTTTTGAGAAGACGTGTCAACCTCTTATTAGAAGATACAAAAAATTTAAAGAAATGCTAGAAGTTAATTTGTAGACCAGACCTTATATAACTCAATACTGAACCCCACAAATTTAATTGTAAGAGAATATAAACAAAATATAAAAAATTTATTGACCCATAACATTTCTAAAAAATTTATACCATGATTTTATAGAAATTATTTTTTATTACTCCCTAAGGAAACTTGCTTAATATTTCGGTTGATGAGAGGCAGTATGGTAACTTTGTGAAAAGACAGTTCTCTTAAATACTTTTAGAGTTAACGAGGGGCAATATTGACCAGGAAAAAAAGAGAAAAAGATAATAATAGGGGCAATATGGTCAAACGGGAATAACAAATTGGCAATAAGATGAAGAAAAGGATTACGTGCGGATGGGAGAGAATCAGATGCCCTTGGGTGTTGGACAATCTTTGCGTTTATATATACCCTCTGGATCCCCTTCCTTATTTTCCACAGCGGGACACAACAGAAATACGCATTTTTTCACCTTTCTCGTTCATTCTCTGTTTTTAGCGCTCGTCAAGCAGGTTGCCGGAAAAAAATGGCCGATCAGCTCACCGATGACCAGATCTCCGAGTTCAAGGAGGCCTTTAGCCTATTCGACAAGGACGGAGATGGTCTCGTTTCTTTTAAGCCCTTTCTTTTTCCTCGTTTCCCATCACTTTTTTTTTTTTTATTTATTATTTTTCTGGATTTACCTCCTAATTTCAGATCCATTTTCTGTATTTTATTATGAATCAATTAACTGTTCCTTTGGATTTTATGTTTGTATGTTCCTGTTAGAATTTTTGGTGGTTGATCTAGGGTTTTCTTTAGGATTTGATTTCCTTTGATTGCTGTTTGTGGATATTCACGTGTTAGATTTTTTTTTCTTTTTATCTTGTCTTTGTCGAATTTTTATTTTGTGATTTTGTCTCCGTGTGTTTGGGTTGTTCATGATCTGTTCGATTTTGATAGATCTACTATTTCTTTGTTGTTTTGGTTGTTCTTCTTTGATATTTGCGGTGTGGTTGATTGGATCATATATTTCGTGGGGAATGAGATTGATTTGCGGAATGGCTGTTTTTTGTTTTCAGGATTTGCGGTTATCATTTTTAGAGAATGTCGTGCTTTTGATTTTGAAAATAGTACTTTTTCGTGCAAAGCACTTTTATGTTATGGTCGTATGTCATAAGAATCACATAGTGAGCTGTTTTAAGGGAAATGGTTTGTTGTTAATGGGAAAATGTGTTGTGCAATTCATCAGAAAGAAACAAAAGAGAATGTGTTATGCATATTTGGTGCTCCGTAGTATTGGTGTATGTTACGTACGTGGGGTGGAGAATTTCCTATGCAAACACCTTTGTTAGGAGGTCCATCTTCCTTTCTCCTATAGTTTTGATGTTTCGGTGTAGGAATGACATTTTTTCTGATCCTTCGCTGTAAGAAATATTCTGTGCTGTTTTGCTTTGAGGTAACAAAAATATTGTTATGCCTGGCGGTGTCTCTGTATGGGCCCCTTCTAATAAATAGTTTATGTTTTGTCTTTATGCGCTTCTAATAAATAGTTTGCTTCTTATCTGTGCAGCCCACTGTATTGAGATGTATATTTGTTGGAAAGGTTTAGTCTAATTTTAGGAGTTTAAAGTATAAATGCTTCTTGGGGTTTATGATTTGTGGATGCTTCAACATGGATACTTATTTTATAGATGATGAACTCCCAAAGTTTAAACGCAAGGGTATGGGTAAATGTGCATGGTTTTGTTAATTTCTGAAGTTAAACATGTATCTGTTTATCTATCATTGACTTTGACATGGATAGCAGAATGATAGTCAAAATATAAACTATGTACAAGTTTTGTTGAAAATATGGAAAATCTTATAATTGTGCTCCTCTTAGGTAATTGAAGTTAAATATATTTGATCGTGTCCAAATAAGTGTTAGATAAAGGTTGACGCCAGTTTCTTTCCAAGGGCCTGTCACATAGTTTTCAGTAGAAGTGTCCACCAAACTGTAACTTGGGTTGATTTAGAAAAATCCATTTATTTTAGCTAGCATCTTTGAGATATGCTTTCGGTGACTCTGAGGCTTTATTGGAAACAGTTCTGGAGTTGGTACATAAAATATTAATTCTATGGTTAGACAGTAATGGAACAGAAGTACAACATTTTCTTTTTCTTTTAATTATTCGTAATGCTAATTTCAAATTACTTGAGGCGTGTTGAATTTGGAGAATTTGTGCAAGTGTTTACTTCCTCACATCTTTTTTTTTTTTGATAAGTAAAGATATATAAAAAAAGAGCGCAGAGGGGCGCAACCCTAGTACACCGGGAGTAACAAGAGAGCGACTAAGAGGAACTTCCTCACATCTTAAGCGTTTGCATTGATCACATGGGCAGCATGGTGTCATTATTTTTTGTTTACTCTTATGAGGGATCGTATAGGAGTTTGTAGAATGCACCTGTACATCTTAAAGGTTTTTCTGGGTTGTGTTTTGTTGTTTTTCTTGTTTCGTGCGTTGTTGGTATCATGTTTCCTTCTTTGGTATTGCGCTTTTGCTTAACAGGACTGATGAAGCAGTTAAAAAATGTTGAAATTCACACTTAACAATTTTTATTGTTTACTTTTAATTGTTATCTGTCCTTCCATTTGTCTGCATCTAATGTAGTGAATGCTTAGTAGTCTGATGTGATGACAATGGAAGAGTTATGTTGGTGTGTTGTTTCTTTTCTCTTTACTTTTTTGGTTCAATATAAAAAAGGAAGACTTAATTTTCAAAAGTTATTGTAATGGTGATAAAGAAAATTGAAAATGGGGAAGCAGTTGGAAGAAAAGTAGGCCTTGTTTAGGGTAGGCTTTGATTAGGTTTGTTATTTTAGTTTGTTATTTTAGTTTTGATTATTGGGAAATGAAATTTGGGTAGGCTTTGATATATCTGGGTTAAATGTAATTTTATATACCATTCTAATAGTCCTAACTTTTTCTACAGGCTGTATCACTACCAAAGAGCTTGGGACTGTAATGCGATCACTGGGGCAGAACCCAACTGAAGCGGAGCTACAGGACATGATAAATGAGGTTGACGCTGATGGGAATGGTACCATTGACTTCCCAGAGTTCCTTAACCTGATGGCCCGCAAGATGAAGGACACTGATTCTGAGGAGGAGCTTAAGGAGGCTTTTCGTGTGTTCGACAAGGACCAGAATGGCTTCATTTCTGCAGCTGAGCTCCGCCATGTTATGACAAATCTTGGTGAGAAGCTGACAGATGAGGAAGTTGATGAGATGATTCGGGAGGCTGATGTGGATGGTGATGGACAGATCAACTATGAGGAATTTGTCAAAGTCATGATGGCCAAGTGAGGACCACTCAACGAAATCTAAAATTTGGAAAGCATAAAAACATAAAAGGGTACCGGGCAGATAAGTTTGATGGCATTTCTATTTCCCCTTAGGACATCTTTCACATGTCATTAGCCTTGGTTGGTTGGTTGTCTCTTCCTGTTAGCATTATTTGTGGCACTGTTGTTTAGTATCTACTTGTTTGCTCTGTCTCTTGTTTAGTAGCTTGGGTTGTTAGTGTCTTTTTACTTTACATTTGTTATTTTTCTTTCTAAATTTGGTATTATGAACCTAGAACAATTGGATGAATCTGATGCTTTTGCTTATGGGTGACTAATTTTGTTAAGGTTCCAAGTTTTTTTTTGTATGTGCTACATCTTCTCTGAACTTTGCATTAGTTTATTATCATCATAAGACACAATTTAAATTGGCAGTTGTGTGATTCCTTGCATGTTTGTTCAAACCATGACATGTTTGGTTCCATTATTACCAAACTGAAAAATTCAAGGCCGTGAAATTTAATTTGCCAAACCCAGAGAGAAAGTTGTAGCAGTTTATGCAACTGCCATGCCTCGTGTCATCTCTCTCTCTCTCTCTCTCGCACAGTATTTCCGGACTTTGAAGGCCATTCCTCTTAAAAGAGCCTAATTACAAGGAGAGCTACTTGTTGATTCAGCCAAGGTGGTGAAAGTAATTCTCGTATTCTCTTGATGATTGGAAACTCTAAATTTCCGTTTGTGCAAGGGGAAATATGTGCAATAGTTCTATGTCACTAAGTGAATTTTGGCTCTTCTCTATGCACGTGTGCATGTGCCTGCACATAGCTGTAGGTACGCGGTCAGCGTTGATATACGTTAAGATTTGTGCTAATAGTAGAGTTAACGCTGTCTTCACTGACGTGCTACAAAGGCTTAGAAGAGGCAGTAAAGAAAAAAGTTTCATCAGTTTTAGCAAATGACGTGGAAGTCTTGGGCCGAGGTGTTGTCCCAAATCTGTTGTACGAAAATATCTCGAAATCTCGGTTCTTCCTGGAACCAATTCGAAGGACAGACAGCTTGCTTTCAGATTTGAATTTTGTCGTCTTGCTGAGAATTTGTCTTACTCTATTTAACCACTGGACACATGGCAATTTCTTTTTGCGAGTGAAGGGCTACGATGGGGAATCCCTATAGGTGTTTTGGCCTTCGCTTTCAACAGCCGTTGGTCGCCCTTAATGGACAAGAATCTGGTACGTTTTCTTATTGGGGAGAATCTTATTGGTGGTGATGCTTTATCGATCTGAATAGTAATCCCACTCTTTTACTCTTTTATAAAATAGTGTTGGGGGATGCACGGTAAAGGCAATATGGGGTGGGATTCTGTACATTCGGGGCATTAGTATTGGAATAAAACGAATGGCCTATTCTATTCCACGCTCGGCTAGTTAGGACAAGCAACAGACTAGGACAAGGGAAAAAAAGAGCCTAGCATGGGTGCCTAGTAAAGATCATGGGCCACGTTTGACAAACATGGCGCTAGTTAGGAAAACATAGGACGAGGAAAAAAAGAGCCGAGCATGGGTGCCTAGTAGAGATCATGGGCCATGTTTGACAAACATGGCGCAAAGGATTGTATATTATTGCCAGAGTACAAAGGAATAAGGCCGACAGGGACGGTGAGAAAATGGCTTCGTCGACTCTTTATACTACACAAACAAGCTAAGTTATACGAATAACTTTAGTAATGTGGGGTGGGGTGGGGTCTAACTGCCACTGATTTAGAGGATCTTCCACACCGGTGGGCACTGATTTCTTCCGACTTTTTTTGACATTTTTAGATAGATATACAATGGGGGTGAAATCTTTGGGCGAAATTAATAATAGTTAATAGCAGTTATCAAACAATATCAAAAGAAGAAATTAAAGCTTCTGCCTTTATTTCTTTTTCTTCTAGAGACTAATATTTTAAATTTTGCAGAAACTAAAGCTCCTGCCTTTTTTTCTTTTTCTTCTAAAGACTAGTAATTTAAATTTTGGGGGACCGGATTGTCTGGGTTTGATGGGGTAAGATTTGGATGGGTCTAGTTCACTAAATGCTATTTTTTTTTTTTTTTTTTTTTTTGGGTAGGTTGTGATGTAGTTATTTCCAATAATGGTATTTTATTTTAAATTTGTTTGGTACCTAGGCATGGGACCATGAACGAAGTCATTATTGGGAGTAGTTATTCCTATTCTCTTAAAATGCAGAATAATTATTCCTCTAATTAAGATAAGAAACAGATATTTTCTCAAGAATGAAATAACATCTTTCTAAAAATCTTTCTTTTTCTTTTTTTCTTTTTTTTTTTTAAAAAAAAAATTTGGATTCCCAGAACAAAATAAAAATTAAAAAAGGTCTTTTGGGAATCCATTCTTTAGTTAGGGTATTTTAGGAAAATTTTCAGGATTTTTTTAGTTATAGTAAAAAATGGCCGCGTTATTTTCAGAAATAATATATTATCCTGATTCCTGAGTAGCTATAATGAATTAAAACTCATGTGTACATGGCTTAATGTCAAAGAATGAATTAATTGCATTAAATAGATATTGTGGAGATATGCTACTACTCCTACCAAAATAATTAAATATATATATTTAAAAAGCATGGCTTAAGTCGCTTGCTTCGTGCGACTGTTACTCAAGTAGAAGTTCTGGTGGCTGTTTGAGTATGTGTTCTTGCCTCACACGATTGAATAATTATTGGTAAGAATTCTTTCAGGTCCCAATTCGGAGTTCTTTCTCTCTTAGTCTTTGTTTATGGGAAACTAGGAGCTTCCACATTATTTAATAACTTCAATTTGTTTAAATTCTAACTATAAATAAGAAAAAAATTAATTATAAATACTCAACTTCCATCATACCTTTATTTTATTGTGCTAGTGTGGCAATACTCATCGACCCTTGAATTTGATTAAGGGCTGATGGATACTGTCACATTAGCCCATTAAGATATGAGTGTGATGAAAGTTGAGGGACCAAATGAACTGGAGAGGATCCAGTTCTCTTGTAAAAGTAAGGACAGAATTGTCTATTCACATTTTTTTGGGACAAATATGCGCTTACTTTTACAACAACTGAATCATCTCCTATTCATTTGGACTAGAGAGAATCCTAATTCAAAGTTGCGTGAATCATTACTAGTTAAGATGATAAAACAAATAGAACTTGGAAACATGATGATAAAGCTCAGCATGATTTTCAATATTTTTGTTCTCTCTCTTTCTTTCCTTTTTCAATTTGACCTTGTGGATTTTTTTTTCCCTTTCTTTTTTGGGTGCTCTAATCGGAACTTTGATTTATTTGACCAAATTTTCACCAATAATTTTTGTTTTCCAATTTCTTATGCAAATGATTGGAAATAGGGGTACATATAATTAACTTCTATTGTTTCTATTTTGACTGCCACAAGTAGATTAAATTCTTTCACATAAAAGAAACGAGTCTTGTGAATGATTAGTTTCGTTAATATTAGTTCTCACATTTTAAGAAGAGAAATGCTACACTTACTCCCACTTTTTTATATTCATTTTCCTATACCCATATATGATTTTTAAAATTACAATTGGATTAAAATTCATATGAGAATACTCATAATTGCCTTTTAAAATCACCATTATATATATAAGGCTTACTGAGGAGTTTTTTTTTTTTTTTTTGGTGAAAAGAGAGGCTAGTGTTACTTATAAAAAAAATAAAAAATAAAAAGATAAAAAATAAAAAGAAAAAAGAAAAGAAAAAAGAGGGTAGTATTTGATGTCTCTACTTAATTTGATTTAATTACAGAAGAAGACAAAATGGAATGGAAGAAAAGATGAGCCAAAGACAGGTTAGCAAGGTCTCCAAGGGAGACAAGGGCAGCGACAGCAAGAGACGTCGTCGTAGAGATCGTATTCGTGAATGTCGGATCCTTTAATTACGAGTCATCCAGTTCTGAATGCACGCTCAAAAGTTCCAAACGACTATGTTGTTTCTTGTTCCAGCATGTATAATCACAATAATGCGTTCCATTTAAGACTACTGACTACCTAGTAATAATAAAATCCTAGCTTATTGGATCAATGGATTTTTTATTTTTAAATGAAGTATGGCATAGTGAAGAAAATGTTATGGAACCAAATTCAAATGGCTTGAATGCACAGGCATAAATACAACAATGTCATGCCTCATCTATTCATAGACAAGACATTCTTGATTAAAACTTAAAAGAAATTGAAGAATGAATGTGTGAAAGGGTTGGAAGGATTTTTCTATAAGGATGGAAATTCAGGGGGACAGAGAGAATTGAAAATGTCAAAAAAAATTAGTGTGAAAATATTCTGACCCCATTCTCTATTTTATATATAGAATGTAATGCAACTCTTCACCAAGTGTTTGTTGGTTTGTTTGGATGCCTAATTTTGTTGAATTCTATTTAAGTTTTTAGGTTTTCAAAATTTTGAGAAAAAAAAAAAAGAATTATATTTACATGGTTTAGAAAACAGAAAACAAAATTAAGAAAATATGTTTGACAATGTGTATTAAATTGAATATGATTCAAAATTTGTCTGAGCGAGAGTTTTTTATTTTATTTATTTATATTTATTTTTATTATTATTATTATTATTATTTTATAGTTTTTCTTCGGGAAAATCAATATAAGCTAATGATTGGAGTTTGCAAAAATCAAGGCAAGCTAATAATTGGGAATGGTCTCCGGTGATTGACATGGTGACGTAATGATTTTTATGTACTTTTTTTTAAAAAAGAAAAAAAAAATTTTGCAATTATTATTATTTTTTTTATATCAATAAATAACTTTTAATTCTTGACTTTTATTCCAAGGGGCATTTCCATTCAGCTCACCAATTCCATCCGGGCTATTCATGCCAATGTACATGCTAATAAAAAAAACATAAAGCAGTCAATGTTAAAATATTATATTTTTGTAATATTTATGTGATAAAATATTTTTGTAATATTCTCAATATATTATAGAAATATTCTCTACATATATTATTGCAATATTTGATACCGTATTCATTATTATAAATATGTTGATTTTATGTGATTTTGTAATTATTGTATTTCATTTCTTTTAGGGCATTATTCAACTATAAATAGGTAGATCAATTGGTTGGGACCACGCCTAATGAAGCGGAGGTCACTATTTCGAATCCCCCCTCCCCCTCTTGTGTGGACATGTCAAAAAAAAAAAAAAAAAAACTATAAATAGGCCATTCTATTGTACAATTAAAAATATATCATAAATATAAATTTCTTCTCTACAATTATTTTCTACATGGTCAGAGCCACCATTTTCTTGGTGCCTCTGTTCCCCGTTCGTGCAGTTCCTTTTACGCTTGAGTGTTCTTTTTGGTGTTTCCTTTTGTTTCAACAATACACTAAACGCTTGTTGCGGGTTTTTCTTTTTTTTTTTTTGGTATGTGACGGAAATTTTAGAGGTCTTTTAGCTTAAAATCGGAGATTCTGTGAAGAAAAGGGTTCCAAAATCGTCGTCACACACCTCACTCTATCTAGCACACACTGATATGTAGCTCGGCGCGTCAAATTCATGCGCCACACGCTCACCGCGCGCCAAATCCACACTACTCCACTATAGCGCGTCACACAGGATCCCTGCCCGTTGGTCCATACTCCTTCATGTGTACCGTGTTGCACCTGATCTGTCCCTGCTAGTCCATTTTAGTTGCTGTGCGCGCACCATACTTGATTGAGTATGATCGTATTGCTAATCTACTTATGACCCGTTGATGTTGTTCTTTTTTTTATTTTAATTTTTAATTTTTAATGTTGTTTTGTTATAAACTATTTAAAATGTTGTAAGGATCTCCTTGAATGTTATTCTTTGTTATGTGTTAAATACTTTGAAGTGTTGTGATGCTACTTTTGACAAATTATATATTCTTATTTTAATGATGTAAGTGTGTTAATAACTACACAAAAAAGAAAAAAAGAAAAAAATTGATGATGAATATCACTTTTTATTACATATAAGTACAAAAGTAAGAAAATGCTGACGTTTTGTTCTATAAACCATTACAATATATACATTAATCATTTTTATATAAAAAAGTTACTCTAAAATAGGGGGAAAAAAAAACCCTTTATTGTCATTTTTGCAACTAAAAACACTTTTTTTAGTTTTGTTTTCAAACATCAGTAACATAAAAAAAGCACTTAAAACATGTAGGGCTGGGCAAGAACCTGCCCCACCCCAGCCGAATTTTGAGGGTTTTTTTTGCGGATACGGGTTGCATTTCTTCCAACCGGTGCGGGGAGGGGTGGATTGCGGGTATAGAATTTTTTCGACAGCGGTTACCCACCCCGCCCCTGTAACGACCCAGGAAAAAGCGCTAACCACATTTGTGCTATCACCCCAAAAAGACTAGTCAATTTGAAGCTTTCCTAGAATTCATTATAAAGCTCAGTTTTACCTAATAACTAAGAAATATGAAACTTAGCACCCATAAAGGGGTGGACGGACGTCGTCCCTCCAAATTTTTTGAAATTCTTCTTTAAATATATATATTTTATAAATATGTCTCTTAAATTAAAAAATTTGTCCCCCCAAATTTATAAATTCGTCCCCCCAAAATAATATTTCTATCCTCTTTAATTTTTTTTTTTTTTTAATTTCACCCCAACTAAAATTATATCATTCTATTTGCCCTTAAACGACTAGACAGTCTTTCTCTAGTTCGTTTCTAACTAGCATAACTAAAATTGAATTGGAGTTTTGAGCTTTTGTGTAGCATCACATCAAACTTACCTCTACTGGTAGCCTGGCATTAGAACAAAAAGCACATCTTGTCTCTTGATTCAGCCTAGCATCAGAACAAAATCAACCTTTCCGTCTGATTGAACTTCTCTCATCTCTCTTCACCTTTCAAAACTACTCTACTGTCTCTAGAATGGAAGTGTGCACTGTGAGTCTGGGACTGAGCTGTGGATCTCTCTTACAATCTTAGATCCATTATCCATTTGACGAAAAATTGAAGCTTGGAAGTTGGAAGATTGAAGATGCTTGTAAGTTGTAAGCTTGTTTATTTTTTCTGCCAGTGTATATCTGCAAGACTGCAACTCAACAACTCTTTATCTCTACTCTAAAATCTGAATCTGATTTTTTGGTAAACTGAAGAGGTGAAGGTGTGAAGCCCAAAGGCCAAAGCCGTGTGTCGCTGTGTGGTGACTGGTGAGCGGCGTGACTGTGAGCCTGGCCTCTGCAAAACTCTCATTTTCTCTCTCAAACATTTGAAAAGGCTTAAAGGTATAAGCAAAACTGTAAAAGACTTAAAAGTTTGCTATCTACATCGCCACTGTCGCCAGCACCAGGTTAGTGCAAATGTGCAATTTTTTATTTTATTTTAATAAGATTATAGGAAGTTTCTAATTTGTCTTTGACTCTTTGCTAATTGCTACCTACTTGCCTTCTTGGTGAATGGTGAGGGAACATGCCACTTGGCCCACTTTGTTGTTTGGTAATGGTGAGTGTCTGAGTGATCACGTGAAGTTTCTTTGTTTTGTCTTTTTTTTTTTTTTTGTGGTGAGTACCGAGTACGTGTTGTTTTTATTTTTATTTATTATTTTTAATTTTGTTGTAGGTGAGTCTGGTGCCTTTATTTTCCTTAGATTTTTGTGAATTTTAGTAGCAACTCAAAAGATAGTCAACTTGGAGAATGCAAATCATTACTACATCCAATAAAGAATGTGATCTTAAAAATAAAAGAAAAAAAAATGGACTTGTTGTGTGAGGATGTAAGCTTAAAAAATTTTCATTGTCAGAGCTTAGCCTCAAATTAGAATTTTCAGCTTACATGTTTTATAATAAAGTGTAAATTGTAATGATCTTATAACATTCGATTGGTAGCTAAGAGTGGAGTTGAGTCACATGACTATGGTCCATGGATGAGAATGAGATGCCAAAAGTATGTGATATGTGATCAGGTTTTAACATTTTTTTTTTTTTTTTGATAAATAAGTTTTAACAAATTTAGGTCGCATTGTGGTAAGGCACAACCAGTTTTGGGATTTCACAGGCAAGAACAAGGTATCACGCTGAAAGGTATTTTTTTTTTGGACTCTAGAGATCATGATTAGTTTATTTTGCTAGTAGTCCGTACTATTAAATATTTATGATGCCATGAGATTTCGAATCGAATGAGTATTTTGATATAGAAAAATTATACAATTTTTTTATTTTAGTTTTCATTGTTAGATTTTGTGGGTTAATTTGATAGGTTTGAATTTATTAATTTATTTGGCATTCCTTCACTTGTTAGTGATAATAAGAAATATAATGAAATTCTAAACAAAAATCTTATGCTTCTAGATATTTTTCAGGTTAATTCTTGATCCATAATTTTTCTTAAAGTTAAAAGAAATATGGGAAAGCCAAAAACACTTGATTCATTCTTTAAGAAAAAAGATGCGAGTCAATCAGAAGTTAGTACTTGTACACATTTAGAAAGACCTTTAGCAACGGATCTTGAGGCTTTAGTGACTGATGAGCGTCCCTCCAAATGTCCAAGAATTCAACCTGAAGAAATGAATGCTACCTTTTTGCAACGTGATCCAGGATTACATCCACAAATATGGGAATTCCCTGTTAACTTACAAGAAGACATTCGGCGTGCTTATATTAGAGCCAAACCATGTCAACCCAAGCTTTCGGAATATCCATATTCAGGAATGGGTAATAATCGTTGCCGATTTCAAGCCTCTTGGTTTGAGACATACTCAACTTGGTTGGAGTACTCAGAATAAAAGGATGCTATATTTTGTCTTCAATGCTATGTTTTTGCTAAGAAACCAATAGGTCGTCCAGGATCAGATGCATTTACAAGGAAATGTTTTAACAATTGGAAAAAGGCAAGCGATGGGATGAATAGTTCTTTAATGAGACATGTGGGGAAAGATCTACATTCACCACATAATATTGCCGTGAAATGTTGTGAGGATCTATTGAATCAGTCAGGGCATATTGACAAGATAGTTGAAAAGCAAACATTACAAGAAACAAAGAATAATCGGTTGCAGCTCAAAACCTCTGTAGATAGTGTTCAATGGCTTGCATTCCAAGCATGTCCCTTTAGAGGTCATAATGAAAACTCTGGCTCAAAAAATCAAGGTAACTTCCCTGAATTGGTAAAGCTCCTAGCAAGCTATAATGACGATGTTGCTAGACTTGTCTTGGAAAATGCTCCAAAAAATGCCAAATATACATCACCCAAAATTCAAAAGGAAATCCTACATATCATTGCAAATAAAGTGCGGGATGCGATTAGAAAAGAAATTGGGAATGCCAAATTTTTCATTCTCATTGATGAAGCTCAGGATGAATCAAAAAGGGAGCAAATGGCTATTATTTTGAAGTTTGTTGATAAAGATGGTTTTATTAGGGAGCAATTCTTTCATATCGTGCATGTTAAAAATACTTCTACATCAACTTTGAAAAAAGAGATATGTGTTGTTCTTTCTCATTACAACCTCCAAATTGAAAATATTCGAGGCCAAGGATATGATGAAGCTAGTAATATGCGTGGTGAATGAAATGAGTTACAAGCTTTATTTGTTAGGGATTGTCCCTATGCATATTATGTGCATTGCATGGCTCATAAACTACAATTAGCTTTAGTTGCATCATCTAGAGAAGCCAAGCACATTCATCAATTCTTTATCCAGTTAGCTTCAATTATTAATATTGTTGGTGGTTCTTCTAAACGTCATGATGACTTGCAATCTATTCATGCTGTTGAAATTGAAAATTTGGTTGCTTCTAATGCAATTAAGACTGGAAGGGGAGTAAACCAAATTGATACTTTGCAACGACCTGGAGATACTCGATGGTCATCTCATTATCAATCTGTTTGTAGCATGATAAGAATATTTGGTGCAACTTGTTCAGTTATCAACAAGATCTCAAATGAGGGAGCTAATTATTCTCAACGTGGTGATGCTGAAGCGGCTTACATGATATTAACATCATTTGAATTTATTTTGATATTGCATTTGATGAAAGAAATTATGGGACTCACGAATATGCTTTGCCAAACTTTGCAACAAAAGTCACTAGACATTTTAAATGACATGAGTCAAGTTTCAACTACAAAATCACTCATTCAAAAGATGAGAGATGATGGGTGGGAGCCTTTGCTTGCTATTGTTAAATCATTTTGTGAAGAAAATGATATTGATACTCCTGATATGAATGCTCATTACACTAGAGCTCGAGGTAGATCTCGTCGTCAAGATGAAGGGTCTCCGACAACAATGGAGCATCATTTTAGAGTTGATATATTTACTGCTGCAATAGACTTCTAGTTACAAGAATTGAAAAATAGATTTAATGAGCAAGCTGTGGAACTCCTCATTCTTAGCATCGCTTTAAGCCCTAAAGATGCATACAAATCATTTAAGATTGATGATATATGTAAGTTAGTTGAGAAGTTTTATCCTCGAGATTTCACCGAGCAAAAAAAAATTTGTTTGAAATTTCAGTTGCAGCATTATAAGCTTGATGTGCCAAAGCATCAAGATTTTCAAAATATGTCTACATTATCTGAGTTATGCAGAGGATTGGCAATTTCAGAAAAATCAAAGATCTATCCTTTGATTGACAGATTGATTCGCCTAGTGTTGACTCTCCCTGTTTCTACTACGACTACAGAACGAGCTTTTTCTGCCATGAAACTTATAAAGACTAGATTGCGTACTAGAATGGAAGATGAGTTTCTTGCAGACCATCTGGTAGTTTATATTGAGAAAGAAATTGCTAAGAATTTCACTTCATAGATGATAATGGATGAATTTTATTCCATTAGCAATCGTCGTTGAGCATAATTTGAAGGAGAAACTATGTTCTTTTTATTTTTATTTTTCTTGTACATGTCTATAGCAAAAGAAAGTTCTCTTGATCTTTTCTCCGATGATTCTATAGACATGCAACTTTTGTAATGTCGTACAATTTAATATGAAATTAAATTTAAGAGTTCTCAGTTTTTATTTAGCATAAATACACACCCATAAAGAAAGACTATATATATCTATATATTTATGTATTCTATAAGTCTGTCCCCCCAATCCAAAAATCCTAGTTCCGCCCCTGCACCCATGACTATCTTTATAAACCACATACTCTATGTGAGCTTCTTCTCTTCTTCCCAATATGGGACTTGAGTGTTACAAACTCCCCCTCTTAAATTTCTGACGTCCTCGTCAGAGCCATGTCATGCAATGCTCCAATACCACATGACCTAGCGTTACTAGGTGACTCTAATACCATTTGTAACGACAAAGGGAAAAGCACTAGTCACATTTGCACTATCACCCCAAAAGGACAAGTCAATTTAAAGCTTCCCTAAAATTCATTATAAAGTCCAGTTTAACCTAATAACTAGGCAATGTTGGACTTATCACCCATGACTATCTTTATAAACCACCTACTCTATGTGGGCTTCTTCTCTTCTTCCCAATATGGGACTGGGGTGTTACACCCTCTCCCTTTCTGCCTCTGCTTCTATCTCTCTCTCGTATGCTCTCTCCCCCTCTCTCTCTCTCTAGGTTGCTCTCTCTCGTCTCCATACGGAATTTGAGCTCTCTTTGGTCTGTTGGGGTGAAGCCGCGAAGGTACTCGTTTTTGTCTCTCTTCGGTCTGCTCTCTCTCTCTCTCCGAGACTACAAGATCATGCCTTAGCGTCGCTCCGATTGTTTGAAGTAGACAACTACCACCGCCACCGACGCCACCCCCAAGCAAATCTCGTGGCACCGGTCTACCCGCTTGAGAGGAAAAAGAGGGTAATTTACTTGAGATTTTTTGTTTCTGTTTTTTCTCTTTTGCCACGTGCTTTATTTGGTAGCGGAGGAAATAAAGGTTTGAGTTGGCAAAGTCGGTGGTGTTTCACAGTTTCAGAGGAGAGTGAAGAGAGTTCTCGTAGCTAGGGAAGATAAGGGAGGAGGCCTGCAAACAAGCCCGCCCAAACCTGCATAATCCGCCCCGCCCCTCAAACCCGAACCCGGGCGGATAGGGTTCACTTTTCCTTGGTAACGGGTTGGATTTTCCAAACCTGTAAGGTGTGGGTCGGGTAGCGAAAAAGACGGATATTCGACCCGCACCGACCTGCGCCCACCCCTAATGACATGTAGTTACCAAACATATAAATAGCTTTTCAGTAGAAGCACTTTTGACAAAAGCTTACTGACAAAATATCTATATCTAAAAGCTCTATTTTTCACTGCAATCTCAAACCGGCTCGTAGATATGCATGTGTTTTTGTCCATGCTTTGACAAGGGGAGCAAGTCGATCTCCTTTCCAAACAATAATTGAAACCTGCTCATAAAAAATCATTTGCGAATACCAAGTTGTCCATGTTTTCTTATATTATTGTAAACCAAAAGTCACCATTAGAGGAATACAAAACTTTTTATTTGGCCCCCTAGCTATCATCCTAATTTTTCTTTTCCTTAGTTTTTGTAACCGTTCCATTACCCACTACTCCTTTTTTTCTTTATTTGTTTTTTCCTAAGAAGAAGTTTGGGAGTGTTAATAAGATTATAGCACAGAAACTTTAAACCTTGATACATTGTAATTTGTAAATCTTAGTTCATAGTACTCGTTGGTGGGATTGGGTATTCTATCTAGAAAGACATATCAATCATAATGATGTATTTTAAATTTTAATCATGAAATTAAAGACATCTAATTGTTTTATTGGTGTGGTTGGAATACGCTTTACTGGGCCATGTCAGTTGTTATTGTATAAACTACGTATTGTCAATTTAATAATTTGAACTCACAAGTACTTATATATTAAAAAAAAAGGGAGGGTAGGGGTGGTAAAACGGGTTGTCGGGTCGACACGATTACGACTCGTAGTGACCCACCACCCGATTAACCTATATACGAACACGGCTTGTTTAGCTAAACGGGTTAGGTGGGTTGACACGATTACAACATAAAAAATAGCTGAATAACCCGACATGACTCGTTTAACCCGTTTAAAATAACTGGGTCATATCGGGTTGACACGACTCGATTATTATATTAAAAATGCAAGAAAAAGAAAAAGAATAAGAAAAAAAATAAGTAAATGAGGGTTTGGTTTTGAGCTTACCCCTGTATTTTGATGGCCATGCATCAGAGACAAAGAAATGCAAAGCAGGAGTGAGAGGGAGGGAGAGAGAAAGAGAGAGCAGATGGGGATCAACGATTCACAGCCACGCAGTGATTGGAAATGGCGATTGGTTGTGAGAGAGCGAGTGAGAGAGAATGAAGTGAACTGAGAAAGTTGGTGTTGTGACCGCCGCAAAGATTCAAAGATGAGAGAGAGAGAGAGAGAGAGAGAGAGAGAGGCGCGGCTGGGGGAGGGAGCTATCGGCTGATGCCTAATAGTGGTGAGTGAAGAGAGTTTAGTTAGGGTTTCTCTTGATAAGGAAGCCAAAAACGTACATAAAGAGAGAGAGAAAGAGAGAGAGAGAGAGAGAGGTCCGAGGGAGAGAAAGTGCGAGAAACTGAGAGGAAAATTGTAGTAGAGGAAGGGTTGTTGTCGTTCCCGTTCTTCTTCCCGCCATTGCTTAACCCTTTGCAACCACATTTCTCCATTTGACCTCATTCCCTCATTCATTAGCCTCCAAAACAAGATTTTCTCAATACAGCGAGACTTTTTGCCTCCCTGGGTTAGGAGCCTTTAGTTTAGGTTTTTTTTTTTTTTTTTTTAAATGGGTCTAGCAGGTCACTTGCTTAACCCGCAGGGTTGACCCGCCAGACATGAAAATTAACCGAGTCATAAACGGGTGATCCGATTATGACCCGAACCCGTTTAAGTCAAACCCAAAACCTGTTAACTTTGTGTCATGTTCTTGTAGAGTTCGCGAGTCATGTCAAAATTTTCAGCCCTAAGGGGGAAATCATATTTAGTCTTTCGGTTTTCATCTAATTTGAATTTAGTCATTGAGTTCTTAATTTCAATAATAAGGTCCTTACATTTTGCCCAACTTTAAAATAGGCCCCTCTATCACTTTTTACCATCAAAATTAGCATGTTGCCATCTGCTACATGTGTCTCATTTGACATGTCAACGTGCATCTCAACACCCCAATGCAATGCTACACCAACATAACCGAAGTCTTTGTTACTGTAGGTTTGTTATTTAGGTCCTTAAGTTTTATGTTTATGTAAGTTCTACGTGTTAGATTGATTTTTTTTTTTTTTTTGGTCTTTCATTTTTTTTCTTCTATGAATGACTTGGCACTTGTTCACATGTCATTGCATTGGAGTTTTTATGACGTGTTAAATAAGACATATGACAGATGACAAACCGTTAACTTTGACGGTGAAAGTGACAAAGACACCTATTTTAAATTTGGGCAAAACCTAAGGACTGTATTCTTAAAATTGAAAACTCACTAAATTCAAGTCAAATGAAAACGTAGGACCTAAATATATTTTTCCCAAAAAGAAATCCTTTAAGGACAAGACTAATGGTGTATTGAAATGGTTAAGATGAGAATGATTGTGTGAGAATTAGAGGACAACCTCTCTTATTATATGTATTTTCTAATTAATATGATTGTAGCAATATTAAATAATAAGAAGGAAAAGAATATTAATTTAATTGAAAAATGTTTTAATTTGGTGAGTAGTGTGAACCCCACCTCTATTTGATTCATGGGTGATTGTTTGGCCAAAGCCTCACAAAGCCTAGACAACTGTTCAGTCAAAATTGTGGATCCTTTCCACGACGTGCAATTACCCTTTTACCCTTCAATTGTTTTTTCAAAAAAATCCCAGCGCCCGGCCATTTCCTCCAGGTCCCTTCATTTCCTCCAGCTCCCTGTCTTCTCCTTCATGAGTCGGCACCGACCCTTGCTAAAACTTGCTAGCCCGTTTCATCCCCCACCCCCAAACTCCCTCTTCATTCTTCTGCTCTCCCTTTCTTCAGGGCTCTGAAGTCAACGCCACTTCTCTCATCATATAATAGAAAACATAGAGAGACAGATTTGATAAAATTCCACACTGGTGGTGGCACAGATGCTGATGGCCCCCAAAATTCCTATTTCAACCAATGCCCTTTTTTTTTTTTTTTTTTCTTCTCATCAATTTCCCAAAACCGTTGGCAAATTTTCTCTCTGCCCAATCAGCCCCAACACCCACCTAAAAAGACAATATGCAATTTTCATGCCCGAGAGACCCTATGGTCTCTAAAGACGAACATTAAAAATAAATAATTAAAAGAAATAAAAAAGAAATAAAAGAGAGAGAGAGAAGCAGAACAAAACAAAAACAGAGCAAATAAGCAAACCCCTCTCCCCATCAAACCTTGTTTTTCACTCTTTCATCCCTTCTTCTCCACCCAAATCACACCAATCTCTTTTTTTTTTTCTCTTTCTCGGTGGTTTTGGAGACGGACCCATCAATGGAAAGTTGCTCGAAACCCCAAGAAAGAGAGAACCCATCTCCCATCAACTCCCCGACCAGCAATGTCACCAACAGCGTCAGCAGCAGCAACAACAATGGCCTCCAAAGTCCACATAAACCCATCCCCAGATCTTCTGACTCCAACCCCTACCCAACAACCTTTTGTCCAAGCGTGGGATTTATGTCTGGACAAATTTAAGAGAGAGGGGCAATATGGTAAAAAAAAGATAAACTTTGAAGGAAAAAATTGGTCAACAGGTCAGACACTAAACAGTGTCTAGGTGGTGGCTGTTACCAAACCCATAATATTGAATTTTGGATTTGTTATCTAAGTTTTTCAAAAAGAAACAAAAAAAAAAAAGAAACACAATTAAAATGGGGATTTTTTTTTTTTTTGTCATGTATTAAATATTGGGGGTGCTTACAATTGTGAAAACACCCCCAATTCCAGAAGGGGGCGCTTGCCCAAGTAGGCGTCCCCTATTAAAAAAGGGGGCGCTTACTTGGCAAAGCGCCCCCTTTCTTTGCTTCAAACGCCCCATTTTAGAGGCGTCTTTCACTAAAAAATGCCTCAAAATTATATTCTAGTCGCCATCTTACCCATCGTGTCCCAAGTGTCCCTAATCATGTGTTGCGAAATCAATAGGAACATTTTTTTTGGCCAAAAAGGTTCCAAATAACCATGTCACTAAACTTTTATTTTTTTTTTTTTTTTGTGGCAGTACTAAACAATCGAAAGTGGCAAATATATTGAATTATCCCATCTTCACCACGCGTGCTACTTCCAACAAATCTCATTAATATCATCACTATTTGGGATGACATGCCTTCGAGTATATATAGAGTTAATTAAAGAAAATAAAAATATATCAAATATATATGGCGTTTTCATTGACTAGGAGGCCTGAGAGAAGGGAAGCTAATATATATATTAGCTTCCAAAAAGAAAACCCTAGCGGCGTGTGTCCGCCATGATCCTTGTAGGCCAGGCAACATATATAATATTGTAGTTTTGTGAGATTAACATACGTAGTAGGGCTTAGGCATGCATGATGCATGTGTTTTTGTGTTACATATTGCTTTGACAATAATTGAAACCTGCTCACAAAAATCTTTTGCGAATTCCAAGTTGTTCATGTTTTCTTTAAGTATATTATTGTAAAATTAAAAAAATAAGTATAATATTTTGTTCCAAAGTCACCAAGGGCTTAAGATATTTATTAATAACCTTTACAAGCTAAGGTTTTTTTTTTTTTTAGATGGTGTTATATTTATTTACGTTTTGAAGTATCTTTTGTTGAATTATTTCATGAACATTAAAGTAATTTTTTCCTCGCATCACATTTGAAATTTTCAAAATTTCCCTTATTCGCCGTGTTACTATCCAGAACTTTCACTTTTCTAGTATATATATATAAAATTCTGAAATCCCCTCGTCTTTTTTCAAGCATCTTTTGTGTTCATTTCTTATTTTAGCTATTAATTATTAAATTTTAATTCAAAATTAATATTAAAAATAAGATGTATGCATAAAATTTTAATTCAAAATTTCCCTTATTTGTGTTTTACACTTTGTTTCACATTGGAAAGCTAGAAGAAATTTGTTTGGGATTTTTCTTTACTAGAATGACTTTTAGGTAGACACATGCTAATGGTGTTACCCGGCGCGTAGCACTAGCCCCACTCGCAAGTGCTTCGCACGCTTGCATGAGCCACAGGCATATTATTTGTGTAAACAATCAATTTTTTGTTTGAATGAGAAGACGGTAATGCTTCTATCATCAACCGTCTTTTGCCGTCTCGGCTCAACCAACTACATTGCGCGCATTCCTAAACTATCTCTGCAGATATAGTGACCCAAATGATTAACTAAGCTTAGGTAGCTTAGTTAGATGGTTAATTTGGGTTTTGGGTCACTAGTATAGTTGTATGGCCATTTTGGAAATTTCAGACTTTCGAACCGAACGTACGCAGGGGGACCACCCGGACGTGTGCTGACTTTTGGATAACTCCTGGTTAATGCCCAAACGTACACTACAACCTTTGGTCCACTGGGTCAACAATACCATACGAATGCCCCTATAGTACAGTACTTAGGCTACTTTTTCAGAACAACTTGCAACGCCCTTAGCTTTTTCTCACCTATAAATACCCCTTACCCCTCACCCTCTCATGCTCATTTTCGCCCCTAGGCTCTTTGAAATCCCTTATGTGAGTGTTCTTGTGAGTTTGAGAGATTTGTGAAGAAGGAGAGGTGGCTTCTTGAAGGCCTTGCTTCTGGGAGGTAACATTTTACGCTTAATGTTGTTCCAAATACTACATAAATTAATAGATAATATTTAGTACGTTTTACTCGCAAGTGCATAGGATCAAACGATAGTATAATGCAGCAAGTACGAGATCGATCCCACGATGATTGTTGATTTTGTTTTAGAATTAATTAAAATATAAAAATTGTCACTAGATTGATATTGATACTAAGGAAAAAAAAAAGTAAATAAAGATAAATAAAAGGTAAAGGTAGGGCTTGGATATCCACCACTAATCATGTTCAAATAATATAATAATATGACAATGATCCAATCATATTATGAATACTTAATGTTTGCCAACCTAAGGGCATGAGTGTATACTCCTTAAGCTATTGACTTCCCTAAGCAACAAATTAGTTATAGGTGTATACTCTAACTCTTGTCTTTCTTAAATGATTTAGCATGGGTGTATACTAAGTTGTTCTTTAAAAAAAGCATAAATCTATGAAAATCGATTTAGCACAGAACCTAGGGCATGGGTGTATACACCCGATTTTTCATGTTGATTAACCCAAGAATCTGGTGTAGATTTATTTTGTTACTCTTATTAAACTTAGGACTCGATCATCCAAATTGATTTAATTAACTAATCCATACCAAATGCATATAATGACCAATCACATACATATGAGGAATTCAAGAAAACATGAATTAATCAAGTTAAGTAACACAATATGATTATCACAAATGCGCCAATATTGAAATATTAAATAAACATAATTAGGGCTTCAATCTAGCTCTCCTTACGAGTTAGTTACACATATTAAAATAAAACTAAAAAGAAAAGGTAAAGAAAGAACCGAAAACCGCTCCTAGAAGTAGCCTCTAATTCCTCTCCCCAAAGTTGTCTCCTTGAAATTGTGTATTGAATTGTGAGGTTTAGAAGTCTATTTATAGGGTTTAGGAGAGTCCTAGAAGTCCTTGTAATCATAGGAAATTCGGAGATTAGGATAAAGAAAACCTAAGTCCAAATCGGAATAGGATTCGTCCAAAATTGCGTTCCTATTTTATAGGGTGATTTTGGCATAGCGGCACTCTGAATTAGGATAATGCTATTTCACAATTATTTATATAAATTTGAGTTATCTTTCCAATTCCATTTGAATCACCTCAATCGGATATTGGAATTTAAAGTTATAGTCAAAATACCGAGACGTGTGCAGAATCCGAATTTGAATCCAATCCAATTTTGCCTTCAATTTGAGAAATTTCGATTTAATCCTTTCCTTTATTTGATTAAACTTAATCACATCACATAATTAAAGTAAAACTAAAAAGAAAAGGTAAAGAAAGAATCGAAAACCGCTCTTAGAAGTAGACTCTAATTCCTCTCCCCAAAGTTGTCTCCTTGAAATTGTGTATTGAATTGTGAGGCTTAGAGGTCTATTTATAAGGCGTAGGAGAGTCCTAGAAGCCCTAGTAATTCTAAGAAATTTAGAGATTTAAGTCCTAGTCCAATTAGGATAAAGAAAACCTAAGTCCAAATCGGAATAGGATTCGTCCAAAATTGCGTTCCTATCTTGCGGGGTCATTTTAGCATAGTGGCATTCTGAATTAGGAAAATGCTAGTTCAAATGATTTGTAGAATTTTGAGTTATCTTTCTAATACCGCTTGAATCATCTCAATCAGATATTTGACCTAAAAGTTATTATCAAAATACCGAGATGTGTGTAGAATCTAAATTTGAATCCAATCCGATTTTGCCTCCAATTTGAGAAATTCCGATTTAATTATTTTCTTTATTTGATTAAACTTAACCACATCAAATGGGTCCTTTCTTATGATCGGTTAAGCTTAACCATATCTTCCAAGTCTTCGCAATTTTCCCTTTAAGCTTGGAACTTTTCCAGAAACGCTTTCTTTTCTTTCAAAAACCTATAAAACAAAGAAAATACAAAAAAGAAATAAAATAGCATAAACTAACAAAAATAAGGAATTAACAAATATAAGTTTAAGGGCTAAAATATGAATATTTTGGTACTTATCACACCCCCAAACTTACATATTGCTAGTCCCTTTGCAGTACTAAACTAAAAACAAAATGCAAAAACATAAAACAAAAAGATAAATCTATCTTTTGTGGGATGTACGATTGCATTTAGCATATGCAACAAGCCTTTTAAACCCGTAGGAATTTCCTAGAGGACGAGTGAAGTCTCGTGAGGGTTTTCTAGAAATATTACCCACAAACATTATGCACAAGTTCATATTATCCAAAATTAAGGTATCACTCAAGATCATGATTTTCATTCATTAGTAAGCTTAAAAATTTAAACTCCATCTTCACAATGAATTGAAATTTTAAAGTTTAATTACTTACAAAAGACATGCTAAGACATCACAAGTTTGAAACAGTGTAAAGTGAAATAGCACATAAATATGAAGCTTCCAATTATTTCCAATGTGCAATGTCTCAATATCTCAAAGTTCACTGAAATTTCCATTATAATGAATATCTATGGCATAACTTTTCTTTTTCACTTTTTTTTTGGTCAGGCTGTGCAATGTTTGGTTCCCTTAAACTTTCTAATTGACCCATGTAACGAGTGTTAAGTCAATAACTCCCAAACCAGATGGTTTTAGGGCATTAGGTCTAAAGCACCCCTAAGAACTTACTAACTCGAGTCAAAAAGTCTACGAAACCAAACTAACTATGACATTAACCAAATCAAAAAATTTCACCTTTTGACATGAACACTCAATGCTTTGTGGCAAGAGGTCCAGTTACTTAATGAAAAGCTTATCAATGATCATCATTTTTTTCCCTTTTTTTTTTTTTTTTTTCTATACACTTTTTGTCTTTTTATATATATAAATATGTCAAAGTATCCATCTAATAAGTCACCCAATTTCACCCAAGACATAGAAACACACACATTAGACTTTCATGTCATACCCCTCAAATTATGTGCTAATGTGCTTGTGTAGATTAGATCAAACATGTGAATTCTTAACTGCCAAAAGCAAGTAATCAAACTAAAAAATCCTATCATCAGATCATGTGTTCAAAATTTAAGCTCACCAATGAGAATCAAATCACAATTTTTAAGATCAACCAAAATTTTTAAGACAACATGAACATGCATATTTTTTTCTTTTTCAAAAATGGAACAAAATGTGTGTAAAGTGTCTCCCATACCCCCAAACTTAAATTATACATTGTCCCCAATGTGTGTATAACATGGAAAGATCTTACCTGGGAGATGGATGACTTGTCTGGAATGGCATGGCTTATAGCACACTCCCAAACTTGAATTGAAGCACACTTGTCTCTGTAAAACAAAATACTAAAATAACAACAGAAAACAAAAAGAACTAATAATAAAATAAATATAAATATAAAATAAAAACAAACAAACAAGCAAATAAAAAGGATATGCTGTGGGGTGCCTCCCATAAGCGCTAAGTTTAACGTCTTCAGCCAAACTGTGGCACTTTAAACTTGAAGCACTAGTCTTTTCTTCGCTTGTACCAAAGGGAATGAATCTTTTCTATTGCAAGGTGATTCCAAATGTCTATTGATTGGGGAGGATCACTTCGAGTTTTCTCAAACAGTTTCTCATCCGATGGGGACTCATGAACTGGAATAAAGTAAGAAGAAAACTCAGGGAGCTCTTCATCTTGATGTCCTCAATTTGCTCATGACATAACCCCAGCAAACTTCTCTCTTGGATTCTTGGTAATTCGGGAATAGGAGCTGATGTTGAAAAAGTTTCAGTGCTCTCTTCCTTTTCCCGATGTAGCTCCTCTAGAACCTCAATTTGCTCATCTTCTTCTTCCACCTTGTTGTTATCAGGAGTCGAATCCAATAAGGCCTCAGCTTGCTCACGTATCATGTCACGGTCCAAATCAAATTCATATTGAGCAAAGTACTCTTCCAAAGGATCCTCCAGAGTTGGCTCACTAAACATCTCAGCTTGCTTGAGGAACTTGTCAAGATTCAGGTCGAATTCAAATTGATCAAAGCACTCATTCCATGGATCCTCAAGACTTGACTCATTAGAAGTCTTAGCATACTCAAGAAGCTTGTCTAGGTCTAGGTCACCTCCAAATTCATCAAAGCAGTGTCCCAAAGGATCCTCAAGACTTGGCTTATTAGAAGTTTCAGCATACTCAAGTAGCTTGTCCAGGTCTAGGTCACCTCCAAATTCATCAAAGCGCTCTCCCAAAGGGTCCTCAAGACTTGGCACACAAAAATTTCCTCACCAGTTTCTTCATTCTCAGGAGTGGTGGTTGTTTGCTCATAATAATAAGTGCACTCTTCCTTTATGTATTGTCCATTAGGATTTGCCACCAATTGACTTTGACACTCTTCTTCTTTGAGGATATCTGATATTTGCTTGAGATGGCCCTCCATCTTGGCACATGTGGATTGCAACCGTTGATTATAGGCCTTACTATGGCTAAGAAAAGCTGACATTGTTTCTTCTAAGGTAGGCCTTTTTAGAGGAGGTGGTTCTTCTTGATATTGCTGTTGCTCTTGGTATTGTTGAGGCCAATCAATGGGAGAAGAATATGATTGATCATAGAACTATGGATATGATTGATGGTGCAATTCATGATATTGTGGAGCATAATTTCCAGGAGCTTGAGCTTGCCACGAAAGATTAGACTGTTGGCTCCATGACGGGTCATAGAAATCAAAATAGCTGTCGTTCCTCGGTCTAGAGAACGATGTGTTCTTATGCCCAAACATTTTGCTAGAAATTTGTCTTATTGAAGGAAATTCTCTAACATGGTGATAAGGGTCATGGCATAATGAACATGGTTCATGGGGTGTCGGAATGCCTCCCTACATGTGTGAAATTAAAAATAAAATAACAAAAAGTTAGAAGAAACAAAATTAAAAATAAAACTTATGAAGATGTAGACTCAACTGACCCTGCATGAAAAGAAAAGGAAAAAATCATATCTATAATTAGTGCAGTAACTGTGTTGCTATCCGGATATGCGATCGATTGCACCTGCTAGTGTGTTCGATCGCATTGGTGCACTCGATCACCTTGGAGTGGGCGCTCGAGCATACCTCCGGTGGCAGAACAGGAACTGCGGAAAAACAGAAAATAGAAAACTAAATTAAAACAAAAATAAACAAAGGGAAAAAAAAATTCCAAACAAATCAAACAATCCTCGGTAACGGCGCCAAAAAACTTGTTGTGCCAAATACTACCTAAACTAATTGATAATATTTAGTATGTTTTACTCGCAAGTGCACTAGATCAAATGATAGTATAGTGCAGCAAGTACGAGATCGATCCCACGAGGATTGTTGATTTTGTTATTAAAATATAAAAATTGTCACTAGATTGATATTGATACTAAGGAAAAAAAAATAAAGATAAATAAAAGGTAAAGGTAGGGTTTTGATATCCACCACTAATCATGCTCAAATAATATAACAATATGTCAATGATCCAATCATATTATGAATACTTAATGTTTGCCAACCTAAGAGCATGAGTATATACTCCTTAAGCTATTGACTTTCCTAAGCAATGAATTAGGCATGGGTGTATACTCTAACTCATTTCTTTCTTAAAAGATTTAGCATCGGTGTATACTAAGTAGTTCTTTAAGAAAGCATAAATCTATGGAAATCGACAAACACAAGGAACCTAGGGCATGGGTGTATACTCCTGATTTTCCATGTTGATTAACCCAATACTTTGGTGTGAATTTCTTTTGTTACTTTTATTAAACCCAGGACTCAATCATCCAAATTAATTTAATTAACTAATCCATACCACATGCATATAATGGCCAATCATATACCTATGAGGAATTGAAGAAAACAGGAATTAATCAAGTTAAGCAACACAATACGATTATCACAAAGACACCAATATTGAAATATTAAATAAAAATAATTAGGGCTTCAATCTAGCCCTCTTTAAGAGTTAGTTCCACATAATTAAAATAAGACTAAATAGAAAAGGTAAAGAAAGAACCGAAAACCGCTCCTAGAAGTAGCCTCTAATTCCTCTCCCCAAAGTTGTCTCATTGAAATTGTGTATTGAATTGTGAGGCTTATAGGTCTTAGGATAGTTTTAGAAGCCCTAGTAATCCTAGGAAATTCGGAGATTTAAGTCCTAGTACAATTAGGATAAAGAAAACCTAAGTCCAAATTGGAATAGGATTTATCCAGAATTGCGTTCCTATCTTGTGGGGTGATTTTGGCATGGTGAAAGTCAGAATTAGGAAAAGGCTATTTCACAATGATTTGTGTCATTTTGAGTTCTCTTTCCAATGACGGTTGAATCACCTCAATCGAATATTTGAGGTGAAAATTATGATCAAAATACCAAGATGTGTGCAGAATCCAAATTTGAATCCAATCCGATTTTGCCTCAAATTTGAGAAATTCTGATTTAATCATTTCCTTTATTTTATTAAACTTAACCACATCATATAGATCCTCTATTATGATTGGTTAAGCTTAACCAAATCTTCTAGGTCTTCCCAATTTGCCCTTTAAGCTTGAAACATTTCCGGAAACACTTTATTTTCTTCCAAAAACCTATAAAACGAAGAAAATACAAAAAGGAAATAAAATAGCATAAACTAACAAAACTAATAAATTAACAAAAATAAGTTTAAGGGCGAAAATATGAATATTTTGGTACTTATCACTTAAGTTTCTCTTTAGTTGTTATACTGCTTTTCTACGGAATTTCAGCTCTGAAGTTAGTTGGGGGTTAATACCAGAGTGTGGTGAGGTTGTAAAGAAGGAATGGATGAAGAAATCTCATGAAGAAAATAATTGGGTCATGATGCTAAGGAATTTAGATAGATGTCATAAGGGGCTTATGAGGTGGCAAAGAGTGCAAGTGAAAGCAAATGAATTGGTGATTAAACCAAAAACGAGTGAGTTGGCAACTTTACAAGGTAGAATAGAGGAACATGATCCACATAGTAAATCAATGTTGAAGCAGGAGATACAGACACTACAAGATCGAGAAGATCTCCAATGGAGGCAAAGATCCAAGGAGTTATGGTTGAAAAATGGTGATCGTAACATGAAATATTTTCATGCATGTGCTAGTCAAAGACACAGGTCTAATTTATTAAATTCAATCCAAGATGAGGAGGGGCGGGTATGGGAATCCCAAGAGAATATCAGCAAGGCTTTCACTGATTTTTTCTCAAAGCTCTTCACCACAGTAGCTACGGGTGACATGGTTGCATGCATCAAAACCATTGGAGGGAAGGTCACGCTGGAAATGAATGCAAAACTGGTTAAGGTTTTCACACTGGATGAAGTTAATGAAGCACTCAATCAAATGTCTCCACTTAAAGCTCCAGGGCTAGATGGATTTTTTGCTTGGTTTTATAATAATAATTGGGCTACAATGGGTGATGATGTTAGTAGTGTGGTCCTTGAATCTCTCAATTCACGTATTATTGATTTGGAGTTAAATTTTACTTATATAGCTCTAATTCCAAAAGTGAAAAATCCAACTTGTGTCTCTCAATTCCAACCTATTAGTCTTTGTAATGTAATCTACAAAATTATTTCTAGGGGTAATTACCTTTTCCCCCATCAACTGACAACCCTATTGCCCGACCCTATCAAACTACTATTTTGTGCCCAAAACCTCCATTCCGTCAGTCAAAGGCATTAACTCAAACGGTCAACCCGTCACGTGCACCCCACATGCAATATTGAAATTTTCTATCCCACCTTTTTCCCCCATCAACTATAACATATTATCACTTTGCCCCATGAACTAACAACCCTACTGTAGGCAAAGGTGGGATAGAAAATTTCAAGATGCATGTGGGATGCACGTGACTGGTTGACCGTTTGAGTTAACGCCTTTGACTGACGGAAGGGGGGTTTTGGGCATAAAATGTTAGTTTGATAAGGTCAGCCAGTAAGATTGTCAGTTCATGGAAGCAAAGTGATAATGCGTTGTACTTGATGGGGGAAAAAGGTAATTACCCCTTATTTCTAAGATACTGGCTAATAGATTAAAGGTTGTGCTACCTTTGGTTATATCTTCCAACCAAAGTGCCTTCATACGTGGTCGCCTTATCACGGATAATATTTTGGGTGGCGTACGAAACTCTTCACACTATGCACGCAAGAATATGGGGGCAAAGAGGGATACATGGCTATCAAACTGGCTACGAGTAAAGCTTATGATAGAGTGGAATGGTGTTTCCTGGCGATGGTAATGAGGAGGATGGGTTTTGAAGATAAATGGGTAGGTTTGATGATGATGTGTGTCAATAAGATAAATTATGAGATTCTTGTTAATGGAATCCCAATGGGAAGGATCAACCCTACTAGGGGTATAAGACAGGGGGACCCTTTATCTCCATATTTATTTCTCATCCGTGTAGAAGCTCTTAGTTCCCTCTTGATACATGCAGAAAAAAGGGGTTGGTTAACAGGGTTCCCTACATTAAAGAAGGCCCACGCATTAACCACCTATTTTTTGCAGATGATAGTCTACTTTTGTGTAGGGCTAATATTCAACATTGGAATAGGATGATAAAAATCCTTAGTGTTTATGAAGCTGCTTTGGGTTAGAGATTGAAGATGGAGAAAACCTCTCTTTTCTTTAGTCGAAATACCCCTTTGGTGATGAAGGAAAAAATTATGGAGGTTTCAGGGATCCCTATGACTCAGAGGTACGATAAATATTTGGGTCTCTCAGCTTTAGTTGAAAAATCTAGGAGCCAAGTTTTTTAATGGAATAAAAGACCAGATCTGGAAAAGATTACAAGATTAGAAGCTGAAATTTCTGTCCCAAGCTGGAAAGAAAATTTTAGTTAAGGCGGTAATGCAAGCCATCCCGAAGTACAGCATGAGTGTTTTTCAGCTACTTAAGGGTTTGTGTAGTGAGATAAATTCTTTGATACAAAAATTTTGGTGGACTCATCAGAACAAAACAAAAAGTATACATTGGATGTGTTGAAAAAAAATGGGAAATCCAAAAAATAGAGGTGGGATGGGTTTTAGGACTTACATTGTTTTAACAAGGCTTTGTTTGCAAAGCAATGTTGGAGACTTTTCAAAGACCCGGACAGCTTACCTTCTAGAATTTTGAGGGCAAAATACTATCCTGGATGTTCCATTCTGGAGGCACGTAGGTCTAAACAACCTTCTTTTGCTTGGAGAAGCATACAAGGGACATGTGAGCTAGTAAGAGAAGGACTTGTATGGAGAATTGGGGATGGCAGTAAGGTGTGGGTGTGGGGTGAGAAATGGGTACCACTTTCGTCCACATCAATGATACAATCACCCCCAAGGGTTCTTCCAGAACAAGCAACTGTCAGTACACTCATAGACCTAACTTTGAGGTGGTGGAACATCCAACTTCTGGAGACACCCTTTAGTCCTGATGAGGTGGTTGCGATCAAAACAATCCTTATTACTTTCACCAACCAACCTGATACTCAGATTTGGAGGGGAACTGCATCGGGGATTTTTTTCAGTTAGAAGAGCATACTACCTTGCAAGGGAGAGAGCTCTTTAAGGATGGAACACAGTGATATATGGCGTATTATTTGGCAGATGGATCTCCCAAACATGGCAAAAAAATTTATGTGGAGGGCTTGTCACAATTTTCTTCCTATTGAGGATAATTGTTTAGTTGCAAAGTGGTCTCAGATTCTCTATGTCCAATATGCAACCTGGAAGAGGAAACTGGGATTCACATACTTTGGAGCTGTTCGTTAGCTAGTTTTCAAAAAAGTACTTTACAAGGTCTTGATTTTTTATGAACTGCAGAGGGAATTTATCAAAAATTGGGTAAGGATGTTTTGAGGGTTTTTGTGGACACTGCTCGACGAATTTGGATGCGCAGAAATGAGGTGGTTCACGGGACGATTTTTACTCATCCAAATGCAATTGTTAGTGAAAATAAAAAGGCAGCAGAGGACTATAGACAGGTCAACGTTGCAATGCAAAGTAGAGTTATGGGAGGAAGCAGTTGTATGCCAGTGAGATGGACAGCACCACCCTTAGGTTGGTGCAAGGCAAACTGGGATGTGGGACTTGAAAAAAATCAGGAGCGGTTTGGGATGGGTGTTGTTGTGCATGACCAAAAGGGTGATTTCATTGTTGCAAGTTGCTCAATGAGAAGGGGTTACCAGACCCAACATCTGTAGAAGCAATGGGAGCTTTTTTTGCTGCACAATTCCGTAAACACATTGGTATTCAATGTTTAATTTTGGAGGGGGATGCTCAATTAGTTGTAAAGGCTGTGGTAGGAGAAGAGACCAATGGCAACCGATTTGGGCATATTGTGGAGAACACGAGAACGGTTTTAAAGGATTTCAAAAGATGGAAGTGTGTTTCTATTAGTAGAAATTGTAATTTGGTTGCTCATTCACTTACTTTGCTTGCAAAGCAGTAAGTCATAGATAAGATTTGGCTGGAAGAAATTCCCGAATGTATGTGTGATGGAGAAATTACTTTGTCTTTGATTGATTAATGAAAGTTTCACTTTTTTTTTTTTTAATACTATTCAAATAAAAAAATCAATGCAAAACTTTTTTTCTTTTTTTTTTCACATCAATTAATTATTGCTTAAAAAAAAAAATGCCACAGGCACCATTTGGTAATAGCCCATTACTATTCATCCAAAAAAATTGAACTCATAATATTCTTACTTTTACATCATATCAATCACTTGTTACTACTATTCAAATAAATAAATCATTACAAAACAAATTTTTTTTTTCAGTTTTTCATACTAAGAGTCCGTTTTTTAAAAAATAATCTGGAATTTTAAACCAAATCGCAATTTTAGGGTATTTGGGATTGGGATTTTAAAAACACAAATTTTAAAATCGCAAAAAATTCTGCGATTTTCGTAAGCTGATTAGAGGGTGCTTATTTGAAAAAGTGCAAATTTAAAACAAAATCACGATTTTTATTAAAAATATATTTGGCGCAATAGTTACATTTTTTTGAGCAGAAATGAAAAAAATACCAAGAATACATACTTAAAATATATTAAAACCCTTCTTTTCTCTTTTTTTCTTCATCCTCTCTGTCTCGTTCATCCTTTCTCCGCCCTGTAGCAGTGTGCATCGCTGTTGTCCATCTCTCCGCCCCTCTACCAGGTAATAATCTCACCTTAATATTTTCTTTTTCTCCATATAACACCTTTACTTTTGTAAAACTTTCCACTGTTTGGTGTTCGGTGTTGTTTTATATGGTTTGTATGATTACTGTGCCTTTTTATATACATGTTTAAGTTTTTCGACCATTTCTACAAAGTAAAGTTGTGATTTTTTTTATTTTTTCAAAATTTTATTTAGATTACTGTGCATGCATAGTGATCTGCAATCCATCATTGTATGCAGTGATAGATCACTGTACACACAGTAATGTGATAGTGCGTGTACAGTAACCGTGTAAGGCTTTTTCTTTTTCTTTTTTTTAAAATATATATATATATATATATATATATATATATATATATATT
>NC_081550.1:10217028-10307727 GCF_901000735.1 Corylus avellana
GGCTTTTTTTTTTTTTTTTCAAGGAACTATGCAGTAACAATTTGTAATGGATTTTTATTTTTATTTTTTAATGGGTATTGCACTATAACAATTTGTGATGATTTTTTTATATATATTTTAATGGGTAATAAACAGTGATAATTTGTGATTTTTTTTTTTAATTTTAATTTTTTTATTGTGCAGTGCACAGAGACCAGAGTATTTTTCTAGATCACTGTACACAGTGATCCGTTAATGTGCATTGCACGGTGATGTGCACAGTAACAATTTAAAATAATGACCTTTTGTTTTTTTAAGTGTTGTTTCGTTTCAATGTTTGTATCAACTCCACATGTCCGTATATGAAATATAGTGAAGGATAAGTTCAAACATTATTTATAGTGGAAAATGCAGTTTACCCCTGTGATGTTTTAAGAGTTTTTCAATTTTAACCCAAAAGTTCAAAAATTGGCAATTTACCCTCCTGAAGTTTCAAAAATGTTCAATTTAAACTCTCTGTTAAATGTTTCCGTCTAAATGGATGGAACTCGCCCCACGTGCTTCTCACGTGACTTATTAACCCATTATCTTCCAATTTTGCCCTCAATCTAACCGAATGGCTTTATTATATGATTACCCTCCTCTTTTGAACCCCACCCACACATTGAACCCCACTCACACACGCATGCACTGCTCACCATCCTTTTCACTCCAACACCCACAGACTACACAACTAAAGCACGAGAAGAAGAAGAAAGTTCCAAAACGTGGTCCCCTCATTTATTCAAGCAGAAAATTGTGAGTACCCAAAGTTGTGTTGTTCATGGTCTCATTTTGTTTCTACCCCACCCACACGACACATCACGACAACAGCAAGCCGACAGTTTCGGTGAACTTGTTTGTGGTCCCCCCATCCGTGGTCCTATTGCGTGGAGAAAGGGGACAACAAACTACTTGTTCCCATAAATTTCGCTTTCTATGTTGGTATGCCCCAATTTTACAATTAATTTTCGACCATTTACTTTAGGGCTTTTTGTAAAATTTGGGGTTTCGGGAGAATATTAGTTTTAGGGTTATTGTCAATTGTTTATTGAATAAGAGAGAGAGTGTAGGGTATTGACTTCACCTTTATCCGCACAACAATGACTAATCATAATTAATCCTAGAAATTCATTCTATACATATTATAAGTAAACAAGAAACTACCTTATTAAAGAATAAGCATAATCTATTTTCGGTTGGCACGGATCGTCCACCTAACCACTAAGATGCGGTACGACTCGTCTTTTCTACGTATAAATTATCAAATTCTTTAACATGATACATACAATCAATGAGTTACATATCTTCGGTTGGCACTGACTGTCTACCTAAATTACACTAAACTAGAGTCTAGTACAATTCATTTTCTCTAGGCATGGCCTATCAAATCCTATTGATCATATGTCAATTAAACCCATTGTATAAACATCATTCTCATAATCACAGAAAACAAGAATGATTTGAGATCAACAAAAGTAAAATACTTTCTAAGACAAGATAAGAATTGAACAAATATTGATTTTGGAATTTAAGAACAATTACATTTAATAATTAAGAATAGAATCAAAAGGTAGCAATTCTTATAGTTATAGAATCAACATGCATAAATTGAAAATCTAGAAATTAAATATAATCAAACCATTGTGCTTGGATAGGGTTACATCAACACCCCGAAGGGGTTTAGCCGCTCATGATCTTCTAAGCTCCAAAGACAATTTTCTGATTTCTAGCTCTAGGAAGCGGTGTGTCTGTTTTCTCAATGCTTAAAGGCTTATTTATAGAGATTAGGAGAATCCTAGAAGCCCTAAGAATCCTAGAAAAATCGTAATTCAATCTCCCAGTTAGATTGGGAGACCCAGAAAAACTTTTCTTATCAATTTCAGACTTTTTTTGTCTCTGCCGTTATTGTAGCTACAATCAGTCTCCCATTATTTTTGGATTCCTTTATTTTTGGAATTAATTTTAAGCAAAATTTAGCAATTCTCGTGGGAATGACCCCGTACTTGCACCATATACTACTATGTTGACCTCGTGCACTTGCGGGTAAAACATCCAATTATTTGCCTATTAATTTAGGTAAGTAATCGTGACAACATAACTCCTTTCTGCAGTTGGAAAGAATGGGAACAACAACATGTACCCAATTGCCTTTGTGGTTGTCGAAGCCGGGGTCAAAGACAGCTGGATCTGGTTCCTTGAAACCCTTGTGTTTGATCTTGGTACCCATGTCAGGCATGCTAGGCCTACATTCATTTCAGATCGACAGAAGGTAACAATTTTTTTTTTTTCACATCTTAAATATTCATGCAATTTGTTTGACTAATGTTTTGGTAACATAAAATTATTTTATTTTGCAGGGTCTAATGCCAACTTTTGAGGTTGTTATGCTAATGGTTGATCACCGGATATTTGTTAGGCATTTATATGCCAACTTTAGAGACATTGGGGGGCATAGAGGGTTGGCAATGAAGGAACAGTTGTGGTCTGCAACGTCTTCATACACAGAATATGAATTCAATGATCATATGGAAGAGTTGAAGAAGATGAATGAAGACGCATATGAATATTTGAGTCAGATTAACCCTAGTACATGGTCTAGGACATGGTTTAGTGACTACCCAAAGTGCGACCTTCTAGTCAACAACATCTGTGAGTATTTCAACTCATACATTCTGAAGGCTCGTGAGAAGCCCATCTTGACCATGTTGGAGATGATAAGGAAGAAGTTGATGAGGAGATATCAAGCTAAGAGGGAAGGGATAGAGAAGTTGACTGGGAAGTTAACCCCCAGGATTGCTGCAAAGTTGGAAGGAATTGGGTTAGAAGCAGCGGATTGTATTGCACGGTATGCTGGTGATTCGATGTTTGAAGTTACTTGTCCTAATAATAAACAATATGTGGTAGACCTTGATAGAAGGAGGTGTAGTTGTAGTAGTGGGAAATTACTGGAATCCCATGTCCCCATGCAGTAGCTGCTATACTTTATGATTATGGGGACCCTGAAGATTATGTTGATGAGTGCTTTACTATAAAGGTGTACAAGAAGGCATATGCTCCAGTCATATATCCAATGCCTAGTGAGAAATAGTGGATCAAAACAAGTCATGATAAGTTGGAGCATCCAAGAGGAAGAATTGCCCCGGGTAGGCCAAAGAAGCTAAGGAGAAAGGCTCTCGATGAGAGCAAAGACCCGAGAAATCTATATTGGATGAGCAAGTATGGAGCACGGATGAAATGTAGGAAGTGTAATGGCCTTGGAGACAATAAAAGGTCATGTCCAACTAATAGAAATGAAGCATCTAACAACAAGAAGTCGGATACACCAATTGTAAGTTTCTCATACATATATATTATGTTTAATAATGATATGTTTTATAATATTTATAGTTCATTGTTATACATGATACTCAACTTGTTTTTGATGTTGTGTGTGCATTCATGAGGTATTGGTTCTGAAACACCTAAAGTGACCAAAGGCAAAGGCAAACAAACAGTTGTGCAAAAGGTAGTGAAAGGACTTCCTATTTACTTGTATACATGGTAATATTGTGATACTAAACTTATTTTTCTTTTAATGTGTGCAGTCACAAATGGTTGGTTCCAATACACCTGAAGTGAACAAAGGCAAATAAAAAGTTGTGGAGAAGAAGGTAGTTGAAGGACTGTCTATTTACTTTTATACATGGTAATATTATGATACTAAATATATTTTTGTTCTTATGTTTGCAGTCACAAAGGGATGGTTCCAGTAGACCTGAAGTGAGCAAAGACAAACAAAAAGTTGTGGAGAAGGTACTTCAATGAGTTGGTATTATTGTGTTTATTTTGTTTAGTGATTTTGTATTATTGTAGTCCATTGTTTAACAAGTTATTTTAGAACAATTGTGCTAAAACCAGTTCTGTATTTTAGCAGGATATGTCTTTAATTAGGGCATTATGTGGTGGTGGACTACTTGGTCCGCAGTCATCTACTGTTTTTAAGGTAATTAAATCTACCCTCATTCCTGATTTCTATTTTTTTTTTTTTACCCTCATAATTATCTTTTATATAACTTATTTTTGATTTTTTTTTTTAAAAAAACATATAAAGAAGAAGAGCATATCCAATAGGAAAGCATCTACAAGTGGCTGTGCACATTCCAAGAGAAAGGAAATCAACATCCCACAGTTTGTTGACGAGCGAGAGCACACACCTCCCCCTGGGTTTGCTGATATACGCAGAGAATTACCACTCGTTGGGGGTGCTGTCCAAGGAAGAGTATCACCTCCTACTGGAGCTGCTGATGAAGAAAGAGTATCACTTCCACCTAGACCTGTTATTCTTGAACATGGATTTGGTGCAAGCATTGTACTACCTCCAGCATGGGGTGTGTCACTTACAGCCTTAACAGATGATCTAGATGATCTAGTACTTCCTAAGTTGTCCATAGAAGGGCCTGCAACAAGGACTCACCATTCAAATCAGATAGTTGGTATTTGTCATAGTGTTTCCAAAAAAAACATTGGCCCAATACACATTGACCTAACTGAAGATGACTGTGAAACTGAAACTGTTGTAAGATGATGGCCATTGACTAGGGGTGGCTGAAGTTCAAGATTTGCATGAAAAGGTCCATTAAGAAGAGGTGGTTCAACTGTATCAACTGGAACTAGGGGTGTGGCAGCAAGGGGTGGGACAGTCAGCGGTGGTGTAGCAAGGGATGGTGTAGCTAGGGGTGCTGCAGCTAGGGGTGGGGTAGTAAAGGGTATGTAGTTAGGGGTGGTGCAGCCAGGGGTGGTGGAACACCATATGTGGCAGGCAGAGGTGGTGCAAATGCTTCTTCATCATCAGACCAAGTGAAAGGCAAACACATTGTTACAACAGTCAACAGTCAAATTTAACGTCAAACCGTTAAATTTGATGGATTGTTCTTCTATTTTTTATTATATGTCTGTTTGGAATATGTTTCAAAATATATATATAAACAAAAAAGCATAGTAGAAACAAGTAAAATAGCAATATATAATTGCCTAAGTAGAAAACTCAAAGTTAATGTCAAATTATAAGTCATACTTTTGTTTGCATAGGTGTTAAAAATGGAGGCTTATAGACAATGTTAGTTATTTTACTGTTATAAAGAAATGTCCTTATTGGTAATTTGGTCATGAAACCGCAATTATATGCTAATGTTATCATAACACTCAATTGATAAAAAAAATACTTTTTAGCATGTTTTATTAAATGCCTGTGTAATTTTAAAAAGTAACGATTTTAAAAACGCAATTTTTAAAATTGCCCTTATTAAAATTATACTCCCAAATGGGCATAAACATTCTTACTTTTATTTTTTATTTTTTATTTTTTATGTCATCAATTAATTTTGGCTGCACCTTCGGTCCACTAAACGATAAATGTACACTGCAGGTTTTTTCCAATTGTAACTCCCACTCAAATGAAATACAAAGATCCCTCGCCTTGAAGAACACTCAATTATTTAATAGCAAAACCGGGCTCCTTTCTAAAAGTAAATAGGTCTATAAAAACAAACTTAGTCCGCAAACTTGTAAGTTTCAAACTCATCTTCTTGTGTAGCTGTGTAGTTAAAGAAAAAGAACAAGAAAAAGAAAAGAAAAAATGGACGGCCTCTCAAATGCATTTTCGGTGCTAGAGCTAGACGCTGAAGATGATCGATTGCAGTCCGCCTCTGCTGCTTCCCCACTCGAAGTGCCCACTTGCTCTGCCACTGCAGGTTTTGCTTTATCAACGCCTTTCTTTTTCCGTCTTTTTTTTTTTTAATTTTTTTTCTTCCAATCGGGTTATCACTCTTACATGGTCACTCGAAAAGTCTTTTAGGGTTAGGGTTAGGGTTTCAGCGGCTGCTAGACCAAAGAAACGAAATCAGGGGGGGAGTGTATATTATGGAACTTGATGTAGATTGTCTGTATTGTTGGACTGAATTTGAAGTTGATGAAGAGTTTGTTAATGTGTACTTTTGAGTGCTTGTTCTGACTTATTAACTGCTCTTAATTGGGGTGGTTAAGAAGATGGGAAATGATATTGAATGCTGGCTTCATCTAAAGGACCAAACCCTTGCTTTTTATGCTTTACGGTTCTCGTTAAAACATTTAACATACTTTATAAATTTATTTAATCTTACTGACGTTGTGAATCTTCTTTTTGGTATAACTTTTGTGAGTTTCGAAATAATTCTTTGACAATTGCATAGTTTAGCCTGGTAGACTTAGAATTCTCATTTTCCTAGTGTTATGGACACTTACGAAGAAATTCGATATGTTCCTTTCATAGTATTTTGGCTTTGACACACTTATATGTGATTCTAACATGCCCTAGTGATTGATCTGGACGTGTAATGATGTGCATCTATCTTTCTGGCATGTAGTGGACACGTCCGGAATTGTTTCTTTTACTCGGCATAAAAAGGAGACTTACTTTTAAAAAACACATAGGGCCTGTTATTAGTTATCCATAATTTTGGTTGTTTTTTCCCCTGACATAGAAAATGTTTGTTATATATCTCTCGAGTCATTAAATTTGTTAAGAAAGCCTGTACTTGCAAACTAAGGAGGAGGAAGGGGGAGGGAAGCTTCACGATAGTTTTCCCATTCTTGTAGGAGTAGCCAACTGGTTTGAAAAACTTCAGAGGGATTTTCTGTGAGGTGGAGTTGGTGGCGAGTTCAAATTCCATCTAGTAAGTTGGTCGAAATTTGTTTTCCTGTTTGCTCCGGTGGTTTGGGGGTTAGAAATATGATTAAGTTTAAACAAGCTCTCTTGGGGAAGTAGTTATAGAGGTATGAGACGAAAAAGAGAGGTGTTGTGGAGATCAGTGGTGGGAACCATGGGGTTAGGTTGGTGTTCCAAGGAGGGAGGCTGTTGGTGATTTTTGGGGTGGGGGTGTGGAAAACCATTATGAGTGGGTGGGTTTTTTTTTTGTTGGTTTTTCTTAGCTTTGTTAGACATGAGGTGAGAGACAGGTCTAGGATAAGATTTTGAGATGATTTGTGGTGTCAGGATTATCTCTTGAAGGCCTCTTTTCCTGAATTGTTTAGTATTGCGTGATGTAAGGAGGCTCTGGTGGCAGATCATATGCAGTTCCCTAGTGCAAACCTTTAGTGAAATATTACTTTTACCGAACCCGTGCACGATTGGGAGGTGGATTTGTTTCGTTCTTTGATCTTTTGTACTCTTTGAGAATGAGACGAGGTGGTGAGCATAAATTGTGTTGGGTCCCTTCCGAAAGGCGGAAGTTTGAGGTTAAGTCCTTCTATCATGTTCTTTGCACTCCCGTTGGCTCCCCGTTTCCTTGGAAGAGCATTTGGAGAGTTAGGGATCCTTTGAGAGCCGCGTTCTTTGTGTGGACGGTGGAATTAGGTAAGTTCTTAATTATGGATAACTTGAGAAAGAGACATGTAATTGTGGCCGATTGGTGCTATTTGAGTAAAAGGAGTGGGGGTACTATTGATCTCATTTTTCTACATTGTGAGGTGGCTAGAGATCTATGGGTTTTGATCTTGCATCTATTTGGTATAGAGTAGGTCATGCCCAAAAGAGTGGTGGAGATGCTGGGCTAGTTGGAGAGACCAATTGGGAAACCAATGCATTTTAGAGTCTTGGAGGGTGGCTCATTTGTGTTTATTGTGGTACATTTGGAGAGAGCTGAATGTGAGACATTTTGAAGATTGTGAGAGATTGGTGGTCGAGTTAAAAGCCATCATGTTCAAATCTCTTTAGGCTTGGATGATGGTGTACAATAGTCCTCGTTTTTCTACTTTTTTTTTTGGAATTTTTGAAATTGTGTTATTCTTTTTCTCTCTAATTAGGGGTTTCTCTTGTATACTTTATGTGTACTTGGGTTGCGCTCTTATGTGCTTTTTATGAGATTGAATTACTTCATAAAAAAAAAAGTTAGAGAAAAGGAAATTATCTAGGGTATAGTTATATTTACTTCATGGTTTGGTTTACAAGCCTTATGCTTTGTTCCATATTTTGCTAATTTGGTTTTTTTCTTAGGCTCCATTTGTTTGGGCATAAAATATTGTAGGAAAATGTTTTCAGCTAAAAACATTTTTCGAAAAAAAAGGCTATTTTTCGTTGTTTGTTTGCAACTTTGAAAATAGTCTAGAAGACATTTTCCGGCGTTCGACTTGTACAAAAAATCACCAAATATTTCTTGTATTTTCATATAATTATATTAACCTATAAATAACGACTGTCACTCACAATATAAATTAACTAAAACCAACCAAAGTTATTTCTAATTAAAAAATATACATATATCAACTAATGGTGACCTATAATAAAAAATCATAAATGTATAAACCTCCAGAAACACATTCAAAGTACGATAGAAAATTCAATCATAACTGTTGCTATTCAAGTTCAAACTTAAATATTACAATCAAGATTTGACAAAATAACCATCTGTTCTACCATAATATTGCAATCAAAGCACCACCAAAATACGGCCATCTAAGTTCAACCATAAATTCTACAGTCTAACATGTTCGCTAAATTACTACCATACATGAAGCAATCTCCATCATGGTTCAAAAGTAATAGCATATATTAGTTAGTGTTCTACAGATCTATTTTTTTTTTTTTTTGTTTTTGATGGATTGTTTTACTACTATCTATAATACCCAAAATTTGATCTCCATAGTTATTGAAGAAGTTGTCCAACCAAATCTTTCGAAGTTCATCCTTGTGGCCATTATGCATTTCCTTCAATCCTTCTTGCTTTATTTTCGTTGACTTCTACTCAGTAGAGTTTGTTGCCAATTTATGATAATTCAAGTGATCATCAGTCTTTCTATCAAATGAATTTTATCCCTCCATTTTCCTCGGTGAAACCACTTCAAGTTCCTGTGAAGGGAGATAAACCCCATAAGTCAAACACGCCAAAAATGCAATGTTGTAAGAAAACACTATCAAAACTTGTTTGAAAAAAAAGGGAGGATAACTATGATAATACACCAATGCTCTAGATTTTGTCTTTATCGTGTTCTGTTTCACTTTGATATGTGATTAGTATCTGTAGCAACTTCTTATCTTCAAACTCAACTGAAAGTTTTGCTAATGGAAGGACAAGGATAAGAAAATTGAGAGAAAACTGAGGGGTTGCTTGGAGCCATGGAACTCAAACCCACCGATAAAAATGGAAATGTTTAATCCAGGTTCAGAAATTGGCATTTCCTCTTATGTTTTTTTATTTTATTTTATTTTTTTATTTTTTATTTTTCCTCCCCCATATAAGCTTTTGCATATTGTATTAGTGCTGATAGTAGTTCAGGAACTTGAGTTTAGAAATTCAGAAAATGTACATAGTCAAATGGTTAGGAACAAAAAGGAAAGGAATAAAAGGGGTTATCATAAAGAAGTAAAATCTATACTTTTTGCTTGATAACATTAACATTGAGAAAAACTGCATGATTGTAAGCTAACTTTGAGCTTTTGCTCTGTAAGGCTCTTTCACTTCTACGGTTCTACCTGTTGTGTAGAGGATTGGGACCAGTGGGAGCCATTTTCTTCGACTGAAAGTGTTATTATCCTTCGTAGACTTGGGCTCTGTTTTTTTCAACGTACAATGCTTTTTATTAGAAAATATTTTCAGCATTTGGCTTGTATGGAAAATCAATAACGACAACGGTGATGGTAGCGATGATGACGAGTGGGGGTGATGGCCGGCGACCTCCTGCAACTTCCAGCGACCTCTGGTGACTTTTGGCAACCTTTGACAAACTCTGGTGCGGCCACCAATGACCTCCGGTGAATTCCAATACGGCGGTCGACGACCTTCAATGAAATTTAGTGCGGCAGCTGGTGACCCCTAGCGTAATCCAGTGCGGTGGCCTACGAACTTTGGTGGCAACGGAGAATGAACTACTACAGAGAGTGCGTCTGAGAAGGAGAAACTCAAACTCGGAAAATGGTTTTTTAAAAAAAAAGAAAAAAAAAGAAAACATGAATACTTGAAAATAGGGAAACCCTTTTCCAGAAAATAGTTTTAGGTCAAAACAAACGGAGCCTTAGAGAAGTGCTCTGAGCGAAAATGAAGTCTCTTGTACTTGCACTTGTTCATTGCTTCTAATGTCTCATTTAAGCTTCTATCCTTAGCACCATCAGTGGCAGTGAGGATTGTCATCCTTGCTACTACATCAAAGCCATCAAAAGCCAACGACAAAAGACATAGGAGAATCATGACCTTGGCTAGTCTCATTGTGAGAATGATTTGATTTAGTAAAATTTTTATATTAATGAAAGAAACCCATAAAAGAACAAAGATAGATCTATATGGAGACCCACATGATTATATTTCTAATGATACACGCCATAGAGGCAATCCTTCAAACAGGTTAAAGGCACATACACAACCATACAATATACATTGTGCATTCAAATAATGAGCCAAAATTCAAATCTAACCAAGCAATAACCAAAGTCTAATTGAAGCAATTTGTTATAGAATGTCAGTGAAAAACAATTACATGATTTCAACAGAAAATGAGAAACGAAATTCAAAAGAAGAGGAGGACCTGGAGGACGATGCTTCCTCTAAGTACGCACTTTGCGAGGTAGTGAGTGTTGTTGCTAGAGGTGGACAAAGATGATTGGGACTTGGCTGAGGAATACTCTTCCTCTGAAACCGCCGTTGAAGATTAGTTTGAACCTTGCAAGGGCTATGGTTTTCTGTTTGTTTCTCTGGAAACCCAAGGCACCACCACTATCACCTATGGTAGCACGGTACTAAGAACCTTTGCCACTATCACCAGCTGAAGCCAAAGATGAGAGACACTTATGTGGTGGTGGCGGAGAAGCCAAAGTAGCAAAAAACCGTTCAATTGAGGAAATGCGCTCGTGGTAGTGTGAGGCATCCTCTCGATTGACGAAGACGTTTTATGCTTTCTTAAAGCGTAAAATGTTTTTCGCCTGTGGCTTTATGTGGTTTACAATCAACGGAAATTATTGTCTAATTGACCACCATTTTACACCACGCCAAACACTTGATAGATGGGAAAACATTTTCTGGAAAATATTTTCTGCCAAAACAAATGGGGCCTTAGTTTTGTTTGCTGTTAATTAGGATTTAGTTTATGCTGTCGACATCTCTTCTTAAATATGGCAAGCCTGCTTTCTTTATGAACCATATAATTTCATAACTCAAAGGCAAATAGCGATCTATTTGTCTATCTCTTTATCCACTTATCTATCTATAATCTATCGGTTTATCTATCTTTGAATTTATAGATAAATGCTGCTAAGTGGATAAATGTTTGGAAAAGTTGGCTCAGAGATTGAATTGCTTGTCATGCTAATTATGTATTTTGTTGACACAGGTAAACGTGCAAAGAAAGTTAACGGCCTTGATGACAAATTGCTGGTAGAAAAAGAAAAGCAGTGTCAACAAAACATAGTGATGCCTTCAGTAGTGTACAAATTGCCCCTTGTGTGGATTGACTTGGAAATGACTGGTAGGCACGTGTTGAATTATAAATAGATATGCCTATTGATCATTTACAGTGACTTGGGAATTTGTTTTTGGTTGATACTGTTCACAAACCTTATTATGGTTTAATAAAGCATAAATGTTTAATGACCCTCATATTTTGTATCATTATTTATTGTTTTTCAATTGGAGGAATCAAGCATTGGCTTAACTATTGATGATAAGAAGCAACAGTAGTTGCTGAAATATCACAATTTTTTCTTAATCAAGAACCATCAAAGCAGGTCAGAATTTCAAAATAGCAATAACTTTAAGATAGGAGTTCAAAGAAATTTGGAATTTCTTAAATGCTGCTGATGAATATATCCTTTGAAAGAAGATCCCTTAAAACAAGGCATGGGAAGGTCAAAATTGCCATGACTTAGCGATGACTATTATTCGCAGAAGATGCCGCTTTCGCTTCGTCAATTGGTAAAAAATGGTCTGATTTCCTCTTAAGTGATGCCATGTACTTGGGATAAGGCTCTGCCGATCTGTCTTATCTCTTTTGAGTCTTGAAAAGGGATAAGATTAATTTTTATGGCCCTTTTAGAAATTCCGTGATCTAGGTTATTAAGGATATTAATGTATTGAGGAAGTGATAAGTTAGCATTAATACCATAATAGGCATTCGTAAAACCATAGAAATCGGCAAGTATAAATGAAGCAAATAATGTACAAATATGTTACAGTTCTTTGTACTTGTCGGATTCTTTTAGGAATCTGAAAGTAGTCACTTGTGTTTCTATAGGTCACGTAGTGAACTTTTTTATTGGCTTTGGGCTTTTGGATCTTCATATTTTCTTCTTGATTGTATTTTATTAACACTAAAAGTTAGAACTACATGTAAGATGGTGCAAGATGTTCCAAATTTGGACATTTGTTTCAACGTGACGATTGTAGCAAGCTGATTGGCTATTATAAGTTGGTTTTGGTTCTGAATGGTGATGCACCAAAGGCCTAAATTTTCTAGGGGATGGAACAATTGCTGTAAGTGGCGACAGAAACTGTAAAAATCGTTGTAATTTGGACCAATTCTTGGTGCATCTTTATCTGATCCATTATATTTTAATACCTATTTCTTTGGTAAAGTAATTCTTGATCAGTGGAGCATCTTTTTCATCGTCAAGGATCCTTAAGGAGTCTTCATAGTTGATCATTATGCTGATCTATAAAGAAATTAGCTTATGTAGTGCAAAACCAGCCTTTAAATATGTTTTTTTCATTTACTAATAATCTTTTTCATCGTCAAGGATCCTTAAGGACTCTTCATTGTTAATCATTATGCTGATCTATAAAGAAATTAGCTTATGTAGTGCAAAACGAGCCTTTAAATATGTTTTGTAGTTTCAGTCTCAAGTTTCATTTGTACTTACTTGCCAGTCTTTTATCTTTGGCGAGAATCCTCTTTTGATAATGAAATTAGGAAAATTCTACATAGAATGTAATATATAACATAAATTGGTTCTATAAAATAGAGTAACTTCTTCATTATGATCCTTAAAAAAGACAAGAAATAATAAGAAGAAAAAGACTTGTACTTTTCAGGAATGGAATGCGTAGACAAAACATGTATATTAGTTGGATGTTTTGCATATGCCTCGACCCTTCAACCGGCCTATAGGCATTGCTTGCCACATCTCATCCCTTGTGTTGCTTGCAAACAAAATCTGTGTTTCTGAAGTCATCATCCGCCAACACAATTATGTACCTAGCCATAACTATTTTGGTACAGTGGTAATTACAAGAACCAAGGAGAAAATACTTTGGGTTCTTATCTTATTGCTTGGGAGAAAAGGGAAAAAGGTAACCTGATTTTGTCCATGTTGATTTATTGTTTATGCACTCTGTGTTCCTTCGTTCTCTAGATCTGAGTCTGATTTTGATTCCCCCCGCGTTTGCATGTTTTATCTGTTCCTGTTTGTGTATTGTTGTGATGTTAGATTTATTGGTTATGTTTAATGAATCTAACATTCACAATAAATACTAGACAAGTTACTTGGTTATACTTTAACTTTAGCGCTCACATTACCTATTGTTTGGATCAGTCTAAGCAAAAGGTTCTTTTCTTAGTGAATTTTCTTCTTGTTTGTTATAATGTTCCACTTGTAAGCTAAATGGTTGGATGCCTGATGATGCAAAAGAAATTCAAAATACATTTTAATCTTTCATTCTTTAACGTCTTGGGATATACAGGTTTAAATGTTGAAGTTGATAGAATACTGGAGATTGCTTGTATTATTACAGATGGTAATCTGTCCAAAACACTCGAGGTATTTCCTTATTTGCCAGTCCATTTTCATGCTTACTATTGTATTTTGTTGTGTGTGTGTGTGTATATATATTTTGTTTCTTATCATGTTCCTGTAATTTGTTTTTTTGTTTGATATTTATTATTATCTCTAACATGTGTGGTTGTCATGTAAGTTTTTTCTTTTTTTTACATTTTTAGAAATTCTATCTACTTATTTTTTATATTCTAAAAAATGTAATATTTGTCTGCCATTTTGAGACTTGTGTTAATATCTTCTCTCTTCTCACACTGGGTCAGAAAAGTTCTTGGTTGTGCTATACTTATCAGAAAAGAAAAAAAATGGTTGTACTATGCAATCTGCAGTCAATGAAGTCTTGACTAACAGGAGTTATTACATATACGAATCTCCTATCTTATATTTTGGACAACATTTCTTCTTTTAGGGCCCTGATTTGGTTATCCATCAAAATAAGGAGTGTCTAGATAGGATGGGTGAATGGTGTCAAAGTCATCATGCAGCAAGTGGTAAGTGGTGCATATTGTGATTTTACTCTGTATTTTAATTGTTTTCTGTTAGCCATATTTTTTATATGCTTATCATCCAGGGAACCATTGCTAATGGTTTTAAATAAATTTAGGGTTGACAGAAAAGGTGGTCCGAAGTACAATTAGTGAAAAAGAAGCTGAAAAGCAGGTGTGTTAGAATCTAAGTGGTGAGCTTTCCTTCATTTGTCTTTTTTCTTTTTTCATGTATGCATTTATCAACTATCTAAATTATAATTTCATGTTATGGTCAATGGTCTTGACAACCTTTTGTTGTCCCTCGCAGTTATGTTGCAAGGCATTGAGATAACATCATAGGAATACTAGTTTTTTTTTTGTTTTTAGTCTTTTTTTCTTTCTTTTTGTTGGTTTCCACCAAATTTATGCATGTTTTTGGATGTGCATTGGGTATGTAACTTGGAAAGGAAACATGTATATGCTGACTTAAGAAGAGCATTTGCATGCTTGTTAATGTGTTTTGTTTTTTTTTTTTGAAAAAATGTTCTAATGCGACATAAAAGTTAAAAGTATTTTTTGAGAATTATTTTCTGGTGTGGTCCACATTTGAGAAAATGTTTTATAGAGTACACCTGCTTATTTTGAAAGCCCCAAACAAATGTAAGCCCTAACTGTAAAAAAAAAGATTTAAGAAAAAAAGGAAAGGTAAAGGTGGCTGTGCTGGCACTTGAACCAACCTCCATTGGGGGGCAGCCACCCTGAGATGCATAGGGGTGGCTGCACGGCCAATCCTGACTTAGATCGGGGTGTTGCGTGGCCGCTCAAATCACCACTGTGCGGCAAATCCTCACTACAACTGCAAAAGCCCCAACTGTTTTGGTTGAGTTGAAAGCTGCTCAGAACTTGCCTTAAGCCAATTGGGTGAAGGAGGCTGCAGATGCGTGCAGGATTTGATAAGTTCTCAGCTTGCATTGGGCATCAAATTGAGCTGAGTTATATGCTTGCAATAGTTTGATTGAAGTGAAAGAGCTCTAGACACAACTGCCCATGGCTTTTTTATTCCTCCCCTTCCAAATTGTTTAGCAATGCTGTAGACAAGGATGCATTGGTGGTGGACTGTTTGGATAATAATAATCATATTTGATGCCCTTGACATGCAAGATCAGATAATGGCAATTATCATTGATGAGAGTTGTACAAGATTGTGTATTGGAAGCTCTGTTCTCCTTTCTAGATTTGTTGTATTTGGTATTAGGTATTTAGATATCAGCATGACAAAATTATTTGGTGGGTTCAACCTAACAGAGTACAAGAGAATGAAGAAATAGCGGCTCTCTCTCTCTCTCTCTTCTCTAGCGGCGGTGTGTGTAGGCGCGTCTCGCTAGAGCTCGGTTTTGGTTAGTGGGATGCACTTGGATTAGTGGAGATGGAGCGTCGTTTTACGGTGGAAGCTAAATCATTCTTCTTATCGGCGAAGGTAGGCAAGTTAGAGGTTCATTTGGAGGAAAGAAGAAAAGGGTATGGGGGTTCTATTTTTTTGGGGATTAGGGGCTCGGATTGGTTAGCAGATACGGTGGAGGAGGTGATGTTGTCTCAAGGGAAGGAGTTTGTTAAATCTTTTCGTGAGGAGGTGGAGGTGTTGATGGTCTGTAAGGGTAGCAACATGTCTGGTCACTTTTTAGAGGTTGTCTTTGCTGAGGGTGGCCGGAAAGGGATTATTTGGATCCCTGAGGGCCAAGGAGGTTGGGGGTGGCATCGTTTCGTGGACGAGTTGAGGCTTCTACTATAGCTCATCGTTGTTAAGGATCGGCTGAGGGGTGCTGGAGGCTTCTTTGGCGGAGGTCATTTTTCGTCGCAACGATCCTATGTGGCAGTGCTCTCAACGCCACTGAGTGGATTGAAGCCGTTGTTTAACATCGATCTGTTTTTGGTGGCGGGTTGCTCAGAGTTGGTGAAGGATGGTGAGGAGGCGAGATCACCAGTGAATTGCTTTGAGTTTGAGCATGGTGCTCCGATCAAAAAGGAAACGGTTGGCTCTTTGCTAGGTAGGAGTTATTTCTTAGTGAGACTGCGCGCAAACGATGAAGACGATGACTGTTTTGCGGTCGTGGAAGAGGATCCTTGAAAAGATTAGGGCTGACGTGGATTGGGCCCTCTCTAACGGGCTGGGCCTAAAGCTCAAATCCTTTTGTGGCTTTTCGGTGAAGGCTGGGCTTAAGTTGAAGAAGGTCAGGCCTTCAATGTTGGACTTGGTTCTAGAGCTCATCATTGGATCAGGGTCAAAGGTAGAAAGAAAACCCGGTTCAACCCAAAATCAGCCGGATCCGGCTACCTCGTGGGCTGGTCTTCCCCACAATTTCGTTGAAGGCGCAGGTTCTAAAGCAAGTCGTGGGGCCGCATCCCCGGAGGTGGTGCTTGACTTTGACACGCCAACGTTACCTAACATGCTGGTGCTATCTCCATCGAACCCAGTAGCTTTCGAAGGCTACTCCGACGACTTTGCTATGGTGTGCCTAACGAGTGTTCAGACTTCGGTGGGTGACCCTAAGGACCCGGCATCAACGGAGGCTCTGGTGAGGTCTGTAGCTACGGTGGTAGGAGAAGCTATCGGTAAGGTTGTTCGTAAACCTCCTTCGGCAAAAGGTTTGCTCTGGCGGGGGTTTTTGGGGTCGAGCACCGCTCCTTTTTCTTGTAGGATCTCACCTGACGCGAAGGAGGTGTCTTCATTGACACTGGTAGCTAAGGAAGCCTCGGTTGCAAGGAATACTCCGACAACAGCTACTGTGGTCCAACCTCTGTTGTCAAATAAGGGGTCATTCGAGGGTTCTTGTTTAGGGGTGGCTGTGCTAGGCGAGAGACTTCATCTCCACCATCCTGTAATGTCGGAGGATGGAGCACCTATTTACCCTTTAGATTCCAAGTCACAGCAGAGTTACTCTCGGAAAGTAAAGAATCACATAGGTGCGATGTTGAACAAGAAGTTGATTGACTCAGCTATGGCTGCCACTTCTTCGGGTGGGAAGGAGGACTCTTTCGAGGTGGTGCTCAATGCAATGGGAGTCACTCCCACTTTGGGGTTGTCTTGTGGTGGCGATGAGAAACGGCTTAAGGATCTTCTTTCAGCCAGTGAAGAGGATCAATTTCTTGAAGATGGGGTGCCTGCTCCAAAAAAAACCTAAGGGGAAGAGGGAGCTCAAAAATTTGGAATGCTCCATTAACTCTAGTAGAGGCAAAGCTGTGCGAGTCTAGGAAGGCATTGTTTAGGGCTTAGTTGGGTTCTAGGGGTATGTATATGTGGGCTTAGGGATTTTGTGGGTCTCAGGCTTCTTTTAATGGGGTCTCTTTGCAGGTTTACGTTGGTTGCCCTGTGTATACTCTGTGTACCTAGGGGCGCCGTACGCTTTTTGATATATACAACATTACTTATAAAAAAAAGGAAAAATTCTCTGGTTTCCCTCCAAGAATGAAGGTTTTGAGGCTAAAACATGTTATAGAGTTGAGAGGGACAATAGGTAACCAATCACATGGAAAAGTGCATGGAAGGTTAAGGTGCCAAAGAAAGTGGCCTTTTGTGTTTGGATGGTTGCTCTTGGGGAGATTCTATTATCGATAAAGGAAGAGGAGGAACTGAACTATATTTTGATTTTGTTGGCATGTGAAATAGTGGTGAATTGGTGGATCATGTACTACTTCATTGCTCTATTGTTAGAGAGATGTGGTGTCTAGTTTTTTCGTTGTTTGGCTTAATGCGGGTTATGTCTCAGATAGTGATTGACCTATAAGCTTATTGGAAAGTGTGTTTCAGTTGGTGTCAAAGTAGTGGTATTTGGAATGTTGTGCCTCTATGCCTCATGGATGGTGCCTATATTGAAATTGTAGAACCTCATATAGGGACAAGCTCTCTTTGATTAAGTTCTTAAGATTGCTTTGGGATAGGAAATTCATAGCGGTTCCTTTTATTCTTTGTTGCGTTTTTTTTTAAAAAGGATTGTAATGGTGTTGCTTTTTGGGAAGACGTGTCTTATTTTCAGTCTTTAAATTTATCTTACATATAGATTATAGTACATGTATTGTTGAAGATACTTTTGAAAGATATGAAGAACACAATAGGATGTCATATATGATGCACTTCACTTTATTAGGGATCTAAAAGCCAATTTATGTTGATTGTTTTAAAAATATTGTTTTTAGGAAGTTTTCTAAGATTTCGATATGACCATATAGTCTAGGAATAATTTTTGATGGATTTAATGTGTTCCTAGGGCTCTGTTTGGTGCCTATATATAGATGCTAGATACGCCTCTTTTGTGTGAAACAAGAATGATCTTTGACAAAAATTTGATATCTGGAAGAGCTTGTGCTCTTCTTCTTGTGCTCTTCTTCTTCGAGTCATTTTGCATTCTCTCCCAATTTCTATCATTTTTTTTTTTTGTTTTTTATTTTTATTTTTTATTTTTTATAAATAATGTATATTCATTTAAAGCGCAGAGGGGTGCAACCCAAATACACAAGAAGTATACATGAGAACCCCTAACCCATAGAGGAAAAAGAACATAAATCTAAAGAAAAAGTAGAAGTAGGCGAAATAGTTCATGCCACTCTCCCTGTATTCAGAGTTTGTAGCACCGACTTCTTCAAATCTAGCAAACTAGTCTCGCGATTGTCAAGGTTTCGAGCATTCCGCTCACGCCAAAGACACCACATCAAACATATAGGGGCCATCCTTCATAAATGCAATGTTGTACGGTTCCCAAATTGTCCCCTCCAACTTCCCAACACTCACGCACACTGCGAGGTATAACGCAAGCAACACAAAAAAGCTGAAGAATCACACTCCACATCTTTGTTTCAACCTCACAATGAAGTAATAAGTGCTCAATGGATTCTCTACTATTCTTACACACACAATACCATTCCAGTATAATAATATTCCTCTTATGTAAGTTATCAAAAGTTAAGATTTTTCCTAGAGTCATTGGTCCACACAAAGAAGGCCACTCGCGGGGGAGTTTTAACTTTCCAAATACTCTTCCTGAGAAATGTGGACCATACAGGAGTAGACAATACCTAATAGTACGTCTTCACTTCAAAGGACTTAATTTTTTATGGGATCCAACATATTTTATCCTCGTCTCAATACCTTACTTTTTGGGAGAACAATAATTCAAAAATTCGAGTGACCATGTCCACCTCCCATTCATGCATCGGTTGAGTGAACAAGATATTTCAATGGATGTTACCATTATGAAACTGCATGTTCTCCTCCACCCATGCGTCCTTACTACATGCAATAGTGAACAACTCCGGAAAGAGGACCTTCAAAGATAGTTTCCCACACCACACATGATGCCAAAACAACACTTTAGAATCTTACCTACTTCATAACGCACACAATGCGCAAAACCAGCCCACCCCCTCTTGATATATTTCCACCCACCCACTCCATATGGTCCCCTACCTCCTTGGAACACCAACCACCCCTCATACTATCATATTTGATGTCCACCAACTTCCTCCACAAAACATCCCTTTCCGTAGCAAACCTCCATAACCACTTGCCCAATAGAGCTCGATTAAACTAAGCATGTTTTTCACCCCTAACCCCCCTGAGTTCTTTGGGGTACACACCTTCAACCAATTCACCAGATGAAACTCGAATTCGTCACCAATGCCTCCCCAAAGAAAGTCCCTTTGAAGTTTTTCCAAACAATTAGCCACTCCCACTAGAATAGGGAATATGGACCAAATAATTTGTGGGTAAGTTAGAGAGAGTACTTTTGATCAACGTTAACCTACCTCCCTTTGATAAATACCTCTTCCACCCCGCTAATCTATTCTCCATCTTTTCCATAATGCTACGCCGAATTGTTGATGCCTTATAATGACACCCAAAGGAAGACCCAAATACTTTATCGGCAACGAAGCCACACCATACGCAAGATTGCTAGCCCAGCTCACCACATCCTTGACATCACCTACTGGAACAATCTCAGACTTAGACAAATTAATTTTTAGCCTCGATGCTAGTTCAAAACAAAGCAACAAACTTCTCAAATTTCTGAATTGATCAACACTTGGATCACAAGAAAGTAGTGTGTCATCTGCAAATAACAAATGTGACACTGTCATCTGAACAATCTCAGACTTAGACAAATTAGTTTTTAGCCCCGACGCTAGTTCAAAACAAAGCGGCTCAAATTTCTGAATTGTTCAACACTAGGCTCACAAAAAAGTAGCATGTCATCTGCAAATAACAAATGTGACACTATCATTTCCTCCTGATTTCTCGAACCCACAGAGAACCCAGAAAGAAGACCTCTCTCCACCGTTGTAGACATCATCCTACTAAATGCCTCCATCACCAACAAAAACAATAAATGGGACAATGTAATCCTCTTGAGCTACTAAAAAACCCCAAAGGCGACCCATTTATTATAATGGAAAATCGGACCGTAGAAATGCAATGATCTATCCATTCTCACCATCTCGCTCCAAAACCACAGCTCTCTATCAAATGTAACAGAATTCCCAATTCACGTGATCGTATGCCTTTTTCAGGTCTAATTTACATAAAACACCCGGTACCCCAAAGCAAAGCTGACTATCCAAACATTCATTTGCCACCAAAACAAAATCCAGAACTTTTATTTTCTCACTAGCCATTCCATCTTCTCTGCTGCTTCTATTCTTCCCCATTCTCACTCTCTTTTCTTGGTATGCCATTTCTCTCTTTTTAGATCTCTTTATGTATCTCTAACCCTCTAGACATGTTCCCACACTCGATAGCTAAAAATCTCTATTCAATGTGCTTTAATTGTTTTTTTTTTTTTTAATAAGTAACACAATTTATTAAAAAGCACAAAAGGCACAACCTAAGTACACATGAAGTATACAACAGAAACCCGTAGGCAGTAGAAAAAAAATGATCAAGAAAAACATGAAAGCTATAAATATTTAACTCCACAACAACTCTCTAGTTATAGAGAGTCTTAAAGAAAGCTTCCTTAAGTTATTCCACCATTTGAGCACGGTCTTCAAAGCTCCGATCATTTCTCTTCCTCCAAAGACACCACATAAGGCAAGATGAAACCATCTTCCATATCGATTTCTACAAAAAACCCTTTCCAGCAAGCAAAAGATCTACCACTTGACCGGACATAACCCATGGCAACCCTATAAGGTTGAAGATGGTATTTCACAGGGCATTAGCCATCTCACAATGTAGTAAAAGGTGATTCAATGATTGCCTACTTTTCTTACACAAAACAACACCAATCAACCACAATGATATGTAGCTTTCTAAGATTAGCTATCTCAGTGTGCTTTAATGTGCGGGTTATTAGGTGGGTGGTACCAATTTACTTATAGATGAAGCTAGAAGCTAATCTTGTACCATGCAGGATTATTGAGTTTCATTATTTAATTGCTAATATTCTATTTAAAATGTTTGTGTTGGGAATATCTAACTGATAACTACTTGCCTTTTTCCCTTCCATTTTTGAATTCATCTACACTCAAATTGTATTTTTATGAGTATAGGATTTTTTGTAATGCTACCTGCATCAACTAATGCAGCAGTGTTTGCATATATAGCCAAGAAAGAGTTACAAGTCAATACTACTTTAAACTCTACAATACAACACAAGTTTAAACACTATAGGATAGTACTAGAGTCCTATCATAAGTCTTCTACTTGATGCTTATCATCCTCTGGATTATCTCTAGGAGTTTGAGTTTGAGTAGGTCTAATACACCCCCGCAATCTCGACGGTGGAAGTCTAACGTTGAGATTGGACTTTAGGAGTGTGAACTCCTTGGAGACTAGAGGCTTTGTGAGAATGTTTGCCACTTGATCTTTTCCCGAAATGAATCTTACGTCTAGAATTTTGGAGGCCACTTTGTCTCGTACAAAATGATAGTCAATGGCGATGTGCTTTGTTCGAGCATGGAACATTGGATTTGAACTGAGATACGTTGCACCAATATTATCACAATGCAGAATTGGAGGATGAGATAAAGAGACTCCCAATAGAGACTCGATCCAGGTCAGTTCGGCAGAGGCATTTGCTAAGGCCTTGTATTTAGATTCAGTACTAGACCTAGAGACTGTAGGTTGCTTTTTGGAACTCCATGAGATGAGGTTATTGCCGAGGAAGGTGCAATATCCAGATGTTGAACGGTGATCATCAGGGCATCCAGCCCAATCGGAATCTAAGTAAGCAACCAGTTGGCATGAAGATGACTTGGAGATGAAGAATATGTGGTCGCTTGTGGCTTTGAGGTAACGCAATATTCGTTTGACAGCAACCTAGTTGAGGCCCGTGGGGTCACAACTATGAATGAAACATATGACCTCTCGTCACCTAAGATTTTTATGAGAAAAAATAATTTTTTTTATTACATTATAGCATTTCTAGGTTTGTGTAAAGAGGTTGTAAAGCTTAGCATTTCTTGACACGTGGGATCCAACAAGCCCCGTAGTGCTCAAGTGGAGCTTACATATGAGCCCTTGCACACTCATTTTACCGCTCTGAAAAACCTGCGCTCTCTGAAGCTGTGTGTTTCGGAAGCTCTTCGAATCGGCGATCTGTTTTCTGAATCAGGTATACGATATATAGTTGGATTAGTGATTGTTGGGCCTTCGTACTTGCTTAAAGTTGATGAAGCTGACATTGGAGAAGAGATAGGCTATGCTAAGAGCATGTTGGTCTTGGACTACAAATCATGTATGTATCTTTGCTGAGATAGATGAAGACCATCAACCATCCATGTAGCTTCAACTCCCAAAAGAAATGTAATGGCCCAAGATTCTTGATTGCAAAGGACTGTTGAAGATCAGTGATGAGTTTGGAGATAGCATCAGTGTGAGAGCTGGTGATGATGATGTCATCAACGTAGATTAGGACATAAATTGTTACGCCATTTTTCCTGTATAGAAATAAAGATGAGTCAGATTTGGAGGAGCAAAATTGAAGCTCTTGTAGCCGATTGCTTAGGCGAGTGAACCAAGCCCTTGGTGCTTGCTTGAGTCCGTAAAGAGCTTTGTGTAGCTTGCAAACTACATGAGGTGAAATAGGATGGATGTACCCTGGGGGTTGTGCCATGTACACGTCTTCATTGATGAAACCGTGGAGAAAAGCATTACTTACATCTATTTGATGAACCTTCCAGTTTTCCATGAGAGCAATGGTGAGCACAATTCGGATGGTGATAGGCTTTACAACCGGGCTATAGGTTTCAGCATAGTCAATACCTAGTTGTTGGTGAAAACCTATAGCAACAAGTCTTGCTTTATATCTGTCGATGCTCCCATTAGTGTTACTCTTTATTCTAAATACCCACTTGGAGCCCACAATGTTCATGGATGGAGATTGGTTTACTAGAGACAATGTGCCGTTTTTGAGAAGAGCATCAAATTCTTCATTCATGGCCTGCCGCCATTTGGGATCTTTGGATGCAACTGTGTAGCATGTAGGTTCACTTTCTTCAGAATGTGAGGAAGCATAAAGTGCCCGTGGTGGATATTTTATTCTCCCATCATTAAGTTGTTGTGGTTGGAATATACCATGTTGAGAACGAGTTGTCATCCCGTGTGTTCATGGGGGTGGCCTTGGTTCAATGGAATCAGTCGAGGGATTTGGTGAAGCTTGCATTGAGACTACATTAGGAATGCTACTTGAGGAGGAGATAGAGGAAGAAGTAGAGGTACATGGTTCGGGAGGTGTAGGGGATGGTGAAGGGATGATAATAGGCGGGAGTTGAGGTGGTTGGGACGCTTGAAATTGCCGAGAGGGTAAGATGAATGTGGCTGGAGAATGTGGGGAAGCTGTGGACAGAATGGGGGTCACCTTTGAGTTTTTGGAAAATGGGAAAGAGGACTCATTGAATACAACATGTCAAGCAATGTACATCTTCCCAGTGGGAAGATGTAGGCATTTGTAGCCTTGGTGCTCTTTGCTGTATCCAATAAAGACACACAACATTTGGATTGAAAATCTAACTTATGTTTGTTGTAAGGTCGAAGGAAGGGCCAGCATTCACAACCAAAGGTCTTGAGGAATTTATAGTTAGGAATGCTCTTGAAAAGGAGTTGAAAAGAGGATTTGGAGGGAAGACGATTGATGACGTATGTGGCTGTTTCAAAAGCAGCATCCCAGCAGGTTAATGGAACATGAGCCGTGGCTAGGAGAGTGAGACCAGTTTCAACAATGTGTCTTTGATGGCACTCAACTGAACCCATTTGATGGTGTGTGTGTGGGGGCAGCTAGATCTATAGGTTATACCCATTTTGGTTAGAGTTGATTTGAGTGGGCTAAATTTCATTCCATTATCACTTTGCACAGATTGAATCTTACGGTTAAAGTAAGTTTCAACAAGATTTTTGAAACGAATAAATATAGCAGAGACTTCAGATTTGTGTCATAGGAAAAAGCCAAATGTATTTTGTGAAGTCATCAACGATGCAAAAATAGAATCTTTTATTATTGATAGAGAATAAAGGAGCAGAGCCCCATACATCAAGAAAAAAGCAATTGTAAAGGATTGCTTGACACCGACTTGGACATTGGAAAGTGTTGACGATGGCTTTTACTTTGTTGACATCAGGAACAAATTGAAGAAGTGTGGGAATTTGAAGACGCTGGAAGTCTGTTTGAGTGGACAACTCTACGAGCAATAGGTGGGGCAAGATGGCCTAACCGACAATGCCAATCTGCCATGGGAGCCTTCTCCCCAAAATAGGCAGTTTGTTTGTTGTGGGTGGACTTGGAGGAAGGCCATGGGTACAACCCGTTTCTACTTGGGCCTTGAAGTAGTAGGGTTCGGGAGTAGAGGTCCTTAACAAAGAAACAAGTAGGGTGAAACTCAATAAAAACACCATTGTCACGAGTAAATTGATTAACAGAGATGAGATTCTTGTTTATTTTAGGAACATGTAATAAGGAAGAAAGCTGAAAAGTATGACTAGAAGAAGGTAAAGTAGCAGATCCGGTATGTAAATTACGCAAACCTTGGCCGTTTCCCACTCTGATTTGGTCTGAACCATGGTAGTTATCCGCACGCACATTAAGGTTAGCTAACTCGTTGGTGAGATGGTGATTGCAGCCAGTGTCATGGTACCACTAAGGATCTGAAGTAGCATTCGTGGTTGCCATGAAAGCAGCAACTTGAGATGATTCTTGGGTAGTACGCTGCCAGCAGTTTGGTGCAGTGTGCCTAGTCTTGTGACAAAGTTGGCATGTGGGACTGGAGTACTTGTAGCCAGAAGATTGATAAGAAGCTCCCCTACCTCGACCACGGCCACGGCCACAGTTGGTATAATTGTTGCGTGGACCCTTGTTGTGGAAGGAGCCACGAGGAGGACGATAGTTAGGGGATGAGTACCTTTGAGCAGAGTTGGCAGTGGAGATGGAGAGATCAATTGCAGCAATGTGTTGCTCAAGACGCAGCTCATGAGAGAGAAGAAATCCATAGAGATCATTCAAGGAAACGGGATCAGATCGCGTGGTGATTGAGGTGACGAGAATCATAATCAGCACCAAGTCCACTGAGGATATAGGAGACAATATCGGAGTCCTCAAGAGGGTGACCAATGGCTGCTTGCATGTGAGCAAAGCCTTGGGCCTTTTGAAAATAAGCAGTGATTGGCTGAGCGCCTTTCTTCAAGGTGGTGAGTTGATGTCGGACTTGCAAGAGCCGAGCTTGAGAGTAAGAAGAGAAGAGCTTCTCCAAAGTAAGCCATAACGAACGGGAGGTGGAAATCCCAACCATATGAGGTAATAACTCGTCGGACAAGGTGGAAATAAGAGCACTCATGAGGAGCTTATCTTGGTGATACCAAAGCTGAGAATTGGGATTAGGAACCAGCATTCCAGATGTAGAATCAGCAATGAGTTTTGGTGGCTGGGGATGTGTGCCATCAATGAAACCAAAGAGATCATGGCCTTCAAGAAAGGGAGCAACAACAACCTTTCAAAAGGGATAATTTTCCCGTGTGAGTTTGAGTTTAATATGGTGATTGATGTTGTGCAACGGATTTTGGGGTGCAGCAGACGTCATAGGTAGCGTGGTGGAAGAGGTGGTAGAGGAAGAAGAAGAAGAAGAATCGGTCATAGAGAAAAATAATCAACGTTAGTCATTTTGAGGCTCTGATACCATATAGGATTTTGTGTAATGCTGCCTGCATCAACTAATGCAGCAGTGTTTGTATATATAGCCAAGAAAGAGTTACAAGTCAATACTACTTTAAACTCTACAATACATTACAAGTTTAAACACTATAGGATAGTACTAGAGTCCTATCATAAGTCTTCTTCTTGATGCTTATCATCCTCTGCATTATCTCTAGGAGTTTGAGTTTGAGTAGGTCTAATAATGAGTCTCTAGGCTTTTCCATGGCTTCTATTCTTGTGTGAATGTAACTTAAAAATCTTAAAACTCTAGTGTTGCTTTTTTTTTCCTTTCCTGTTTTGATCCTTTAGTTATTATGTAAGGATATGTTTGAAAACTGCAGGTTATGGAATTTGTAAAGAGAAATGTTGATGTTGGTACATACACACCTCTTTTGGCAGGAAATTCAGTTTACGTGGATTTTCAATTTCTAAAGGTAAATCTTACACATAATATTGTCGTATATAATTTCTTTCCCATTTACTGACTGCATGGCTATTTAGAATACAGTCTAAAGCATTGGTTCTTTTCCCTTGAATTTTCAGTGCTGCATATGTGATAGATGTCAAATTTGTTAGTCTGATAATGAAACACCAAAATTAGCAGCTTCAATTCTGATGATAGGACAGAGTTAGGCTTCTTCTAACCTATGATTAAACCATCTTAGATTATGTTATCCCAACAAGAAATGGATGAGATGTTCTTCATTGGCTAAGAATTCTTGGTTCCATGCTATGATCCTGGGAAATTCTCAGTAAATTCTTGCAGTTTCTTTTCATTTTCGGTTTAATAGTCCCTGTGAATGCTTACTCTCCCAGCAGTAGTGTGGCGTTACTTGATGCAGAAAGTTTTGAAATTAGCGTGTGGAGAATAAGTGGGTTTGGGTTGGCAGGTCTGCTCAATGGTGCTGTTTATTGTGATCACAAATACTTTGGTTTGAATCTTTCAAATATGCCACCCTGATAAATACTAAATTTAACTGGATAATTTACTTTAATTCTTCAATATGTGTCAATAAATGATGCAGCTAATGGCAAATGGAGCCTTAGAAGGCTGATAAAAGAGGATATTGTTCAATAACTTAAACAGTAGGATTGATTTAAGATCTTCCATTCTGGCTCTTCTTGGAAAGCACTATAATTTAAGAAATTACTGTCCGAAATCTTCATAAGAGCTTCAAATTGTCAGGTCTTTGCACGGTACTGACTGGGGTTCGATTTCTCAGATGCACACCTGCCCCTTTTTATCTTACTTCTCTTTTACTTATCAAAAAAATTGCCAGGTCTTTGAAATTCCATTCAATTTGCAAATGCATTATTTTGAAATTAGTTAAAACAACTCCTGAAGATATATCGTCATTGTCCCTAGTCATAACTATTGAATGTCACTACCTCAAGTAAGCATAAAAATAAAATAAAAGAATTGAAAAGGCCCTTATGTTATTATTTGCTTTAACTTAAAAAATAAAAAAGAAAAAAGAAAAAGTACCGTTTAGGGAAAGTATAGCATATGCCTTTTCTTTGGGTACCGTGTTGGAATTGGTATGCTGTTTAATTCTATGCACTTCTTGTCCCTTATCTCTCCATTTCTCAATCATGTCAATTTTTTTTTATAAGGTAAGTTTTATATCCAAATGTAAAACCGTACAAAGGCAAGGGGGCATACCCCAGCAAAGTAAAACTCGGTCATGAGGGAATGCGTTCCTCACCACAACACAAATGAAACAAAATTACAATAACTCTATTGGAAATACCTGTCAATACTGTGTATTACATTATTTACTTAATGATGCTGGAGCATTTAAAGTGCTGGCCTGATCAAATTTAGTTCTTATTTTCAGTCAAGTATCACTAGTTTTATTTTATTTTGAGTCTTTTAAAATGGGTCATGTGAGTCACTTAAGTAGGGCTAATAAAGTCTCTTCAATGATTAGGGAAACACTAACATTTTAGCTATAAATACATCTTAAGAGATTGTAGCATCCTTTTTATTTTTAATATTTTTTATTATTATTCCACCAGAAATGAAAGAAGAGAGATGTTCTTAGGTCTGAAACAAACCCCAGAATTCCATTATTCTCTGCTTTAATCTATATGCTTGTGTTTCTTTATTTCTCTGTGAGATTTCTTATTGAATTGACTTCAATAATCCGCTGGAAAATCTCTCTATTAGATTTGTTTGTTGCGTCATCTCTGTTCCTAACCATGGCCATCTTTGCAGAAATACATGCCAGATTTGGCTGCTCTTTTCTCTCATGTAGTTGTTGATGTTAGCAGCGTTAAAGCTTTATGCATTCGCTGGTTTCCTAGAGGTAAGAATACATATGAATATTAGCCTTTAGTTTTGTAGCTTTTGTATTGCCTTTTTTTTCTTTTTGTTAATTAAGTTTGATATGCTTGAAGGTTATTAGATGGGTGTCGTTGACGAGTCCAACTGTGCTTGTTCCCTAGGTTGCATCTAATTCCTTTCATAGGTTTGACCTTGTTTCAACTTTTAAGAAAGTCATAATTAATAGTGGCATCTACTTGACCAGTACAGACATTTGAAGTTACATCAGTTATAGATATGATTCTCCATTAGTATAAAAGGTACTAAACCACAAGAACAAGTACGTTAATAAATTCTTTTTGGACCTTCAGGTGAGTTTGTGCATAAAGAAAAACAGCTTCTTAACGGTTCTGTCTTCAAACATGTTTGTTCTGTCTTGTAAATTTTGATTTTTTTTCCTTTTAATTTCTAGATTGGTACGAAGATTGGAGAGGGTCACTTGACTTTTTAAGCCTGATTTTTATGCTGTTGGCATTCAAACCCTACCACTAACCGACAAAAAGGAAGAGAGAAAGAATCTTTGACTGACATGGAAAACCACATAAAACACGCTTACGGGCATGAAATGAGTGTGATAAATAGGTGTGAAGAGTAGTATTACTCTTAAATGACTCCTTGACACGGCCCGGGGATTTCCGGTTGCCCTGTGGGTCAAAGAAGCCCAATTACCTTGGCACTTAACATGGCCCCAGGGATTTCTTGTTGTCCCATAGGTCAAAGAAGCCCAATTACGTTAGTAATCTGGATATTTTAACTTGCATTTCAAAATGACTGAGCATATTATTTTAGCAAGCAATGATTCATTAATACTTTCGACACCCAATTACTTGTTTCCCAAGAAATAGTAACATTTTACTATCATCATTTACACAGATAAGAAGAAAGCCCCTTCAAAGGAAAATAAACACAGAGCCTTGGATGACATCAGAGAGAGCATAAAGGAACTTAAATATTACAAGGAGACTATTTTCAAAGCATCCAAATCTAGGAAGTGATGCACAAGGAATTGCCGCAGAAGGATTACCATGTGGAAAGGTCTACGGTTGATCATCGCTTGTTACAATATCATTTGATTTATCCAACTTATGGACATATTATGGGCTGTATTTTGATTTAACAAATAGAAGTTTGGATCCAATTCCGTTAGTTCTTTTTTGTAGGTTGTCTTGGTTAGGCAGATTCTCTACTCTGCGTATCTAAATCTACATCTAAGGATCTTGATCCCGTTAGATTTCATGTGACCTCTAATATGATTCTTATCAATGGCAGTGAATGAAATAATAAATCAGCAATAATTCAAAACTTTGATAATAGCTCAGAATTTGGAAGGACGACAATATGATTTGAACTAATTCAATATGTATTCACGCCTTCCCTTTAAGATCGAAAGGTGAATTGTTTTTTATTTTTTTATTTTTTTTCAAGTAATTCAAATTCATTATAAGCGCAAAAGGGTGCAACTTTAGTACACAAAGTATAGTTAAATAAGAACAAAATTTTGAAAATAAACTATTCTATGCTACTCTCCATGTATAAAGGGATTGTAACATCACCTTCTCTAGTTCTAGCATCACATTCTCATGAAAGCACTTTGCATTTCACTCTCTTTAAAGATGCCACATTAAACACAAAGGGGTCAACCTTCACATTTTTAAAGCAGTACGATTTCTCAATTGTCCTTTCCAACTCATTAACTCAATCACCATTTGAGCCATAAGCCATGCAATACCAAACAACTAGAAAAGCGCACTCCACAATGACGAAGGTGATCACTCGACTCTCCACATTTCTTACACATACAATATCATTCAACCACAATAACATTTCTCTTTCGTAAATTATCAAAAATTTAAATTTTTTTATAAAGCCATTGTTTACACAGAATGCCATTCTTGAGTGAGCCTTAACTTTCCAAATACTCTTCAAGTAAAATTAAAACTTTCCTTGGTAGATATCACCCAACAATTTTTTTTCCTCACCTCCTTGCCTTACTCTTTAAGAATAAAACAGCTTAGAAAACGTAGACCACTTTAACCTCCCAATCATGCACAAGTCTTGTAAAGAAAATATTCCAACTATTGTTTCCATTTCAGAATTGAATATGATCTACACTCTACACCCGTGCATCCTTACCATGAGAAATAGTGAATAATTCTGGAAATGAGAACTTCAAAGGTTGCTCATCACACCAAACATCATGCCAAAACCTGTAACGCCCCAAATATTAATTAGGATAAGAGTGTCACCTTTTATTTAAAAAGTGACAAACCTTCATTGTACGCTCTCTGATGATAATTTAAGATTTACTGGTCTTATTTACTTGGTAAGTAAGACGAATAGGTGAACCAAAAAATTAATTATCAGCTAATTAATTTTTTCAAGCGTTACAAAACCGCATCTTCTTTCCATCTCTTACCTCATACCTCGCATGTTTATAAAAATCTTTCACCCTCTCTTAATACATTTCCACACCCCCTTACCATAGGGGCCCCCAACCTCCTTAGAACACCAACTTCCCTTCACACTATAATATTAGAGGTTCACTAGCAATCTCCACAGAGGCTCCCTCTCCATAGCATACCTCCACACAGTGGCAGAGCTACGTAAGGGCACCCGCCCCTACAAAAGTTTTGGAAAAAAAAAAATTACAAGGTAGATTTTTTATTTTTTAGGCTTAGCCCCTACGAATTCATTTCCCATGCCCTTACCCACCCTTACCCCTCCCTACTCGTTTGTTGAAATTCTGAAGGAAATTCAATAGAAAAAATATATATAAAAACGAAGAAGAGGTTTATAGTAAGCGATATGTTCCCCCACCCCTGAGAAACCTTGACAAGAAGGAAATTCAACTAGTTTTACAGACATCACTCGATTCTCATCAGAATTCAACGAAAAAACGAAAAAAGAAAAAGAGGTTTATAGTAAAAGATATGTTCATGAATAGTAAAGGAATACAGCAAAAAATTTTCAACAATTTGTAAAAAATTTCGTCTAGTAGGCAAACCAAATTTCTCTTTAAAATCACGCCGATAAACAAACTAATCTATCTAACTATTTTTCTCAGGAATGAAAAGACAGTGCTTATAACAAATTGAAAAATCTGCCCTTAATTTTTTTTTAAAATTTTTTTAACATTTTTTTTAAAAGATTTCAATTACCTAATCAAATACAAAGTATATGGAATTTCAGGGGCCAAAAAAAAAAAAAAAAAAAGCTTTAACTGCAATTATTTGATCGGTTCGAAAGTGAATGTCTATATCCAAAAGCTTATTTTTATCTATCTATACAAATTTAATATTATGTAATATTATTAATTATTAGTCCATTTGTAAATAATAATAATAATATTATTATTATTATTTTATTCCCACACCTAGAAGAGCCCAATCCTAGCTCCGCCATTGCCTCCACACCCACTTACCCAAATGGGGTTTGTTAGATTAAATCAAATTTTTAGCCCAAACCCCTTGAAATTATTGGAGTACATATTTTCAACTCCTTCGCTAGATGAAACTTAAGGTTTTATTTGTTTCGCCGTAAAATGATTTATGGAAAATATTTTCCGCCACTGCCTCCACACCCACTTACCCAAATGGGGTTTGTTAAACTGAATCAAATTTTTAGCCCAAACCCCTTGAAATTATTGGAGTATATATTTTCAACTACTTCACTAGATGAAACTTAAGGTTTCGTTTGTTTCGCTGTAAAATGATATACGGAAAATATTTTTGGTATTTACAGGTGTTTGGCGCGACGTAAAATAATAGTCAACCAAAAATCATTTCTCTTTGACCGAAAATCCATTATTAATTTTGGGAAAATGGTGAAAACCGTAAACCATTTTCCCCAGCCCCCTCGTGCTCAACCCGACGCTGCCTCTCCACTTTTCTCACGCATTTTCTCTCTCTCTCTCTCTCTCTCTCTCTCTCTCTCAAGCTCATCTGATCCCTGACCATGGTCTATCTTCTACACTCAACCAAAACGCCATCCAGAGCTTCTCTCTCGTCTCTCTTCAACTTCTCCAAGATTATTCTACTGTCACCAAAGAATCTACTGAGCCAATGCATTACAGAATAAACTGTTAAGGAAGACAATATTGTCTTCTACACCCAGAAAACAGAGACCAAGTGAATATTGTCTTCTACAATCCGGTGCTAGTGTTGTTAGATAATTAGTTAGATAATTAGAGGAACAAGTCTAAATCCAAGTCTAATTTAATACTTCGTTTTACATAGATTAAATAAGACTTGGTTGTGTGAAATAGATCAATCCCCCTTATAAATAGTTCAAGTCTTATAGATTAAATAAGACTTGGTTGTCTTTTCCTTCCAAAGAATTTCTCCAATACCTAATCTCTATTCACTTTTGCCCCTTTTAGCCTCAATGTTTTCTCTTGAGACTATTGGTCTACTTCCGTTGTAGTATGTTTTGGGGTGTCGGTCATCAATGGTTCAAGTAATTTTGATCCTCCTCTATACCAATTATTTATGTTCTGTGTTTTATTATCCAGTGCTACGAGCTCAGACTCAGAACTTTTTTTTTTCGGTCAATTTGATTACCTGAGTCTTTATCCAACTTTCATTTCATTTGCTTCTCAACTCTAGCTGAAAATTTCCAGTAGCTCAAAATTTTTATCCTAACCTGTCCTCTAAGCCTTTCTGAGTTCTGTTGCAAGCTCCTGCCTAAGTTTCTCTTCCTCTTTTTTCCATCTAAAGTTCCATTGTTATCTTCTATGGCTTGGATGGTTCCTTTAGGTAGGGGTGATCATGCGGTTATAGTTAGTGGCTAAAACTATTAGCCGTAACTGCTTAAGCGGTTAGTAGATTTTGCTAACCACTAGGGTACCTAAAAAAATAATATAAAAAAATGTAAAGAGTACCTAAAAAAACTCAAAAGCTATCAGCATAAAAAATATAAATAATAAATAATAAATAATAAATAATAAAAAAGGAGAAGCATAATTATATGAAAATCATCAGGATGATCAAATTCCTAACCCAAAGTAATACAAATATGAAAATCAAGGAAGACCCAGTTGTTAAAAAGCCTTAGTAGATATCCCAAACAAGGAACACAAACATAAACATATTCAATTCTACTTCCAATCACCATTTGGTCTCACATTCAAAAAATTACCATGACAATTCAAAAAATGATGATTAAGTCAAATTCGATCATTGAACTTGAAGCTTGAGGCCCATCTACAATAGAACAAGTTAAATGAATTAATAGTTAATGAAAAGTAAATAAATTTGCAAATAACTAATTTAAAAACATTTACCTAGATTGTCACAGCTTTCCAAACGATCTTCCAACTCATCATGGCTTAAGCAGTCCAATAACCAATCTTGTGCGCAAATCAAGGCCTCAACAGTAATTGGAGACAATGAACTCCTAAAGGAATCCAATACACGTCCACCGGTGCTAAATGCGGGCTCAGATGCAACAGAGGAAATAGGGATGGCAAATACATCACGAGCTATCTTTGCGAGGATAGGGTAGTTGGATGCATTACTCTTCCACCAGGCTAAAATATCAAGCTCTTTTGTGTTTGCTTCACACCCATCATGTAAATACTAATCCAACTCGGACTTACATTGCAAATCATTCTCTTTCTCAACATGTTGGGAGAGCATCTTTCTAAATTGTGTCTCGCTATCTTTTGAGTCATTACAAATAACATTAACATAAGAATCATTTAAACTTCTGATATTCACATCAACATGCAACTCCCCCACATGAAACTTATTGTATTGGCCCATCAAACATTTTAGAAGAGCTTTCACCATTCCCTCTATCTTTTCTGCCCACTTAGGCCCATTGCATTTTGTCAACCAAAACATCAATGCCCTCATCTTAGAATGTGGGTCAATTATAAAAGCAACATACATTATAAAGTTGATGTTATCCATATTCCCCCAATACTTTTTATACTTAAGTTTCATACTTAAGTTCATAGCACTCAAGATAGGATTAAGACTAAGACACCCATCACTCGATGTATGTTGAATGATACAAAGTTGCATGAAATATGAATTGAAGTGGTCATGAGTTGAACCTAAAAATTAATAAATAACTAAAATGAATTAATAAATAATGAAAAGTAAATTGAATTTGCAAATAACTAATTTATCAACATTTACCTAAAAACTTAAATGTTGTATCATAAAAAGTCTTCAAAAATTTCACAAGTGCCCTAGCATTTTCCCAGTCAGTAATGGAAGGAACAACCTAGTAGGTTAAAAGCTTTTTGGTACTTCTCTGCAATGCTTAACATTAAGTATGTAAAATTTCATCTAGTTGCAATATCCAGGCACACCATCTTCGTACATTGAATATTTTCCCGCTTTATACAACCTTTAAACTTCGCCATCCTTGACGGTGAAGACCTCACATATTTCACCGCATTCCTTATATTACTAATACAATCACTCAAGTCATCTATGCCATCCTTTACAACAAGATTTAAACAATGGGCAGCACACCAAATGTGAATAAATTCGCCTCTTAAAACAACAGAAGGCTTATTTTGCATCCTAGTCTTTATATGCTCAATCCCCAGCTTATTGGCCGAGGCATTGTCAACTGTAATAGTGAAAACACTATCAATCCTCCACTCTAACAATGCAGTCTCCAACTTTCTTCCAATAGATTCACCCTTATGATCGGAAATTTGGCAAAACATAATTTTTTTTTTTATGCATTTTCCAATCACTATCTATTGAGTGAGCGGTAACACACATGTAGCCCAAATTTTGAACAGATGTCCATGTATCAGTAGTTAATCAAACCCTTTTACCACTCAAAAAATCCTTCAACACAAGCTTTTCTCTCTCATGCATTTTCAAGCAATCTGTTTGTAGAGTAGTACGACTTGGTAATTTGAACCTAGGTTCAAGTCCATTTGAATATTTTCTAAATGAAGGACTCTCAACATGCCTAAAAGGCATCTCACTTTCAATGAAATACTCGGTCAACAAAGTCCTACATCTTTTCGGATCATACTTCGTAAATCCAACTTGGTTGCTAATAGCGCCTTCCGCTGATTTCAAAAGTGACATTTGCAATAATGTTTGGCCTTTGGTTACTTTAAATTTTCTAAATGGAGAGTTTTGGCAACCGGAGGTAAAGTGGGCCATCATGGATGACGTTCCATTTCTCCTATAGTGACACCCTATTAACTTTTTGCAATAATTGCATCTAGCTTTAGGATTTTCCTTGTCAATAAGTTCCACTTTCTTGAAATGTTCCCACACAATAGACTGATTTATACGGCAGCTAGTGGTTTGTTGCTATCCTGAATTGAGGGTAGATGATTGGTTTTCAACATTTTAAGTAGAATCTATCCCAAGAGGAGGGGTATGTGTGTCCGTGGACGTAATACTTGCATCACTCAAAGTGTCATCCATCTGTTATTATATAGATAATAATGTACAATTAGAACAACTAACCACAGCCAAAAAAGATAATTTCAGTAGAAAATGACCACAACTACTACGCTAACTAAGAAGAACGCTCGCTATGTTTGGATGGATGAGTGCGGGAAGAGTTTTCAAGAGTTGAGAAGTGCTTGATAACTACTCCAATGTTGGCTTTACCTATGGGATCGGGTAATTTTGTAATGTATAGTGATGTGGTATTTTTGTGACCAAAAATATCACTTATAAAAATAACCACTCGCAATAGGACGAATCTTTGTAGGATACGGCTATAGAGAGGGTGTCGAACCTCAAGGATTGCAGGGGTTTTGTTATCAATTTCGAAAGATCAAAATTAACTTAAAGAGAATTGATTTGATTTTCTTTAAAAGTAAAGTGCATGAAAATAAAGATAAAAAGTATGAGAGATAGAATAGGGGGTTGATTTCACCACTAACCGCATAACAATGGTCAATCAGATTTAATCCAAAAATTCATTCTATGCATGTTATAAATAAACAAGAAACTACCTTATTAAAGAATAAGTATAATCCATCTTCGGTTGGCACGGATCGTCCACCTAACCACTAAGATGCGGTACGACCCGTCTTCCCTAGGTATGAATTATCAAATTCTATAACAGGATACATACAATCAATGAATAAGTGTAACCCATCTTCGGTTGGCACGGACTGTCTACCTAAATTACACTAAACTAGGGTGTAGTACAATCCGTCTTCCCTAGGCATGGCCTATCAAATCCTATTGATCATATGTCAATTAAACCCATTGTATAACCATCATTCTCATGATCACAGAAAACAAGAATGATTTGAGATCAATAAAAGTAAAATACTTTCAAAGACAAGAGAAGAATTTCACAAAGATTGATTTTGGAATTTAAGAACAATTGCATTTAATAATTAAGAACATAATCAAAAGGTAGCAATTCTCATAGTTATATAATCAACATGCATAAATTGAAAATCTAGAAATACAATTAAACCATTGTTACTTGGAAAGGGCTATATCAACACCCTATTACAGAATTAGCCGCTCATCGGGATGCTAGGATGGCCTCCTGCCATGGATTATCTCCTCTTCAACTTGTCAAGCCTCCAAGAAGATTTTAGTATCTAAAACTAAGCACACCTTCTCTTGAAGGTTAAGGGTCTACTTATAGGGAGCAAGCATGTCCTAGAAGCCCTAGGAAACCTAGAAATTTCGGAGGTTTAAGTCCAAGTCCAATTAGGATAAAGAAAACTTAAGTCCAAATCGGAATAGGATTCGCCCAGAATTACATTCCTATCTTGTGGGGCGATTTTTGCATTGTGGCGCTCCGAATTAGGAAAATTTTATTTCACAATGATTTGTAGAAATTTGAGTTAGCTTTCCAGTGCCGCTTGAATCACCTCAATGGAATATTTGAGCTGAAAGTTATGGCCAAAATACCGAGACGTATGCAGAATCCAAATTTGAATCCAATCCGATTTTGACTCCAATTTGAGAAATTATGAATTAATTATTTTCTTTATTTGATTAAACTTAACTATGATTGGTTAAGTTTAACCATATCTTCTAGGTCTTCTCAAAGTGTGCTTTTAAGCCCGAAATCAATGGAATTAATTGCATCTTTATTTATAACCTGAAAACAATAAAAACAAAACAAAATCAAATAAATAACAACGCTAAGGAATTAACATATGCAAATTAAGGGGCTTGAATGTGCAACATTCGGTGCTTATCATATAGTGACACCTCTAAGAAGGGATTAAGGTGCGTACTAATGCAAAACAGTAATGTTATTGCCTATGCTTAACGTCAACTGAAGGCTTACGAGCAGAATTACCCTACACATGACCTGGAGTTGGTAGCGGTCGTGTTTGCCTCGAAAATTTGGAGGCATTACCTGTATGGCCAGAGGTGCAAAATCTACACGGACCACAAAAGCTTGAAGTACCTCTTTACTTAGACGGAGCTCAACATGAGGCAGAAAAGGTGGCTAGAGATGATCAAGGATTATGATTGCGAGATCAATTATCATCCTAGCAAGGCTAACGGAGTAGCAGATGCATTGAGTAGGAAATCAACGGTGGAGCTTGCCGCACTTGGAATTTTTTAACCCCAATTGGTTATAGAATTTGCTAGGATGGAGCTGGAAGCTATAGATGAGGGTGTGCCTGCACACTTGTCTAACCTTGTGGTACAATCGGAGTTGCTTGTCTAGCCGCTCAGTTGGAGGACACTGAGTGCACCAAGATCAAGTAGTTTCTAGGAGAAGGGAAGGCACATGAGTTTTTCCTTAAGGACGATGGGTTGCTCACCCATTTTAAACAAATATATGTGCCGGAGGGCGGAGGACTAAGAAAGGAGATTATGAGAGAGGCTCATCATTCTCCGTACACTTACATCTCGAAAGTACTAATATGTACAAGGACATGAAGCAGTCATATTGGTGGAACAATATAAAGCGGGACATTGCGAAGTATGTGGAGTAATGTCCAACCTGCCAACAAGTGAAGGCAGAACATTAGCGACCGGCAGGAATGCTCAAGCTGTTGCTTGTGCCTAAGTGGAAGTGGGATGAGATCACCATGGATTTTATTTTGGGGTTACCCAAGGCACTCACTAGAGAGGATTCCATTTGGGTAGTAGTTGATCATCTCACCAAGAGTGCTCACTTCATTCCTATGAAGGTTAAGGACTCGATGGACAAGTTGGCAAGGCTATATGTCTAGAATATAGTTAGGCTACATGGAGTACTATCGGAAATCGTTTCGGACAAAGACTCCCTATCTACTTTGAGATTTTGGCAGCGTCTGCAAAAGGAGATGGGGACGGAGTTGAAGTTTAGTACTGCTTTTTACCCGGAGACGAATGGTCAATCGGAGCGGACTACCCAAATCCTAGAGGACATGTTACAGGTTTGCATATTGGACTTTAAAGGTAGTTGGATTCAGTACCTACCTTTGATTGAGTTCGCTTATAATAACAGGTACTAGGCGACTATTGGAATGCCAACATATGAAGCACTTTATGGACGTAAGTGTCAGTCGCCCTTGTGTTGGGACAATGTCGGTGAGAGACAGACATTGGGGCTTGAACTGATTCAAGATACTCTTGACAAAGTGCTTACCATCGGACAAAGGACGAGTGCAGCCCAGAGTTAGAAGAAGAGTTATGCCGATAACTGGAGACGTCCGATGGAGTTCAAAGTGAGGGATCATGTATTCCTCAAGATATCACCCATGAGGGGAGTGATGCATTTTGGCAAGAAGAGGAAGCTCAGCCCCTGATTTATTGGACCTTTCGATATCACTCAGAGAGTGGGGAGATTGGTATACAGGGTTGCCTCACCCCCAAATTTAGTAGGGATGAATGATGTTTTTCATGTCTCGATGTTGAGAAAATACATCGCTAACCCCTATGTGGTTGTTGAATACAAACCTTTGGAGATTCAAGAGGAATTGATGTACATTGAGGAGCCAGTGAAGATTATGGATCGGAAAGAGCAAGTGCTACGTACCAAGATAATTCCTATCGTTAAGGTACTATGGCACAACCATGGTGTCGAGAAAGCATCACTGGAGGCGGAGCAGGACATGGAAAATCGTTATCTGCATTTGTTTGAGAATTGATTGTGTATGATCCTTTTCTTAAGATTATACTTGGACAGTATACTTATTTTTTATTGGAGTAAATGGAATAGTTGACTAGGAAAGAGTTTGCTTTCCTCTACAGTGTAATGGCACAAATACCAGTTGATCCAGATTGCATGTGGAACTACTCTTTCTGTAAGTTTATCTACTTGGGTATCGAGATTGATTAGGACTGGTACAGTGTAGGCAACATCGAGTGCCATGCCTTAGATGATTTACGAGGTGAGTTTTCACAATTATTCGAAGACGAATTAATGCCAGTTGGTGTGAGGGAGGAGATAGCCCAAGAACCTACTGAGCACAATACCGACGATGTTACGGACGAGTGGTAACATTTCATCCCTTTTAAGTGCTGTTCTTTTGGTATTTTATCTTGAAATTTTAAAGATGAAATTTTTATAAGGAGGGGAGAATGTAGTGACCTTAATAATTAATTAGGCTTAAGACAGCTTAGTTAATGGGTTAATTGGACTTTGGGTCACTAGGGACACCTGGAGGGGTATTTTTGAAATTTTTGAGTTTCAGAGATACAGTACATGAACTCTCGTGTGGGGGACCACACGAGCGCTCGCTTGGCAATAGTACATGAGCGCTCGTAGGGGACCAGGCCCAACGCTCGTTGACTTTTTGTTAACCGCTGATTTTTGCCCGCGTTTGCTGCCTACAACTCAAAAACCCTAGATAAATAGTACACGAGTGTTAGACACTATAGTACACAAGCACTCGCACCTTTTCAGAATTTCACTTGTAGCGCCCTCAGCTTGTTCCCCTTATTTAAATCGACCCCCTACGACTCTAAACCTCCATTTTAGCCTCTAAAGCCTTAGAGAAACTCTGTTGGTTTGGTTTTTGAGAGTGTATGAGGTTGTCAGTGTTTTTGGAGAAGAAGGAGGTCTTCTTGGAGAGCTTGCCTTGTTGAGGTAACCACTGCCCTTCCTTTGTATTTTGTTAGGTTATTATGTTAGGTTCTTGTTTTATAGTAGCTTAGTTGTTAATATCTAGGAGTTTAAGCTTAAATTTCGTTATAAGCTTTTTTTTTCCGATTAGACTTAATCTTGTTACTTGGAGACGTTTTGATTAGGAGGTGTTAGAAACTCTTTTTGTAGCCTTAGGACTAGTCTAGTAGACTCGGGAAGCATTTGGACCAAATGAGGTTCTACCTGAACCTCACTAGCCGAACGCTCGCCTCTAATGGACAAGCGCTCAACCAGAGACGTTCAGGGGAACACCTTTTTGGCCAAGCACCCTACAACTCCTATTTTCGAGTCTTAGGTTCATTTTAATTGGACTTAGGACTAATAATAGGTTTTCCATAGATTTGGAGAACCAAGATCACTTGGAGGAGTACTTGGAGAGTTTATTCAAACCAGGTGAGTTTTAACTCACATAATGCTCACCATTTATTTTCCCACATTGCACAACTATTTTGTGTACCAAAACATGCATATTTACAACTCTTACGATATACACTTTGCTACACCATGATCATTTGTGAAAACGTGCTACTTAACAAGACGATAATATTGACATTTGTAAAAGCATGCATGTAAAATACAAACAAGACTAGTTGCATTGTATGACATGGTAAACCAATACGTGTTGGATAACTGCCATAGACTTACTATGCATGTTAACTTTATGATCAAATGTGTGTGTTGTTATATGAGCCTTGGATCCAATGATTGTTTGTGACAAGCACAACCATTGCCTAATGGTTGGTTACTACAAGACGTACATAATTAATAGCATGGGCCACCCAAGGTCGGACTCGGTCGAGTTACTAGTGTTATGAATGGTAGAGTACAATGGTCGGGGCACTGGCATTATATTGTAGGTCCATCGGGACAGTGTCAACCCTGTTGAAAAGGGGTAATATCTCAGGTAGACCATATTGTTGAACTATCATTCTTTCTCATGATTATAGCATGTATTATATCTATATTGCATGCATAGATAACTGTCATACCTAAAATGTTGCATATTTTACCAAATGGTGTTCATAACTAAAATGACATGGTTATTGTGTGCATTATCTCTCACTAAGTCTTTAGACTTACCCCTTTTTATTTTCCCTCTCCATTATGTATAAATTGCGCAGTTTAGCTAGCGTAGAGGAAGATGCCTTCGGACCAAATCATGGTGATTGCGCAGGACTTGATTCAGATCATTTTTGAAGATATGGACCTGGTATGGCTGAAGTCCATCTGGGATGATGGCAAAACCATGCGGGCAGATATGATTGAGATTGTTTTCATGTTAGCATTACTCAAGATTAGGCGTTGATCTTAGTATCTTATTTCCAAACAGTTATATTATGATTTGTAATATTTTGATGATTGGTCTTCAACCAGTACATTTGGGAGATCTATCTATGATATTTTTGTAACGAATACCCACCTAATTCATAGGCAAATACTTGGTACGTTTTACTCGCAAGTGCACGAGATCAAAACAATAGTATAGGGTAAAAATATGAGATCATTCCCACGAGGATTGTTGATTTTGTTTAAAACTGATTTTCCGAATTAAATTGCCAAATTGTCATAGATTCGCAATGTTGAAAAAAGATAAAGATAATGAAAAGGTTAGGGGTTGACATCCACTACTAATCAGACTAATTAAGATAATACCAGGCCAATGTTCTAATCATATGGTATATTTAATGCTTGTCAACCTAAGAACATGGTATCTACACCTTAAGCTATTGATCTCACTAAGCAATGAATTAGGCATGGTATCTACTCTAATTCTTTTCTTCCCTAAGGATTTAGCATGGTATCTACTAAATTGTTCTTTAGGGAAACATAATTCTATGGAGATCGACAAACACATGAGTCCTAGGGCATGGTATCTGCTCCCAGTTCCCCATGTTGATTAAGCCAAGAACCCATGATGAATTTATTAAAAACACTGAAAATGTTGTTACCATGCACAACAATGATGAATAATATGGAATCGAAAAAAGAAAGAGTCGAGACACAGATTTACGTGGTTCGGCAATGTGCCTACGTCCACAGGAGAGTGCGGCGTTATTTCACTATTAAATGATTTAGGGTTACAACATAATGACGAGTGCCAAATATTGCATATTTGGACACTTTAATTTGCATTTTCTAAGCCTTTAACTTTATTATTTTCGGATGTTTTTGTTAGTTTTGGTGTTTTTAGTGTTTTGTAGGTTGATAAGGGAAAATTGCGGTATTATTGTGAAAGATGCAAATAAATTGGAAAAGTGCATTTCTGGGAAGTTGGGATCAAGCGCACAACACCATGCTCGATCGCATTTATGCTCGACCCCAGCACTGAACGCTCGAGTGCACGTCCACATAAGCCCAAACGTGCAGTGCCCATGTGCTATGTTGCAGGCGCCTTGAAGCATGCCTGAGTATGCTCGAGCGCACCAAGTGTTTGATCAATTGCACTAGGGCTGACCTGGCAGCGCCGAAACCCTAGGATTTTTAGTATTTATATTATTTGTTTTCTCTTGTAAAAATATGTTGGGAGGCACAGTTTAGAGCATATTTTTGACCTTTTATCATTCTTGAGCTCTTGGAATGTTTCTCTTTGTAAGTTTACGCTTTTAGATATTTTTTTATTGAATTTGGAATGTTGTTTTTAGTCGTGAGAGGCTAAAACCTTCAACTAAGGTTGAAGAAGAAGCCTTGCCATTGATAAACTTTTATATTCTCGTCGATTTGTTCGTACAATTCTGATTTTAATATATTCAATGTTTCATTTCAATTCATTTATAAGAATAAATGCTTTTAATTGATTGTTTGATCATTAACTTTGCAAAAAAAATTGGATATTCGATGTGTTTCATCCGAAGGATACATCGAATCATTCGATTGAAATCGGATATCCATTGTGATTCGTTTATCAAATGGATACATTAGATGATTTGATTTCAATTGGGTATTAGTTGTGATTTGTCAATTGTTTGGATTCATCGGATGTTTTAATAAACATTCTTAGGCTTTATTGTTTGTTAATTGTATGAACAAAATACGGGAATGTAAGGTTTTGATTTGGTGCGGTGGATTTTGAAAACCTTAGACTTTTAATTCATTTGATAAACTCATTTTCATTTAGTTTATATTTTTGCACGACAAAATTACACAAAATTTGGAACTAAGTTAAAATAGGATTAGTCTAAATAGAAATTGATTTTCACGACACAATTCCCTGTGGATTCGACCTCGTACTTGCACACACTATATTGAAAACAATTCGTGTGCTTGCGAGTATCATTTTAAACTCACAAGTTTTTGGCGCCATTGCCGGGGAGTTGTTTTGTTTGTGAAATTGATTTTGTTTTTCTACTAGTTTAGGTAGATTTTTGTTTTATTTTCTTTTTGCAATTTTATTTTATTTTATTTTTATTTGTTTTTGTGTTTTCATCTAACAAAAAAAGAAAAGAAAAGAAGTTTTTGTGGTTGTTTTCAATTCTGTTGTAGTTTCTACCGAAGGAACCAGTCCCTGCCAAGCCGTTTGAGCGACCTCAACACACTCGAACGCTCTTGAGCACACGGGCAGCAAGTGAGCCGCACTTCCGCTTGACACTTTCGCACCTGCGCTCCAGTGCATTGCACATGCACGCTCGAGGGCATACCATTGCCTCTCGAGCGGACTAGCGCGCACATACACTCAATCGCCCTTTATCTGCGCTTGAGCTCATCTCTGCAGACAGCATCAGTAGACCAGGAGCAGCTAAGTAAAAAAATTTCAAAGTCTTTTCGGTCCATTTTGTGAATATTCTATTTTTTGTTTTTGCATTTCTTTTCTGTTTTTGCGTTTCTTATTTTTGTGATTATTTTATTTTTGTTAATTTATTTTAGCATTCTTTTTTGGTGTATGCTTGGTTGGAGATCCTTGAACTTAGAATTAATACCCTTAGATCCCGACATAAATAGAACTCTTAGGAGAAATCGGGGAGCACCTATTGAGAGAGAAACTGTTGAGATGGGAAACAATATACCCCAGAATGTGGAGAATGAGCAAGGGCTGAGAATGAACAAGTGAGAGCTGAAAACGTGGACTATACTAGATCTCTTAGGGATTTGTTCGCATTCGTTGCAACAAATACTCCTTCGTGCATAGTATTGCCACCAACCAATGCCACCCATTTTGAGCTAAAACCTCATGTCATCCAACTCCTACCCTCATTTCATGGCTTAGAGCTTGAAAATCCTTACAGTCATGTGAAGAAGTTCAAGGGCATTTATGCCACATTCAAGTTTCAGAACTTCTCTGAAGAGTCCGTCCACCTTAGATTTTTCCCTTTCTCTTTGCATGATAAAGCCAAGGCTTGGTTGGACTCCAACACTCCCGGTTCCACTACATCTTGGGAAATCCTGTTAAACAAGTTCAACAATAAGTTTTTCATGATGTCAAAAGTCAATGTGTGCCGAAAGGAGATCAGTTCTTTCACTCAGGAGAAGGATGAGAGATTTTTCGAAAGTTGGGAGGTTCAAGGAGTTATTGATAATGCCCTCCACATGGATATGAGAAATGGAGACTCGTTCAGTTCTTTTATCAAGGATTGACTCAATCAAACCATAGTATGATCGAGTCTATGAATGGAGGAGCATTTTTGAGTTTGACAGGGGATGAGGCCTACAAGACTTTGGATAAGTTGTCCGACAACTCGCAGCAGTGGGATTTTTTGAGTTGTCGGGACAAATCAGCCCGTCTCCCCAAGAAAGGAGGCATCTATGAAGCGAAGGAAGATACAGATTTAAGGATGAAGATAGATGCTCTAACAAGGAAGGTTGACGATCTTGCAGTGGGTTAGTCCATTAATGATACCAATGCATTTAATGTTGATAGCTGTTCCATCTATGATAGTCCTATGCACTTAGCGTAGAATTGTCCATCTATGTTGGCTTTCGCCGAGTTTCCGATGGAACAAGTGAATGCGTTCAATGATTACCGGAAGCAAGCAAGTGGGCCATACTTAGAGACCTACAATCCAGGGTGGCGGAACCATCCTAATTTCTTATAACCAGCTAATGAATCAGGGAGGAGCCTCTCATCATGCTCAAAATCAATACCCTCTCGGATTTTATCAACTGGTTCAGAATCCTGGTTGCTCGGCTCATCCAGCACCGTCTCCTGCAGACTAAGCACCCACTCATGTGCAAGCATCTTCTTCACATTCTACTTTGGAGGACACTCTCAAGGCCTTCATGCAGCTCACAGGCCAATCTATAAGTGAAGTGAAGAATGCTACTATGGTGAACACCCAGGCAATTTCCAATGTGGAGATTCATATTGGACAAATAGCCAATCACTTGGGTGAAAGAGATGAGGGAAAGTTCCCTAATCAGCCGGTGCTCAACCCTAAGGGACAATTTGCTATTGGAAGTTCCTCAGATCCTACGCACAGGCAAGAACATGTGCAAGTGATTGTCACACTCAGGGAGACAAGTGGACAATCAAGTGGTTCTGCAAGAAGAGAACCTTGCTGTGCCTCAAGGGCAAGAAAGTGGCAACAAGGAGGAAAGAGATGCGGAGCCATCTAAAGCCACGCCCATTGTTGAGGATCCTCCAAGGTTGTTTGTGCCTAAAGGGCCTTACCCTAAAAGACTACAAGAGCCTAAGAAAGGAGAAAAATTTGAGGACATTCTGGAAGTGTTCAAGCAAGTCCAAATCAATATCTGATTTTTGGATGCCATCCAGCAAGTGTCATCATATGCTAAGTTCTTGAAAGACTTGATCATTGTCAAGAGAAAGACGAATGTCCCAAAGAAGGTATTTTTGACCAAGCAAGTCAGCTCAATACTACAATGCAAGCTGCCCATCAAGTACAAGGACCCTTGATGTCCTACTATCTCTTGCATGATAGGAGTCAGTCAGATTGAGAGGGCTCTATTGGATCTTCGAGTAAGTGTGAATCTCCTTCCCTATTCAGTCTACTTGCAATTGGGGTTAGGAGAATTGAGGCCCACATCGATGACACTCAAATTAGCTGACAGGTCGGTGAAGATACCAAGGGAAATAATTGATGATATTTTGATAAAGGTGGATAAGTTTTATTTCCCTGTGGATTTTATTGTGCTAGACACAGAGTCGATTCAAAATGTTGGGATTCAAATATCGGTAATTCTAGGGAGACCTTTCTTAGCTACGGCTACCCTGACCAATTGTAGGATGGGGGTGATCAAGATCTCGTTTGTAAACATGACAGTGGAGCTGAATATCTTTGATATCAGCAGGCAGTCGCTAGAATATGATGAGGTCAGAAGTGTATGCTTGATTGAGGAGATCATGGAGGAGACTGTAGATGAATCAAGCATAGAGGACCCCTTGGACGATGGCTTGCTCAATTCGGAGACGATTTGGACTTGGACAAGTTACTTGAGCAAGCATATGCGATTTTGGAGACTGCCCCTCTGATGAGCAGTGAAAGTGGGGAGACCATAGTGCAAGCGCCCCCTAAGAAGGAACTTAAGCCTTTATCGGAAACCCTCAAGTATAAGTTCCTCAGTCCAACTGAATCTTTGCATGTAATCATAGCTTCAGATTTTGTAAGTGCTTAAGAAGAAAAGTTGTTGGATGTTTTGAGAAGAGCACAAGGAAGCTATTGGCCGGACCATAGAAGACATTAAAGGAATCAGCCCCTCAGTGGTAATGCACAAGATACATCTAAAGGAGAATGCCAAGCCATTGAGGGAGAGACAAAGGAGGCTAAATCCAGCTATGCAGGAAGTTGTGAGAGCAGAAGTGCTCAAGTTGTTGGATACAAGGATCATTTATCCAATTTCTGATAGCAAGTGGGTGAGCCCGATACATGTAATGCCTTAGTGGGCTCGGTTGACGGTAGTGAAGAACAAGGATAATGAGTTGGTCCCAACTCGTGTTCAATCTAGATGAAGAGTATGTATAGACTACCGCAAGCTGAATGCCACCACCAGGAAAGATCATTTCCCACTCCCATTCATTGACCAAATGGTGGAGGGCTTAGCTAGGCATGAGTACTATTGATTTTTGGATGGTTATTCTGGATATAACTAGGTCCCTTTGGACCTCGAAGATCAGGAGAAGACTACATTCACTTGTCCTTTTGGGACGTTCGCCTACCATTGCATGCCCTTTGGGTTATGCAATGCACCAACTACTTTTCAACGGTGCATGATAAGCATCTTTTCTGACATGGTAGAATGTTCTTTTGAGATTTTCATGGACGACTTCTCTGTCTTTCGTTCATCTTTTGAGGAGTGCTTGCACCACCTCACTTTGGTCTTAGTGCGGTGCAAAGAAAAGAACCTTGTGCTTAATTGGGAGAAATGCCATTTTATGGTAAAGCAAGGAATTGTACTGGGGCACACCATCTCTCATCGTGGGATTGAGTTTGACAAACCAAAGGTAGATTTGATTTCCAATCTTCTGATGAGTGCCAAATATTGCATATTTGGACCCCCTTAATTTGCATTTGTTAAGCCTTTAGCTTTATTATTTTCTAATGTTTTGGCTAGTTTTGGTGTTTTCGTGTTTTGTAGGTTGCTAAGGGAAAATTGTGCCTTTAAAGGAAAAATCCATTAATTCTGGGGCTTAAGACACTTCAGAGAGTATTGGCAGCAAATTTGGATGGAACGATGATTCGCACCCAACGAGTCCTACTAAAAAGGCCATATCTAGAGTTTTAGAGCATGGATTGAAGCGATCTTGGTGTCATTCAAAAGCTAACTCAAAGATTTACAAAGTTATGTTTCACAAGAGTTGGCTAATTCCACAGGTAGTGTGTTCAAGCACACATATAGTGCGATCGAGGGCACTCGTGCCCATCAAAACTAGAAAGTGCATGCTCAAGTGCGATCGAGCATACTCGGCTGACCTAGCAGCACTGAAACCCTAAAATTGGCTTATAAATAACATTCTTTTCTATTGTAAATGCACGGAGACGCGCTAAGGGCACCGTGCTTTGTCAATTTTCATGTTTTCTGGGTTCTTGGAACTTTGAACTCCAATTATTTTGTAAGTACTTTAATTTTAATGAAGTTAATTTAGTTAATTTATGATTTTGTGATCATGAGAGGCTAAACCTTCAACTAAGTTTGAAGATGAAGCCTCGCCATTGATTAGATTTATGTTTTCATGTTTTGTTCGTACAATTATGACCTTTAACGTAATGTATGTTCGTGAAAACGTTGGATATTCGTTGTGTTTCATCCAACGGATACATTTCATCTTTTGGTTTACTTTGGATATGCATTGTTGTTTGTGTAAAGCATGGATACATTCACTACAAAAATTCATTTTTTTTGTCCCGCGCCTTTAGTGACGTGTCAAGGCTGTTGGCATGTTACTAATGGTTAGTAATGTGTTATTAGTAACATGCCTAGCAGGTTAAAAAATTGGTCGTAACTACTGGAGATTCAGTAACGTATCACTAATGACACGTTACCTTTTAGTAACGTGTCCAATTTAACACGTTACTAAAAGGTAATGTGTCAAAATGACACGTCACCTAATGGTAACGTGTCAAGTTTGGCACGTTATAAAAGTTTGATAACGTGTCAATTTGACATGTTATTAATAGTGGTACCGTGTCAAACTTGATACATTACCATTAGGTGACATGTTAACTATGTCACACGTCACCATATAATGACGTGTCAGAGTTGATACGTCACCAACTATGGCAGGAAAAAAAAATTAAAAAATTTTGACGGGTCGTTATACCCGAATTTAGGAGTTGCCACACCTGATATACGAATTACATCAATCTAACTATCAGAACAATCACAAACTATCCATCAATCTAAATATAATAATCCAAATATCACAAATAACCCAACTATCACAAATATATACATCACAACCTGTCACAAATAATCCTCGAATCCCCCTCCCTCCTATATATATACACATCAACAAAACATAAGAAATACACAACTTGTGTTATACACGAATACAAGAAACTTAATTTAACTTAAGTTATACACAAAAAACTCTCAAACAAACACCCCAACGAAATTCGCGTGAACATCGTCATGATCTCCAGACTTCTCCACAGTAACTGCAAATGATAAAACAAACAATAAATCAGTAAAATAACATGACGGAATCTTATCAAGTCCTAAGCAATGAGCAACATCCAAGTAAAGTCGTCATACTCAATATAATTAATATTCAGGTTTAACAAACTGAATGTCACATAAACAACTTCAACATATATATCTACACTCCCTATGCATCAAAGAGGTAGCTTCAACAAATATGGTAAGATTAAATATGCAAAGCTCCAACCACAACCAAACCAACCAAGAACAACAAAGTAAATTATTTTGAGTTAACTATATACACTATTCGATTATTATATATTGCATTTTTATTAAGTCAAATATACGTACGGGGTAGCTGAATGACAGGTATAATGTCTTGGCAAACGAGACTTCTGTCCAACTAGTGTCCGGTGTTGGCTTTCATTGTGATTGTCACCCTTAGCTTCTACTCTTACGTCATCTACACATATTATGTTGCAATTGTGCTATTTAGATGCATGTGTCACATAAAGATACGAACAAAGTTTATTTACCAAACAAAATTACTAGCCATTAAAGTGATAGTCCTCTCGTAAAATAATCGTGTTAGTAGAAGAGAAACAATGAGAATATAGTGTTACCTGATTGGCTATCTGCTGAGGATCTCACAATCACACGTGCTGAGGACTCCGCGTCATGCAGATCCCTAATAGTAGCCACCTCTGGCTCGGAGCTCACATGTCTCGAGCCCTCAAGCATATGAAACCAAGCCTTAAACGCTGCCATCTGCTCAGTAACCTGCGCGGTTACCGCCGCACTAATTTTCTCCCTCTGCTAGGCCAACATCGCATCCATCTGTGACCTATGCTGCTCCCTCTCAGCTTCAATTGCTCTTTCAAGTTCAGCACGTGAGACCATCGAGCCTCTAGGGTTCTATGACCGTGCTTAGGACAGTGTATAATAGGAGTGGATGTTGCGTCGCACAAGTAGAATATTCTTTCTAACCCCTCAAACACGACCTGCATATTCAAGCTTATTGTCGTGCACCTGGGTGTACGCGTTGTTCGGTGCCCACCAAATCGTCCTATGCGGCCCATCTACCAATTCCACAGAGTCAGTTTCTAATAGCTCCTCCATCCGTGCCTATACATTCCATTACACACGATCATCGTTATCTAAGTGTTAATGCTAAATAAATTAATACAGAAATAAAAACGCAGGACAAGGTGTAAGGAACATACAACTCTCTCTGCGACCTTCGGATTTGGGCATCTATCATCTTTATTTTAATGGGTCTTAATGTAAGCTTTCGCTCGCGTAGGAGCCCTGCCCAAAGTAATTACATGCAAAAATCCAAAGCATAAATGGAACGTTCATATATATATTACTCGGATTATGACATATACATGTACATATGGTAAATGACAAACATACTTCCTCATGTGACGCCCTTGCGAAGCTTTTCGAGCCGGTGCAGTGTGGTGTTTTATTCAATGCACGTATGTCTCTCATATGCTTAGCATAGTCCTATGAACGCAACATGTAGACGTTATTAATAGCTGAGCCATCTAACAATTACAATTAATGAAATTACACAAATAAAATTAAACTCGTGACCTACTTGATAATCGGGATCACACCATTTCTCCAACAATTTTTCAAAGTCTGCAGGGTTGTACTTTTCAATGGTTTGCCTCATCCTCGCCCCCACTGTCACAGGAGTATCGCTGCGCTGAATGTTGAGTTTACTCTTTAACTTGTGTCTCCTAATCTTTAGCTTCTCGCCCATGTCTCTGAACGCATCTTTTTTTATTGCCGCCATATCCGACCCAGGCAAGATGTAGAAGTGCTTATGCATTAGTTAAACATTGAGAAATTATGAGTCATACATTATATTTTCAACATCAGATAATCGTTTTACAAAATAAAATGCAAATGCTACATATCCTAAATTAAGAACATCTAATCTACACATACTATCAATGTGTTCCATAAATCCTCCTTTGTATTTTCTGGTACCTTCTTTCAGTCGTCGAATATCCTCACAAAAGCCCCGCTCTTGACAATCTTGCCCGTCATCCATCTAAATTTTCTCCCACTTTTTCCTACGGGCTGCCACGCTCCATTATACTCCAACACGATCCTTTTCCCCTCAGAGATGTCCCACAACTTGTGCGAGTCATTTACGGTCAACACTTCAAATTTATCCTCACCATTTGTATTGATGTTTAACACACAAAATTATACATATATTATTAAGGTTTATGTACAAACTACATGTACCATCATGCATAAATATATACATATTTATTGTTCGAACTAGCATACATACATATCTATCATCCGAACTTGGTCGACAGCCAATACTGGCCAAGCAGGGTCATCGGGCTACTGACTGTGCACATCACCTATCCCATCATCCAAGGAATCGGGGCCTGTGTAACACTCTCATCCACATGTATGCTGCTGTGTGGCCACCAATCGAAATAGTCATGCGGCAATAAACCTATTTGGGTCAATGTGATCGGTAGGGATGGCATACGCAGCGATTCATCCGAGTCACGAGGAGTAGGCTCATATCGATACCCTAGTTGGTTAAGGCCTGTCAGACAAGATGTGTCAGGGAAAGACGGGTCTAGCTCAATCGAAGTGCCAGGAATATCTTCAATGTTGAAGATATAATCGTGTCTCGCAGGTGTCTGTCCTTCAACATGCTCTGGAAGTACCGGTTGATAACTTGGTTGCTGGCTCACAAGCATAACAACGTCCTGCGTCTCACTGTTAAGATAGACCTATGGTCTCGACCCCTGATTGTGCCCTCTGTCCTGTTGACTTTCCTCGAGTACTCATATCAACCTACAAAATACATCACGCACCCAATTAGTTATGTGTACAATGGAAGAAATATGACATCCAATTATATATTTAACAATTGACAATCAATGTACAAATAAATAACAACAAACCAATCAATGTACAATAGTTAAATTTTATGGAATCACATATGCTTCGATTGGTGCTAAGTTAGGTCGGAAGTATTCGGGATCATTATGCAGATCAAACTAGTGATTATTTTTTAATACGAGTGGCTCACTCTCATGGTAGTTGACATGATCATCATGAGGCCCTTGACCCTGACCAACGTCGTAGATGTTTCTAGGTTTAATCCTCACAGCACAAGTCCAATCTGGGTTCCTTTCATTTTCGAAGTAAAAACATGTTCCACTTGAGAAATTAGCACATACGGCTCATCACTAATCAGCTCTCCCCTATGGACAACGTTTTTGAAGTTGACAAGCGTTAGGCCATACTTGTCTACCTTGTATCCCCTGTCCCTTGTGTTGTCCACCCAATCACACTTGAACATAATGTACTTCGTCCTGTCAAAATACTCCACCTCAAGTATTTCAGTTAGCTTCCCATAGTATGTTTCACCATCAACAGTCAACACACACACACCACTGTTCTGAGACCTCTTTTCCCTTCATGTGCAAGAGTGTGAAAAAACTTTCCATTGACCACATATTTGTTATATTGGACTATTGAGATCATCAACCCTCTACAATGAATTACTAGTTTGTTTCCAATTTCCTTTCTGCATTGATTGTCCGAACGATTGACCTGCGAGTCATATACAATGATGAAGTGTAGCTAGTGCGAGTGATGGAATTGGAATTATAACGAAATATTCACGGTACCAATTGCAAAATTGCTCAAAATGTTGGGTTTCCAACTGATCGTCCGTCGCGAGCCTCATATTGGATGCTTGCCTAATTGTATCCTTGTGCATCATACAATTTGAAATTAAATCCATTGATTTTAATTCACAACTAATGGTGTAAGATGATATGAACATGCATATCTTTATTACACAATACTCACGTCCGCAATTGGAGGAACTTGTCCGAGTTAAACATAATATAATGGTGAATCTGTGTCAATGTGAGTTGGTCGAAGACGACTCGTGTTTCTGCCCGTTTAGACCCATCCGGGCTTCTTTGAGGCCTATTGTGAAATGTCAATGCATTCTTTAAATATATCGAGCAGAACGTTACCAACTCAGTTGCTATGTAGCCTTCCGTAATGCAGCCCTCAGGAACCGCTTTATTTCGCATATTAGATTTGAACCCCACAAGGGTCCTACATATCAAAATAAGTCAATTATTGCATTTAGTAATTGTTTTTAAATAAATATAGGGAAAAAAATTTTATATGTTAATTTTTTGACGTAAAATTTTACATGTTAATTTTTTTACGTAAAATTTTACCTCTCTCCCGGATACATCCACCTATACTGTACCGGTCCATCGAGTCTGCATTCATGGACCAGATGCACAACAACATGAACCATGCTGGTGGAAAAACTGGGGGGAATACCTGTTCCATCTTCCACAGAGTGATACAGACGTCATCCTCAAGTCGGTTCATATCATCTTGTGTGAACGCCGTTGAACATATGCCCTTGAAGAATGCAAACATCTCAGCCAAAGGTCTAACAAAGCTACCTGGCAGTGATCCACGCAATGCAATCAGGAGAACCTGTTGCATCAATATGTGACTGTCATGACTCTTCAAACCCAATATCGTTTGGTCCTTAAGTTGTATACATTGAGAAATGTTTGAGGGATATCCTTCTAGCACCCTTACATCTCGAAGCACTATCAGGAAACTAGTTTTATCCTCGTTTGACATCATGTGGCAAGTTAGGGGCAAATAGATTTTCCATCCTCGCTAGTGAACGGATGAAGTGTACGTCCCAAACCCATTTCTTGCAAATCTTTACGTGCTTCAAGATTGTCCTTCATTTTCCCTTTAATGTCTAGTATTGTGCCAAGTATGTTTTCCATCACATTTTTCTCTATGTGCATGACATCAAGGTTGTGCCGCAGTAAATTATCTTCCCAGTACGACAACCTAAAGAAAATACTTTTCTTCGTCCACAATACACTAGCAGTCGCTAGTTGTCATTTCTTAAAAGTCCTTTTCCGCTTCGTCTGTGATTTATCAGTGGACTTTGACTAACCTGCACTCTCATCCCCAAATACAATTCCCTCTGTCTCAGGATTTCATCTCCACTTGGCACATCGGGGGCACATTCTACTTCTTGGTTACCGTTAAACGTTCTTTTGTTGCACCTCCATGGATGATCCATAGGCAAGTATTGCCTATGCCCCATAAAGCAAAATTTGTTCCTGTGTTTTAACCGTCCAGACCTTATTGCATGCATACAGCAAGGACATACCTTTCCATCCCTGGTAGGCCACCCGAAATAGTCTACGTATGCTGAGAAGTCAATAATTGTCCACATCAACCGCACTTAGAGCTTAAAATTATTTTTAATGGAGACATAAAATGTCCCTACCTCTTCATTCCATAGTTCCTGTAATTCCCCAATTCAGGGTTGCAGGTAGACATCTATATCCATTCTAGGTAAACTTGGCCCTAGAATAATCAGAGATAATATGAAAGACGTTTGTTTCATGCACATCCAAGGTGACACGTTGTACGGTATAAGCATTACAGGCCAAGTATTGTGGGATGTGCTCCTGTTCCCAAAAGAATTAAGTCCATTTGAGGTTAGGCCAAGTCTTACGTTCCTGCTATCTGATGAAAAATCCGAATATAAATTATTGAATGACTTTCATGCTTCACTATCGACCGAATGCCTCAATACACTGTCCTTTGTGCGGCTGACTGAATGCCACCTCATATAGGTCACGATATGCTGTGACATAAATAGCCTTTATAGTCATGGTATGACTGAAAACCACCGCAATACCTTCATCGAACGTCTCTTACTTGACGATATAGGGTGGCCATCCTCATCTAAATGAATTTTGTCCTTCCACTTAGATTCTCCACATTTAACACATGAAACTAACTCCTTATTTTCCTTCCAGAACAATATACAATCATTACAACAATATACAAACATACTAATTTGAATAATAACCTTCAAAATAATGCACCCAAAATGCTTGTTTCTCCTAAGAAACAACCTAGTATTTGGTTGGAAGAAAGACTTCATTTAGTTCAATAAATATAAAAAAGCATATAGAAGACGAAAGGAAAGGAATTAAGGGTGAGATGATTATGACCACATATTCATCCATCTTTTCCTATCATCATTTATTGCATTTGGAGTGCTTGAGGGTAGTCTTTCTTTACTAGTTTTGTCAAAGGCTTACTTGACGGGGAGTGCCCAACAAACAAAGCAACATGCCCCATAAGTTTGTCTTTCCTAGAAAATGTGGTACCGCATAAACAATGCCACTTCTGATCCTTACAGTGCTTATCATGCATCCTCAAATCCGACAGAACAGAAAATTGCTTCTGGCTGCATCGCTTGCAAGCGTACATCTTCAGGCAATGGCTCATCTTGTAGTGTTCTTCACGCAAATCATGGACTTCAGAGGCTAGAACTTAGCATGCTTTTGATTCCACCGACACACTTCTTGCGGGCACGAATATTTCGTCGAAAATTTCATCAAATTACTATCTTTGTTAGATGGGCTACCATTGTGGTTCTTCATGGGGTTGCTTAGAGCAGCACTTGTCATGTATTTTTCTTCGTGAGCTCTCATGCGTATTCTTAAATTTGTATCTCTCTTGAATCCTTTCCCACAAACTTTGCAGTAGTGGGTGTACTTTGCCAACAAATCTGCAATGTCCAATTCAATGATGTCGTAGTTCTTTGGGGAAAGCCTTTCTAATTCTTCTCTCCCTTCCACCCTATTAACAACACTTCAATTTTCAACCTTGTTGTTGTAGTTGTTATTGCTATAGGTTTCCCTTCCACCCTATTGACAACACTATGATCTTCATCCTTGTTACTACAGTTGTTATTGTTATAGGTTTCGCTGTACTACTCAAGGGTATCGTTAGAATATAATTAAGCCTTGAACTGGCTCACTATTGGAGGAGTTGGGCAGAGGAAAGTGGGATTGGCGGTGCTAGTGCGATGGCATTTCCTAAAAGCATTTTTCTTTGTTGCTTTTCTCTAACCTGCCTTTGATTGATGTATGTTATTTTCTATTAGAACACAAGATAATATGGGACTCTCACACTCAAGATCTATAGATACTTCCATGTAGTTATTATCTGTAATTAGATTTCATTATCATCTCTTATCCTTTATCTCTGTATATTTGAGTTTCATTGTCACTAGGATTCTTGTACTATTATATATATATACACAAACCACCAAGAGTGGTAAGCAATTCAAAGCATTCTACGTAGAGTTTCTTTAGAGATATTTTATGGTATCAGAGCATAAACAGACTAACGTATAAAGCTCAGTGGCCGAAGTAGCAGTTTCCTCCAACCCTCCTTCTCCTCCCAACCCGCAACCCAACCCGCAGCAATCTGGCTGCTCCATCTTCACCCTCCCAAAAATGTCCCATACCCTCTCCCTCAAATTATCCAAGGATAATTTCACCACATGGCATACACAAATTCTAGCGTATCTCCAAGGCCAAGATGCTTACAGTTTCGTGGATGGAACAAATCTGCCACTGTAGCAAACGATTCCCAACCCCAGCATAGCAGCAGATGCGCCGGCCACAATAGTCAATCCCAACTACATGCAGTGGATTTAGAAGGATCAGATGATACTTAGTGTTCTAATTTTTACACTCACCGAACAATATGTGCTTCATGCCGTTGGGTGTGCTACTGCCCGTGACCTCTGGGTTGCCTTGATCAACATGTTCGCTTCGCAATCTCGTGCTCGAATCATGCAGATCCATTATCAACTTGCTACGTCAAAGAAAGGACAATCTTCCATCATTGAATATTTCCAAAAGATCAAAAAACTGAGCAATACTCTAGCTGCTGCCGGACAACCCCTAAATCATTTTGAGAGCGTATCATTCCTTCTTGCTGGGCTAGGATCTGAATACAATCCTTTTGTCACTTCTGTTACCATATAGGTAGATCCCTTATCTATCAATGAAATATATGGCCATTTATTGGTTCATGAGATGAGGATTGAGCAAAACCTACCCACTACCGAGATGCTTTTTCCTTCTACAAACTATTCTGCTAGATTCAGCATACCACGTGGAAGAGGATTCTTGGGAGGAGCTCGTACTCTGGAGGACATCAAGCATACCATGGCTGCATACCTGCTTTTCCAGCCCGTGGGTGTGAGTCTTTCTTCTCCAACCATTTTGCTGCTCTAACCCGTCATGTCTGCCAGTTGTGTGGCAAAACGGGCCATCTTGCATCTCAGTTTTGCTCCCATTTTGATGCCTCATTCTAGAACGAGTCAGCAACTCTTACATATGCTCCCTACTCCTCTCCATTAGTCAATCCGAAAGAGGACTGGTATCCGGACATGGGTGCATCTCATCATCTCACCCATGGGATGAACAACCTCAATCTCACATCTGAGGAATATGTCGGCACAGATCTCGTTCGCATAGGCAATGGTTTAGGTTTATCTATTTCTCATATAGGATCAGCAACATTATCGGCTCCTTGTCGTATTTTTTTGCTCAAACAAATTTTACTTGTGCATAAAATTTGTAAAAATCTATTATCTGTTCGTCAATTTGCTTATGATAATGATGTTTTCTTTGAATTCCATTCATCTTATTTTGTTATCAAGGATTGCCGAACAAAGATCCCTCTTCATCACGGCCAACTTAAGAATGGTCTGTACCGATTCTTACCGTCGTCTTCCTCGTCATCAATAAATCATGCCTTAATTGGTGAACGTACATCTGCGACTCACTGGCATCAACGTTTAGGTCATCCAGCTTTTTGTGTCGTTTGACACATTTTATCTAAATTCAGTCTTCCAGTTACCACCAATAAAGCTCTTCCACCTTGCTTCGCTTGTTCGGTTGCCAAAGGACCTCAACTTCCATTTTACAATTCTAGCACTAAATTTTGTAATCCTCTAGATTTAATTTTTTTTATTTTTTATGTTTGGGGACCATCCCCTCTTATTTCAATAAACGGGAATCGGTATTATGTTTCATTTGTGGATGCTTTTTCTTGATTTATGGCTCTTTCCAATTCAAAATAAATTTGATGTTATGTCCACTTTTCTTAAATTTCAATCCATGGTTGAGCATTTATTCAATACAAAAATCAAAAGTGTGCAATCAGATTGGGGAGGTGAATTTCGACCCTTTAACAAATATTTTCAATCAATAGGCATAAATCACTGTCTATCTTGTCCTCATGCACATCAACAGCAAGGATGTATTGAGCGCAAGCATTGTCATATTATTGACACCACCCATGCCTTACTTGCCAATAGCAATGTTCCAAAACAATTATGGAATGAAGCCTATCAAACAGTATGCTATCTCATTAATTGTCTTCCTACACCTATGTTAGAACACAAGTCTCCATTTGAAAAATTATTATCTTCTCCTCTAAACTATAATTTTCTCAAAATTTTTGGGTGTGCCTATTTTCCCAATCTTAGACCCTACAACACCCATAAATTTACCTTTCGTTCTACACCATGCATATTTTTAGGGTACAGTACTCAACACAAAGGTTATCATTGTTATCACAAAGAGTTGGGTCGTTTCTATATTTCCAGACGTATAACATTTCATGAATCTAAATTTCCCTTTCTACATTCACCATCTAGAGACCCACCCGTATCCTCCACTCCACTCCCCAATGTTCAAATCTTTTCACGGCTGCCGTCTTATTCCAAGCAATCCACATCAATTTCCTAATCATAAAGTCCATCATCTCCGACGGATACACCTTCCATCTCTAGAACCGAGTCTCAATCATCAACACATACTTCATCCTCCTCCACGAAAAATCTAACAATGTCACCATTATCACAACGAAACCTCTCCTCTAGTGAAAATGCTGATTCTATGTTGAGTAATGATACTATCTCACCACCTGCACCTACACGAACACATGCCATGGTAACAAGAGCTCAAAACCAAATTTCTAAGCCCAAGCAACATACGAATTGGACTGTGCAGTATCCCCTTCCACGGGCTCTTATCTCAGTTCTAGACACCAACCTAATCGAACCCACGTGTTTTACTAATGCTGTGAAATTTTCAGAATGGCGAAATGCCATGCAGGTGGAATTTAATGCACTCCTCAGCAACAATACATTGACTCTTGTTCCTCCAAGCAAAACCAAGAATGAGGTAGGCTGTAAATGGGTTTTTAAACTCAAACGCAAAGCTGATGGAACGATAGAACGCTGTAAAACACGTTTAGTTGCCAAAGGTTTTCACCAATAGGCAGGCATTGATTTTGGAGAAACTTTTAGTCCTATTGTGAAACCAACTACAATTCGGACAGTCCTCTTAGTGGCTTACTCAGGAGCTGGCCCGTCAAGCAGATTGATATATAGAATGCGCTCTTACATGGGTTTCTATCAAAAGAAGTATACATGAGTCAACTGCCAGGCTTTGCTCATCCATCCTTACCACATCACATCTGCAAGTTAAACAAAGCAATTTATGGATTAAAAGAGGCACCACGTGCTTGGTTCTCATGGCTTAGTACCAAACTTCTATCAATGGGTTTTGTTGCCTCAAAAGTAGATTCTTCTTTATTTACCAACTCTAAGGAAGTTACTATGTTTATTTTAATTTATGTGGATGACATTATTATTACAGCTTCTCGAGTGTCCGCTATTGAAGAATTGCTTCAACGTCTTCGCATCGATTTTGCAATGAAAGACCTTGGTGATCTCCATTACTTCCTTGGAATTGAACTTCAACAGCTCGAGAAAGGGATGCTACTTTCATAACAGAGATACATTTCAGACTTGCTGAAACGCACAAACATGCATGAAGCAAAGCTAATTTCGTCGCCCATGTCATCCTCCAGCACTCTCTCTGCCTTCAAAGGAGATCATATGGAAGACGAGTCCTTATACCGAAGCACAGTTGGTTCACTTCAATATCTATCCTTGACACGTCCTGACATTGCATTCTCTATTAACAGAGTTTGTCAACTCTTGCACAAACCTACACAACTTCACTGGGAAGGGGTCAAAAGAATTCTCAGGTATCTCAAACACAGTATTACTCATGGGTTACTTCTAACCAATAATAGGGCATACAAAATTGATGCCTTCTCAGATGCGGATTGGGCGGGGTACCCAGATGATCGAAAGTCAACTAGTGCTTATTGTGTGTTTCTCGGATTTAATCTTATCTTATGGAGCTCAAGAAAACAACCCACTGTCTCTAGGTCAAGTACTAAGGTCGTAGCTAACGCAGCAGCTGAGGTCATGTGGATTAAATCCCTCCTTCGAGATCATGGCATTCATCTCACGGCCACACTAGCACTATGGGGTGATAATATTGGTGCCACATACCTTGTAGTCAATCCAGTGTTTCATGCACGCACTAAACATGTAGAAATTGACTTCCATTTTGTTCGAGATCGAGTGGCCGATAAAACTCTTTAGATTCGATTTATCCCTAGTAAAGATCAACTTGTAGATGTTCTCACCAAATCAATTGTGGCGACTCATTTTCAATTTCTATGTCACAAGCTTAACATTCATGCTTCCCTGTTGCACTTGATGGGGGATGCTAGAACACAAGATAATATGAGACTCTCACACTCAAGATCTATAGATAATTCCACGTAGTTATTATCTGCAATTAGATTTCATTATCATCTCTTATTCCTTATCTCTGTATATTTGAGTTTCATTGTAACTAGGATTCTTGTACTATTATATATATCAATACGAACCACCAAGAGTAGTAAGCAATTCAAAGTATTCTACGTAGAGTTTCTTTAGAGATCTTTTATTTTCCTTATATATATATATTTTTTATTTTTTTTTTGAAGAATGATTGTTATGGAAAATGTGTGATTATTATAGTGTAAGCTTAAGTAGTCCTTTACCTTTTGGCAATGTAATAATATATCGATGAGAGAGATGCAAGTCAACGATCAACTCATCCCCACTTAGAACCTCCCTCATGTGTTACCAATCTCACATATATATTGGGGCAAACCCTTGATTTAGAAAGAGTTTTAAGATCATTGTCACATACTAAAAACGACATAAATTCATTTGGGCTATAAGAAAGTTTTTCTAATCCAGTCCATAAAAGTGTCTTGTGTCTCTTAACATGTAAGAAATATCTGATTTTTTTAATAGTATGTTTCTCACATAAATTTTTTTGAAGGCATAAATGTTTTGCAAACTAACTTTCTAAAAAGCTACTTGTGTCCTTTATGCTATTAAATTGAAAGAAAAAGAAAAAAAAGTGCTTTTCACATACCAAGTACACATATCACTTTTAAAGACTTTAATAGTATTAATAAAAAAATAAAAATGTGATTCTCATACGTTCAAAGAACACAACACTTTTAAAGACAGGATTTGAGGATTCATACACCCAAATTTTTTTAAAATTTAAATATATCTTTTATATTTTCAGCGAATAGTGATTTTTAGCACACCAGCGTGCTTGAACAGTAAGCACGCCGGTGTTAAAATATAATTTTATTTTACTTTTTTTACTGTTTAAATATTATTTTTATAATATTTCATAATATTTTAACACTGGCGTGCTTACTGCTAAAAATTATTACTCTTTTTTAGTATACTTAACTTACGTGTGATACTCAATCTATCTTTAAATCAATCAATTTTTTTTTTTTTTAAAAAAAAAGTCAGAAATAAATTACACATGTCAGTATGTCACATTAAATAATTATAATAAGATAATACAAAATATCATTTCTCTCCTCGAAAGTAAACCCTATCACACTTACTTGTATAGATTGTCAACTACAATTTCTTAATGTTGGACATTTACAGATGGATTGCATCATGTCCAAGAAATTAATTAATAAACATGGGATTCTTTTAATTAAGGTGTCAAAACCGTAATCTTTGCGCCTGGTGTTGCAGGGTAAAAATGCTGACGCATGGGATGATGAAAATTTTAGCTGTCAGCTGAAAATCTATAGCAACTGAATGTCAGCAGTTAAGGCATAGCAATAGCATGACGTGTCGCCAATCACAATCGCACAAAATTGTAACTCTTTCGATTCTTGGCCCATTCGGGCCTCGGCCCGCCACGTAGGAGCACGCAACTCTTGGACGAGCCATGCGCGCAGCTTAAATAATTATTTAATTACCCGAAATTGATTTCTTTTCTATTTATCGTCTGACCCTTTCTTCTTCTGGCCAAGCAAGAGGCTGAAATCAATGCTTATTTGCCGTTTTCAGTTGTAGGCTTGTAGCCACTTCCAAAGATATGTAGATATTTGATCTTTCGACTCACAAACTCAAATTTCATATATATATCATTTTCATTCCAATTTATTATTATTCTAGTCCCTTTTTTTTATTTTTTTATTTTGAAAAAACTTCTCAAAGACCTTTGAACCATTATGCGATTTAAAAAGAAGTTTTTAAATTTCGAAACGTCTCAATTTCACGTCTTCAAACTTTTAATTTGATACTATCTACCTAATTCCATCACTTTTTGACATTAATCCCTACCAAAAACGAAGAAAAAGTTTGAACGTTATTGTCACCAAAAAAAAGTTTTGACATTAACTCCATCATGTGTGACCCATTTATATTTGTTACCAAAAAAAAAAAAACAAATATATATGGGTCACACTGTTACTGTGGGTCACCTTGTGACCAATTGACCCATGGCTGGGTCGCAACCAAACCCAGTCGTGGCCTCTCGTGGCCCACTTGGGTTAGGGTGGGTCACCTTTTTCTTTCTTCTTTTTTTTTTTTTTTTTTTTAATTTTTAATTTTAATTTTAATTTTAATTTTTAAATTTAAAATTAAGGGTAAATTTGAAAGTTTATAAAAGTTTCAAGAATATAAAGGTTACTTCATCACTTTTAATGTTCAAAAACTGACAGATTATAGTAGATTGCATCAAATTGAAAGTTTTGGGAGTGAAATTGTGAGATTTTGAAATTTTGGAGAGTCTTTTCAAATCGTGTGGTAATTCAGAAGTCCTTTGTGAAGTTTTTTTAGTTGTACGCAAGTGAGATCAGGGTGAAGTTTGTAACATTACTCTTTACGAAATTATTTGCGGTCAATTTTTTTGGTATGCTTGAAAATCATGAGCAACATTAGAGTTACGCAATTCATAGTTTGTGGCTTTCAATTGATTAATGATTGTGGTGACCTTACATAAATGGGAGGTAAAAGATGAAGACAATATTTAATTAAACTCAAGACTTTGATTCTTTTTTATGTTTTTTTCTTTTTTTTGGAAAATCAAGACTTCGATTGTAATACTATGTTAAACTACTGTTTTTTCTAAAATTTTAAGCCCAAAAAAATTATAAATTTAATGAATTAACTAATATTCTAATTGATAATTTCTCATTAAAAGAAAGCTAGCTAGGTAATTATTCAATCCATAGACCTATGGGGAGATAACTTAGCAAGAGACAGAGTACTAGTACCAGTTTATGAGGGGAATTTGAGGCATTTTGATTATATATATATATATATATATGAGTGCATTGTGATTAGGATATTTTCAACCTTGACCTCAAGAATTGACATAAAGTAAGTTTGAAGCAAACTCCGATGGTGAGGGATTTCTTTTCATAATATTTTTCAATTTTTTATTTTGTCTCTTTATTATAATATTTATCTCCTAAGTAGGTTGCGCACGGGCGATCGAGGACCACTGTAAGGGACCACCTTCGCTATTAAAAAAGTTATTGAGTAGAATAGAAAAATAAAAAAACAAAATTATTGAGTAGAACACAAATATAAAATTGGTAACCCAATTGAATATATTTATATATATAATTGGCAAATAATCATGATTAACTTGTAAAATATAAAAAGAAAAATGCGATTTACATAGTACTTCTTATACATCTATTTTGTATACTTTTTATTTATACCTCTTATTTGTAATATTAATTTTGAATAAAAATTTAATAATTAATAGCTCAAATGAGAAATGAACACGAAAGATGTTGGAAAAAAAAACGTGGGAATTTCATCAAAAAAAAAAAAAGTATACTAGAAAATTGTAACTGAACTATCTGGATAGTAATAAGGTGAAAATGGCTCTATATATCTCTTAGACAATATTGCTTGCCCATTATATCATTAGTTTTGCATAGAAAAATATAATATTTTATTCTCAGGATACAATACTACGTACTAAAATAATAGTGTGCAAATCGAACACTCTAAACATTAAAATGTGTAACAACAGAGCAAAAGAGGAGAAAAGGTTGTGTAAATCGAATTTCTAAAATCAGCATTTTATAAAATTATAAGAGCAGTTTATTACTGTTGAAATAAAAATTTATGATTGTTGAAATAACAGTTTATTATTGTCGAAATATGATTATCGGAAAAACGGTTATTAATATAAAATTCGAACAAAAAATTGATTGTTCATGATATAGCAGTTGTACATGTCCAAAAAATCACACAAAATAATAAGCATGTGGGCTCATGCAAGCATTCAAAGCACTTGCGAACAGGGCTAGTGCCATGCACTAGGTAACACCACTAGCATGTGTCGACCTAAAAGTCATTATAGTAAAGAAAGATCCCAAACAAATGTCTTCTAGCTTTTCAATGTGAAACAAAGTGTAGAACATAAATAAGGGAAAATTTGAAAATTTCAAATGTGATGTGAAGAAAAAACTTTAATGTTCATGAAATAATTCAACAAAAGATACATTCAAATGGTAAATAAATATATAGCACCATCTAACCAAAAAAGAACAAATACTTAGCTTGTAAAGGTAATCAATTAATTAATATCTTAAGCCTTTGGTGACTTTTGGAACACAATATTATACTTATTTTTTTAATTTTACAATAATATACTTAAAAAAAAACATGAACACCTTGGTATTTGCAAATGGTTTTTTGTGAGCAGGTTTCAATTATTGTTTGGAAAGGAGATCCACTTGTTCCCCTTGCCAAAGCATGGACACTTACAAAAACACATGCATGCCTAAGCCCTACGTACGTTAATCTCACAAAACTACAATATTTTATGTTGCCTGGCCTACAATCATGGCCGGCACACACTCCTAGGGTTTTCTTTTTGGAAGCTAATATATATATATATATATATATATATATATGTTCCCTTCCCTGACGTCCAATGCATATTGCATGTATATAAAAAAGATGATGTGTTTATATGAAATATATTCTCTCTAAATAGTATGAAACTTTTTGGAGATAAACTTAATAATAAAATTATGCGGGCTTGGTTCAAAGCGGACAATATCATACCACTTGGAGCAAGGTTGTTACATCTAGTATCAGAGCTATAGTCCCTCCTGAGATGGGGGGAGCATGCACAAGCCCATGAGAGTCACCAGAGAGGACGTTGGGTCCTAAGAAGGGTGATTGTGACGTCCCACATTGTCTAGACTTGAAAAAGATGATGTGTTTATATAAAATATACTCTCTCTAAATGGGATGAAGCTTTTTGGGGGTAAATCCAATAATAAACCCGTGTTGGCTTGGCCCAAAGCGGACAATATCATACCAATTGGAGGAGCAGGGGTGTTACATAGTCCTCAATGAAAACGCCATATATATTTGATATTTCATAGTTGGATTGTTACATCTGGTATCAAAGCCATAACCTCCCCTGAGATGGGAGAAGCGTCCACAAGTCCATGAAGGTCACCAGCGAGGACGTTGGGTCTTAAGAGGTAGTGATTGTGGCATCACACATTGTCTGGGCATGGAAAAAATGATGTGTTTATATGGAATATACTTTCTCTAAATAGTATAAGGCCTTTTGGGAGTAAACCCAATAATAAAACCGTGCAGGCTTGGCCTAAAGCGGATAATATCATACCACTTAGAGCAGATTTTTTTTTTTTTTTTTGACATATCCACACATGAGAAAAGGGAGAGGGAGATTCGAACTAGTGACCTTTACCTTATAAGGCGTGGTCAACAGCCGATTGAGCTATCCCTTTGGGACAGCAAGGGTGTTACATAGTCCTCACTAAAAACGCCATATATATTTGATAGCAGGGTTGTTACATTTGGTATTAGAGTTATAGCCTCCTCTGAGATGAGGAGAGCATGCACAAGTCCATAAGGGTCACCAGTAAAGACGCTGAGTCCTAAGAGAGGGTGATTCTGACGTTCTACATTGCTTGAGCATGTAAAAGATGATGTGTTTATATGGAATATGCTCTCTCTAAATAGTATGAGGCCTTTTAGGAGTAAACCCAATAATAATACCGTGCGGGATTAGCCCAAAGCGGACAATATCATACCACTTGGAGTAAGAGTGTTACATAGTCCTCAATGAAAACGCCATATATATTTGATATATTTTTATTTTCTTTAATTAGATTCTATATATACTCGAAGGCATGTCTTCCCAAATAGTGATGATATTAATCAGATTTGTTTGAAGAAGCACGCGTGGGTGAAGATGGGATTATTCAATATATTTGTCACTTTCGATTGTTTGGCGCTCTTTTTCAATATCAAAGAGAGGTGGGTTCACGCGAACATTTTTAAATTAAATTAATATTCTTTTCCTTCTTATTATTTAATATTACTACAATATTTTATTTTCAAAAGAAACCCAAAACGTGTGGGCTTGCTAGCTTTTAATTAGAAAATACATATAATAAGAGAGGATTGTCTTGTCCTCCAATTCTCAAACAATCATGCTCATCTTATTATAACCATTTCAATACACCATTAGTCTTGTCCTTGTAGGATTTTTTTTTTTTTTTTTTTTAAATCATATTTAGCTCCTAGGTTTTCATTTGATTTGAATTTAGTGAGTTTTCAATTTTAAGAATGCAGTCCTTAGGTTTTGCCCAAATTTAAAATAAGTGTCAGCCACATGTCTTATTTAACACGTCATAAAAACTTTAATACAATGAAATGTGAACAAGTGTCAAGTGATCATTCATAGAAAAAAAATAAAAGACCAAGAAAAAAAAAATTCAATCTAACACGTAGAACTTACATAAACATAAAACCTAAGGACTTGAATAAGAAACCTACAGTAACAAAGACTTCAGTTTATGTTGTTATAGCATTGCATTGAGGTGTTGAGAATCTTGAGATGTACGTTGACATGTCAAATGAGACACATGTGGTAGATTGCAAAATGTTAATTTTGATGGTAAAAAGTGATTGAGGGACCTATTTTGAACTTGGGCAAAATCTAAGTACCTTATTATTGAAAACCTAAGGACTAAATATAATTTTTCGCATTTTTTTTTTAATATATAAGCAGTTGTGAGTTTAAGTTATTAGATTGATAGTACGTAGTTTATACAATAACAACTTAGGCTGTAACATCCCACCCCAATGACACACAATATTGTCCGCTTTTGGCTCCCCTCGAACCAGATTTCCCAGGGTGGTCACCCATCCTGATACTACTCCAGCAGAAGCACGCTTAACTGCGGAGTTCTGATGGGATCATGACCATCACGGCTTTAAAACGCGTTGTTGTCATTAAGGGTGTAGTATACATTTAAGCACATCCTCATCTCCATACCCAGGCGATGTGGGACGTCACAATCACCCCCTCTTAGGACCCAGCGTCCTCGCTGGCGACCCTCATGGGATTAGCTCATTCTTGGCGTCCGCCCCAGCGAGCGCCCACTAGCGACCTTCATGGGCTTGTGCACGCTCCCCCCATCTCAGGCTGGGCTATGGCTCTGATACCATATGTAACATCCCACCCTAATGACACACAATATTGTCCGTTTTTGGCTCCCCTCGAACCAGACTTCCCAGGGTGGTCACCCATCCTGATACTACTCCAGCAGAAGCACGCTTAACTGCGGAGTTCTGATGGGATCATGACCATCACGGCTTTAAAACGCGTTGTTGTCATTAAGGGTGTAGTATACATTTAAGCACATCTTCATCTCCATACCCAGGCGATGTGGGACGTCACATAGGCGGCCCAATATGGGGTATTCCAACCACGCCAATAAAACAATTAGATGTCTTTACTTTCATGATTAAAATAGATCATCATGATTGATATGTCTTTCTAGATAGAATAGCAAATCCTATCACGGACTATGAACTAAGATTTACAAATTACATTGTATCATGGTTTAAATTACCTAATCTCATTGACACACCCAAACTTCCTCTAAGGAAAAAAATAAAATAAAATTAAAAAAAAAAAGGAAAAGAAAAGAAAGAAACAAACAAACAAAGAAGAAAAGAGGAGTGGGTAATGGACATCCAAACATCTTCTTAGGAAAAAACAAATAAAGAAAAAAAGAGTAGTGGGTAATGGGACGGTTCCATATATAAACCAAGAAAAGGAACAATTAGGATGATAGGGGGCCAAATAAAAAGTTTTGTATTCCTCTATTTGGTTAACATGGCATCAAACAAGACAAATCAATACAAACATAATACACCAAGTAACTTGCTCCATGTTACCAACATGTAAATCAATTAGAATATCTAGTGCAGACTTCTGTTTCTGGATGAGTAAGAATTTATTAAAAACACTGGAAGAAAAAAAAAAAAAAAGGTACCACAAAAAAACAAGACAGCCTTAAAAGCCAAAGAAGGCTTATAAAAGCAACCCTTACAAGGAGGCAAACATGCATGAGAGTTAACTAATTTGAATAATAATCTTCGAAATAATGCACCCAAAATGCTTGTTTCTCCTAAGAAACAATGTAGCATTTCGCTGGAAGATCGACTTCATAATTAGTATATATATTAAATTTAAAATGTATAGCAGACAGAAGAGAAAGAATTAATTAGGGTCAGATGATTCTGACCGCATAATCATCGATCTTTTCCTATCATCATTTATTGCATTTGGAGTAGTGCTTGATGGCGGTCTTCTTTTACTAGTTTTGACAAAGACTTACTTGCCGGGGAGTGGCCGACGAACAAAGTAACATGCCCCATGAGTTTGTCTTTCCTAGAAAATGTGGTACCGCACAAACATTGCCACTTCTGATCCCCACAGTGCTTCTCATGCGTCCTTAAATCCGACAGAACAGAAAACTGCTTCTGGTTGCATCGCTTGCAAACATACATCTTCGGGCAATGGCTCCTCTTGTAGTGATTCTTCACGCAAATCATGGACTTCAGAGGCTGGAACTTGGCATGCTTTTGATTCCACCGACACCCTTCTTGCGGGCACGAATATTTCCTCGGAAATTTCATCAAATTACTGTCTTTGTTAGATGGGCTTCCATTGTTATTCTTCATGGGGTTGCTCAGAGCAGCGCTTGTCTTGTATTCATCTCCGTGAGCTCTCATGTGCATTCTCAAATTAGCGTCTCTCTTGAATCCTTTCCCACAAACTTTGCAGTAATGGGTGTACTTTGCCAACAAATCCGCTGCGTCCAATTCAATGATGTCGTAGTTCTTCGGGGAAAGCCCTTCTAATTCTTCTCTCCCTTCCACCCTATTAACAACACTTCGATTTTCATCCTTGTTGCTGCAATTGCTGTTGTTGTAGGTTTCGCTGTACCAGTCAAGCGTGTTGGTGGAGTAGAAGCCTTGCACTGGCCGATTGCTGCCGGAGTTGGGCGGAGGAAAGCGGGATTGTCGGTGCTGGTGCGGCGCCATTTCGTCGTTGCTGGCGCTCCCCGAAGACGAGCCGAGAGCTATTTGTTGGCAGGTGAACATCATGGAGGAGGCTGTCATGATGATATCTTGGATGGCGGTGTTCATGCTAGCGACGGCTAGCGGTGTCGTTGAGTCACAGTCGGGGGAGATGAGGATGCTGACGAGGGACTGCACCTGGTGAACCTTGTCCTTGAGAATTGAGAAGCTGTAGAGGAGAGAGCTGGTTGGGTGAGATTCTGCGGCGGAGTTTCCTTCAAGAGAGGAGGAAACGACATCGTCTGGCATAGAGTATGCCTCCACCCCATGTGGGACGTTTGGGAAGGAAGAAGTGGTGGTTCCTAAAAGCATGTTGAAAATCTTGGCTGCCTTTGATTATTAGTACTGTATGTTATTTTCCTTAGATTGTTTTCAGGAGAAAGTGGGTGTTATATAGGGTAAAGCTTAAGCAGTCCTTTCCCTTTTGGCAACACATGAATCTATTGCTGAGAGAGATCGATGGAAGTCAACGTGCAGCTAGGCTTCGATCAACCCATCCCCACTTACAACCTCCCCCATGTGGGCAAACCCTAATTCATATTAAGAAAAGAGTTTTAAGAGAATTAACATTTATCTCCTTCAAACAAAACCATATAAATTGTCAACTGACAATTTTCTTACATGTTGGCCGGACATTATAGATTGATTGCAGCATGTCAGAGAAATTAATTAATAAATATGGGATTCTTTTAATAAACTGTGAATCTTTGTGCCTAAGTTGAAGGGCCGGGTACTCAAAATGGGTAAAAAATTGCTGACGCAAGGGATGATGGCATCCTTTTAAAATGTAGCGGTCAAGCTGAAAATGTATAGAATGTGAGCAGGGCATAGGAATAGCATGACGTGTCGCCAATCACAATCGACCAAAATTATAACTCTTTTCGGTCCTTGGCCCATGCGGCCAACGTAGGAGCACGCAGCTTTTGGATGAGCCATGCGCGTAGCTTAAATAATTATTTAATCTTTTTATTTAATTACCCGAAATTTATTTCTTTAATCTCTATTTCTTCTGACCCTTTTCTTCTGGCCATGCAAAAGCCTGAAATCAATGCTTATTTGCCGTTTTCGGTTGTTGCCACTTCCAAATATATAGATGTAGATATTTGATCTTTCGACTCACAAACTCAATTTTAGAATATAAATAATTTTTGTATATATATATATCATTTTCATTCCAAGTTATTGTTATGCCAGTCACTCTTTTTTTTTTTTTTTTAAATAATTTTTTATTGAAAGAGGTGATTTTTAGTGGTAGGCCAATGGAATAGGGTGAAGTTTGTAGAACCGCAACAATTTTCTCCAAACCAGTTTAAATGGGTTCAAACTGGTTTGAAAAAAAATTATGTCCTTTGTGAAATTACTCTTTATGGAATTATTTTTGATCAAGTTTTATGGTATGCTTGTAAATCATGAGCAACATTAGAGCTATATGTGACTTCCAATTGATTACGGTGGCCTTTTATAAATGAGAGCTAAAAAGATGGAAATAATATTTAATTAAACTCAAGACTTTGTTTCTGATATTATGTTAAAGAGAAATACTATGGTTTGTTTGATCTTACATGGATATTGTTTTTTTAAAAAAAATTAGAAGAAAAAAAAATTACCCTATTGATTCCTCATATTTTTTTAAAAAAACAATACCCACGCAAGAGAAGGAGAATACCTGAAAAAATTATAGCGTTCCTCTATGTACCACCATTTAAAAAAAAAAAAAAATGAAACCCGGAAAAATGGTAAATTTAATAAATTAATTAATATGATAATAGGTAATTTCTCATTAAAAGAAAGCTAGGTAGGTAATTATTCAATCCTTAGACCTATGGGGAGATAATATTACTATAGCAATAAGCCAATAAGAGAGACAAAGTAGCAGTTTATAAGGGGAATTTGAGTGCATTGTGATTATGATATTTTCAACCAAGTAAGTTTGATGGAATCTCCGATGGTAAAGGGATTCTTTTCATAATATTTTTCATTTTATATTTTCTCTCTTTATTATAATATTTATCTCCGAAGTATATTGTTTGAGCACGGGTGATCGAGGACCACTAAGGACCACCTTCGCTATTAAAATATTTTTTGAGTAGAACACAAATATAAAATTGGCACCCCAATTGAATAGAGAAAAATATATATAAAAAATTGGCAAATAATTAATCATGATTAATTAATTAACTTGTAGATTGAACACAAAATACGTTAGGAAAAAAAAAAAATTATTCTCAGGAAACAATAGTGCTCAAATAATAGTATGTAGATTGAACACCACTCTAAACAATATTTTGAACAAGAAAAATGTATAACAATAAAGCAAAAGATGAGAAAAAGTTGTGTAAATCGAATTTCTAAAATCAGCATTTTATAAAACTATAAGAGCAGTTTATTATTGTTGAAATAACAATTTATAATTGTTGAAATTAAATAACAGTTTATTCCCTAAAAAAAATAAAAACAAATAGCAGACGGTTATGGTTAAAATATGGTGGTTGGAAAAACGGTTATGAATGTGAAATTTGAACAAAAAATTGACTATTGATATAGAGCGTGCCTCATGCAAGTATGCAACGAGCTTGCGAGCTCGGCCAATGCTACACATTGGGTGATACTACTAGCATGTACCTACCCTAAGCTATTCTAGTCTTAAAGAAAAGATACATTCAAAAGGAAAATAAATATAACACCATCTTTTTAAAAAAATAAATAAATACTAGCTAGAAAACAATAATGGCTTAGCTTGTAAATTAAGGTTATTAATTAATATCTTAACTCTTAAGGCTTCGGTGACTTTTGGAACACAATATTATACTTATTTTTAAATTTTACAATAATATATATAGTTAAAGAAATTAAACATGAACAACTTGGTATTCGCAAATGATTTTTGTGATCGGGTTTCAATTATTGTTCGGAAAGGAGATCTGTCGACTTGCTCCCCTGCTTGTCAAAGCAATATGGAACACAAAAACACATGCATCATGCATGCCTAAGCCCTACGTACGTTAATCTCACAAAACTACAATAATATATATGTTGCCGCCTGCCTGGCCTACAAGAATCATGGGGGAGACCGGACACACACCGCTAGGGTTTTCTTTTTGGAAGCTAATATATATATATATTAATTCCCTTCCCTCATAGTCCTCAATGAAAACGCCATATATATTTGATATATTTTTATTTTCTTTAATTAAACTCGAAGGCATGTCTTCCCAAATTGTGATGATGTTTATGAGATTTGTTTGGAGAAGCACGCGTAGCCGCGTGGGTGAAGATGGGATTATTCAATATATTTGTCCCTTTCGATTGTTAAGTGCTCTTTTTTAATATCAAACAGAGGTGGGGTTCACCCTACTCACCAAAACATTTTTCAATTAAATTAATATTATTTTCCTTTTTATTATTTAATATTACTACAATATTAAATATTTTATCTTCATAAGAAACCCAAAGCGTGTGTGCTTGCTAGCCAGGGCCGGCTCAGTGATTTCTGGGGCCTTAAGCGAAACATTTAAATGGGGTCTTATTTTTTTTTTTAATATTTGTATATTAATTAAATAATATTTATTTTAATATTATTATTATATTTAGAGTTCTCATTTTTATTAATCCTTACAAAAATAAACACAACAATAAAAAAAATCAATTATTTATTTATTTATTTATTTTTTATGAATCCTTACCTCTTTGATACACCTGTTTCAAACAAAACTCACCAAAAAAATTGACAAAAACTCATACAAAACTCACAAGAAAAATCAAGCATAGACATAAACATTACCAAAAAAAAAAAAATCAATTTTTTATTTTATTTTATTTTATTTTATTTTATGAATCCTTACATCATTGATATACATGTTTCTCTCCTAGCCTCTCTCTCTCTCTCTCGCTTAATCTCTCTCCATCACGTTTTATTTTGAGTGAAACTAAGAAAAAAGAAGATAAGAGGGGAGGCTGTCGACAGTGGAGAAGAAAAGAGAGAAAGAAAAAGAAATGAAAGAAAGTGGGTGGTTAGGTAGGGTTAAAATAATCTTTCAATATCAAATAATTTCGAATGCATAGGTAGATAGGCTCTTTTTAAGTATAAGGATATTTGCTTTTCTTGGTAAATTGGTCTTATTTTACCATGGACTTATTATATTGGGGTCTTATTAAATTGATGCATTTTTTAAATTACTTACTTATCATGATTAAAGACCTTAAGTTTTTATTAAAAAAAAAAAAAAATTAGGCCTCATTAAAAAAAGAAAAAAAAAAGGGCCTTACATTACAAAAAAAAATATATATATATTAAAAATTTTTTTTGGGGAAAAAGTCTTTTTTTTTTTGGGCCTTATTAATCCGGGGCCCTAGGCGAGCGCCTCACTCGCCTAGTAGTCTAGCCGGCCCTGTTGCTAGCTATTAATTAGAAAATACATATAATAAGAGAGGATTGTCTTGTCCTCTAATTCTATAACAATCATGCTCATCTTAACCATTTCAATACACCCATTATATATATATATATATATAAGGGTTTTTTTTATTACCTATGGTTTTTTTTTTTAACGAATTATCTCTTCATTAATATAACAATCAAATGGGGCAAAATGCTCCGTATAATGCCAAAGATATAATTTGAAATCTTCCTAACTCAAGCATTATTTATGACATATATAATAACTCGCGAGGTTATTGTAAGACAATATCTATGAAAAGTCACCGCCCCAATGAGTTTCAGATCTATAGCAAATTCTAATGAATCATGTCTCTATCCGATGCCACGTCATTGATTCCCATGCTTTTTTTTTTTTTTTTTTCTTATCAGTCGCAATTCCCTTCATGCCCTCTACCATAGTGACAATTTTTCTTTATGCCTGATAACTCCTCCTTCATCAGTATATGGTTTGCTCCCAGAAAAAGGAACCATAAGAAAATAAAGACCGATTGGAAACCAATTCCATTATTCTTAAGGATTCGTGAAAACAAAACCTAAGAAAATAAATAAAATTTCACCCTATAGATCGCTACTAAAAGCAGATCTAAAGATAATACATTCTTATTTAAAAATAATGAAAATACAATAGTAAAAACACAACACACCGTTACGCGTTCCACGCGTCACCGCCGGCCAGTCACGTGCCACTAGAATGCCCCCAGAGGACCATTGACACACGCGCCCTGGTCGATCTATAGTAGAGGCAGGAAGAAGGGAAAAGGAGAAAGGCAACGGGGAGGAGGGAGTTGTAACCCCCTGCCCCACTTTGCTATGCTCTCTCTACGCTGCTCTAGTTCTATGGTTTGATGGCTGAATAAAGTATGTTTTATGTCCAAATGAAACAACAATATACAGGTGATGTATAAAGGTACAGGGGCATACCCCCAACGAAATAAAACTCAGTCAAGAGAAAATTCCTCACCATGTTACGAAGGATACAAATTTACAATAACTCTTTTGAAACACCATCTCTTTTGTCCTCGAATTCTCTAACAATCATGCTCATCTTAACCATTTCAATACACCCATTAGTCTTATATATATAAGATTTTCTTTTTTTTTACCTAAGGTTTTTTTTTTTTTTTTTTTTTGGTAGTGTTGGATAAAGTTTTATTTTTTTGAACGAATATAACAATCAAATGGGGTAAGACAATATCTATGAAAAGTTACTGTTCCAATCAGTTTCAGATCTACAGCAAATTCTGATGAATCATGTCTCTATACGTTGCCAAGTCATTGATTCCCATGCTTCTTCTTATATATATTTTAATCTCTACTACTAGTGCTTTATCAGTCGTAATTCCCCTCACGGCCTTTACCATAGTGACAATCCTTCTTTATGCCTAATAACTCCTCTGTCATTAGTGTATGGTTTGCTCCCAGAAAAAGGAACCATAAGAAAATAAAAGACTAATCGGAAACCAATTTCGTTATTCTTAAGGATTCGTGAAAACAAAACCTAAGAAAACGCATAAAACTTCACCCCATAGATCGGCACTAAAAGCAGATCTAGAGAGAATATATTTTTATTTAAAACAATTAAAATACAATAGTAAAAACCCATGACACATCCTCGTGTGTTCCACACGCTGCTAGAATGCCTCCCGAGGACCATTGACACACGCGCCTTGGTCGATCTACAGTGGAGGCAAGAAAAATGAGGAAGAATGGGAAAGGAGAAAGGGGGGCGGGGAGGAAGGAGTTGTAACCCCCTGCCCCACTTTTCTATACTCTCTCTACGTTGCTCTCTTTCTATGGTTTGATGGTTGCATAAAGTATTTTTTATGTCCAAATGAAACAACAATATAAAGGTGATGTATAAAGGTATAGGGGCATACCCCCAACGAAATAAAACTAAGTCAAGAGAAAATTTCTCACCATGTTACGAAGGATACAAATTTACAATAACTCTTTCGAAACACCATCTCTAAAATCCCCTATATATAATCTTTGATGCCTTTTATTTTCTTGAGATGCAGTTCAAGGCCATAGAGAGTATTTATTGTAGCCTTAACAGAAAAATAATAATAATTTTGAATGATATTGCAAGGAACTCGATCTCTAGAGAATTCATTTCGGGTAGAATAGACTACAATAACTCATTTTGAATAAGAGAGGCCTCAAGTGTTTGATAAAATTCCTCCGAGGATTTCTCTATTGATGGATAGTCCTCAAATAAGCAAAGCTACTACAATTCTCCTACAACTCTAATCCAAACCCAAATAATACGTCCAAATCATAAGAGATAAGAGTCCAAGCCCAAATACCTATTATAAGTCCTAAACGCTAGTCTTCAACTCTTCTTGCGCATTAGTAGACTCCTACGCGGACTAGTGATTTTATTCAGTTTGGTAGCTCCACCCATTATGGGTCAAACGTTCATCCAGCATCAACGCGAGCTCGATGGTCTCTCTCAATGTATTTGGTTTTAACATCTGAATCCCCTCTTCATTTCGTCGTGTAATCCGTCCAAGAAAGTTCCCACAAGTGCACTTTTATGACCAATTTTCTACCCGGCCGCTTAGCAAGTTTTTCGAATTCAGCTTGGTAATCCTACAAAGACCCGTGCTGTTAAATTTTGGATAAAGCTTCATCATAATCTTCATATTCAGTGGGACCAAACGAACGACTGCTTCATGTTTGAAGATGTTCCTGGTAATGTCTCTCCTTTCAAGTCGGTGTGTCTTCCGCGTCCAATGCCACCACTAGTTGGCTTCTCCTTCAAGGTGGAAAGCCGCAAGTTAAACCCTCTATTCGTTGGGTATATTTTGGTAATCTAAATACTATCTAACATGATTCAACCAAATCATTGGATCTTCCCCCAAAAATTTGGGGAAATCGAATTGATATGTCGATTGGGGTTGTGTTGGGCGTGTGCCTCGTCGTGATTCATAAAGGACCATGGAGAACTTTTGGCAAGGGTTTATGTAAAACCCCGACTTAATAATAAGTCGCAAGTGAAAAATATCTTAATTTTTGGCAAGATGCTACTACATGATATAATATTATAATCATCATAACGGAAAATAATCATGAATAAGTTTTTCTTTTCTGATTTTTAACGCCACAAACTCATCTCAAATAAATATACCAAATCTTCTAGATAAACTTCAACTTTATACATATCAACATATATTTACAAACTATATTATACTATACATTAGAAATTTCTATTGCTTGTCTATCAAAAGGCATCACATACAGCACATCAAAATACAACAAATTGACTAAGAAAAGTCACTCATTCTCAAATGACTGAGGCTGCCAGTCAGCCTCATGCACAAAACCCAAGACACGCATGCGGGTCCTCATCCGAGTCATCCTCCTCTTCTCTGCAGTATCTGTAAAATTACCACAATTTACAGGTGGATGTGTGAGTCTATAGCTCAACAAGTTTAAGCATACTGACCATTTTATAATCTAAGCCATCTTTTAAAAATGCATCTATTAGTATTTATAACAATAGTTATTAGTCCACAGGTTTCTAAACCAAAGTTTGCCACCAAAATGTCGTAGTTGTTGAGATAATCATTCAAATAGATAAGGTTTTATATATATATATATATATATATAAAGAACCATATTGATGTACAAATTTAATTGTACTCGCAAGCGCACGAGTCGTGTGCAGTAAAGTGTGTGTGCAAGTGCGAGGTCGAATCCACAGGGAGTCGTGTCGTGAAAACTAATTCTTATCTAAACTAATCCGATTTTAACCTAGTTCCGAAGTATGTCGTACATTTGAAATTGAAAACAAAATGAAATAATTAAAAGATAAAAATGGCACTAAGGTTTTCATAATCCACCTCACCAAATTAAAGCATATATTCTCACGTTTTAGTTCATAAATCCGACAAACAATTAAACCCTATGCATGTTCTATTGTTCCTATTGAAAGATTCAATGAATCCACCCATTTGACAAATGACAATGCATATCTAATTTAGTTCAAAAGATCCAATGTATCCATGCTTTGCACAAAAGACAATGGATATCCAAAGTAAATCAAAAGATGCAATGTATCCGTCGGATGAAACACAATGAATATCCAACTTCGGCACAATCAAACACAATTTTGTCATATAATTGAATTGAAACGAACATACATTACGTTAAGGTCAGAATTGTACGAATAGAACATGAAAACATAAAAGTAATCAATGGTGAGGTTTCATCTTCAACCTTAGTTGAAGATTTAGCCTCTCATGACAAAAGAAATCATAAAGAAACTAAATTACTTCATTAAAATTAAAAACTTACAAAAGAATTCGAGTTCAAAGCGACAAAATGCCCAAAAAACACGAAAACGACCAAGAACGGCGCCATCGGCGCGTCTCCGTACGTTTACAATGAAAAATAACGATATTTGTAAGCTAATTTTAGGGTTTCAGCGCTGCCAAGTCAGCCGAGTGCGCTCAATCGCACTCTAGGTGCGCTCGATCGCACTTGTGCAACAAGTTTGCTGTTGCGCAAGGCGCGAGTGCGCTCGATCGCACTAAACGTACGCTCGAGCGCACTTCCAGTCAGAATTTGCCTACTCTTATGAAATATAAATTTGTAGATCTTCGAGTTAGCTTTCCAATGACACCAAGATCACCTCAATCCGAGCTATACAACTCAAGATATGGTCTTTTTAGTGGGACTCGTCGAATGAAAATCATCGCTCGATCCCAATTTGCTGCTAGTGCTCCATGAAGTGTCTTAAGCCGCAAATATCACCTTAAAGCCGCATTTTTCTCTTAACATCTCGCAAATCACTAAAACACTAAAACTAACCAAAAACATCAGAAATTAACACGGCTAAGAGCGTAACAAACATAAGTTAAGAGGCCCAAATATACAATATTTGGCACTCATCAAATACCCCCAAACTTACATTTTGCTAGTCCCTTAGCAAAACAAAATCAAAGCATGAAACATAAATCCTCTGTTGTGGGAGCGACGATTGCATTTAGCATATGCAACAAGCCTTTTAAACCCCTAGGCATCCCTAATGGACGAGTGAAGTCTCGTGAGGGTTTAACAGAAATGATACCCACAAACATTTTTAGCACTATGTCATTGACAAACACAATTTCCACACAAACACATGGTTCTCACATCATGAGGAGTTTAACAAAGTAAACACCACAATCAAATCATCAAGCCAACCACAAATCATTCAACTCAAAGGTGGAAATTTGAGACAACACAAGCTTCAATAGGTGCAAAGTGAGACTAACACAAAGTTAAGAGGCTTCAATTTTTCTCAAAGTTTGGTGTACCTCAAAATTCATAGGAATTCACACAGATGAAAACACCAATGGCTTAGATCAAGACATGCATTATATATATATTATTTATTTTTGTGTAGGCTGTGCAATGTTCGGCTCCCTTAAGCTTTCTAATTGACCCATGTAATGAGTGTTGGGCCAATGACTCCCAAACCAGATGGTTTTAGGGCACTAGATGTAAAACATCCCTAAGGCTTAATTGCTCAAGTCAAAAAGGCTACGAAGCCAAACTAGCCATACAATCAACCAAATTGAATTTCTCATCTTTTTACGCGAACACTCAATGCTTAATGAGGCATGAGGTCCAGTTACTCAATGAAAAGCTCAAACTGATGATGACACTTTTTCTTTTTTCTTTTTTTTTTTTTTTATCTATCCTCAAGCCAAGGTTTCATCAACACTTCATCCTACAAATCGCAAGGCACACCCTAATCAATCAAAATCTCATACCTCACAGACTTTATGCTAGTGTGCATGTGATTCAACTCAGGCATGTGAAGTCTCTCTAATCCACCAAATGAGTCAAATGACTCAGATTTCTAACGACATGCGGTGTTTAAAAAGTTAAACACACTAATGACATGCAAACCACAGTTATGATGTAACTCATGCCCAATCAACAACATAGCACAATTTTTTTTTTTTTTTTTGACAAAACAAACAGATAAAAACAAACAAAAAGACACAAACAAACAAACAAACAGTGTGTTTGTCCACATCCCCAAACTTAATTGAGACATTGTCCCAATGTGGCAAGAGATACAATACCGTGGGATGAGGAAACTCGAGTGTGCAAAGGTCAGGGTGTCCCCCAAACTTGAACACCAAAACATGTGTCAAAATCTAATAGCAATATTTCCTCATAGAAACAAACATCAAAAGATTAATTGTTGTTAGAGACAAAAAATGAAATGACAAGAAATGAAATGACAAAAGGAAAAGAAATCAAAAATAAAGTGCGGAAAATAAAAAGAAAGAAAGAATACCGCACTTTCCCCGATCATTTGGGTGTCCAACCAATCCCTTCCACCCTTTCTTCTTAAGAATTTGATATCCCTCTGGAATGATGTTTTGCCGTCTCAAGTAGCCTAGTTGCTTGCTAAGAAGGATCTTCTTAGGAATATGGTTCCTAGATTTGTGACCTTGTGTGCATAGATCCTTGAGAATTTCAGCATGAGACGGCTCTTTGAGACATTGAAGAATTGAAGCTTGGGGCTCATAAATTGTCTCAAGAGGGATTTTGATGAAGGAGTGAGCTTCAGTACTCACTCCCTTGTCACTGGACAGATTTGGATTTGACGGGGGCTCAATTTGCTCCACTTGCTCCTCTTTTCCTTTCTCCTCATGGTTACCCACAATGAAAGACTCGGCTGCTAATGAGGGTGAGTTAAGGAATGATATCTCAGTGGTTTCCCCATCCTCAGTTCGCATCTTGGGAGTGGAGCCCAATAAAGCATCAGCTTGCTCAAGTAACTTGTCAAGGTCTAGGTCACATCCAAATTGAGCAAAGCACTTTCCCAATGGGTCCTCCAGACTTGGCTCATCAACAGTCTCCTCAACAATCTTCTCTCTCCCAATTGGGGTGGTGGCTTGGACATGCTCATGATAAAAATTGCTGGAATCATCCTCATCAATCATGTAGTGCCTTTCAGCTATCAACTGACTTTGAAGCTCTTCTTCCTCTATTCTGGTGAGTTCAACAACTAAATGACCAAGCTATCCTTCCAACTTTTCAATTGCTTTAGTGTTGGCCATGGTTGCATTCTTCACTTCATTTATGGCTTGGGAGTTGACCATGGTGGCATTTTTAAGCTCTTGCAAGGTTTGGCCATTAGACTGTATGAACACTTTGAGGGTGTTTTCCAATGATAAATCTTGTGGAGGATAATTGCAGGGTGAAGGGGTAGAGGATTGGTTGTCGAACTGCGGATATTCAGGATGGTGCAGTTCATCAAATTGGGGAGCATAATTTCCTGTAGCGTGAGCTTGCCATGAGAAATCAGAATGGTCGCTCCAGTCTGGGGTGTAAAAATTGGAAGTTGATTCAGACCCCGAACTGGAGAAATTGGTGTTCATCTGCTCATATGAAAAATTGGAAAATTGTCCCCATGATGGACAATTACCTGAACTATGATAAGGGCTGGAGCAGTATAAACATGGTCCATGTGGGTAAAAATTGTGAGGGAAGTTGGTAGGAGCGGGTGTCCTACAACTATGAGTAGCATTAAAATTACCAAACGGAAAATTCATGCTTACCCTCACTCTTTAAACAAAACACACTTCCACATGAAACATTAACCAATTTTTTTTTGAAAATAAAATAAACAAAAATATCAAAAATTAAAAACAAAAACTCACAAAACGGACCAAACATAAGTTTGGAAAAATTCAAGGTGCTGGCCCATTTTGGTGCAATCTGCGGAGGTACGCTCGAGTCCAGGTGATGTGCGATTGAGCGTAGATGGGCACGGGGTGTGCGCTCACGCGCACTTGCGGAAGTGTCGATTGCAGGCACGCGGGATGCTTGCTGCGTTAGACTCAAATGTGCTCGAGCGCAGGTGATGTGCGATCGAGCGCTTTGGCAGGGACTAGTTCCTCCAGCAAAACTGCAACAGAAACAACAAAAAGAAAAACACAACTTTTTCTCTCTTTTTTTTTTTAGTAACTGTAAACAGAAGCAAATAAAATATAAAGAAACAATTGTAAAAAGAAAATAACTAGTAGAAAAATAAAATCAATTTAAAGAAAAATCAATTTTCACAAAAACAAACAACTCCCCAGCAACGGCGCCAAAATTTGATGTACAAATTTAATTGTACTCGCAAGCGCACGAGTCGTGTTCAGTAAAGTGTGTGTGCAAGTGCGAGGTCGAATCCACAGGGAGTCGTGTCGTGAAAACTAATTATTATCTAAACTAATCCTATTTTAACCTAGTTCCGAAGTTTGTCGTACATTTGAAATTGAAAACAAAATGAAATAATTAAAAAATAAAAAGGGCACTAAGGTTTTCATAATCCACCTCTCCAAATTAAAGCATATATTCTCACGTTTTAGTTCATAAATCCGACAAACAATTAAACCCTATGCATGTTCGATTGTTCCTATTGAAAGATTCAATGAATCCATCCATTTGACAAATGACAATGCATATCTAATTTAGTTCAAAAGATCCAATGTATCCATGCTTTGCACAAAAGACAATGGATATCTAAAGTAAATCAAAAGATGCAATGTATCCGTCGGATGAAACACAATGAATATCCAACTTCGGCACAATCAAACACAATTTTTTCATATAATTGAATTGAAACGAACATACATTACGTTACGGTCAGAATTGTACGAACAGAACATGAAAACATAAAACTAATCAATGGTGAGGTTTCATCTTCAACCTTAGTTGAAGATTTAGCCTCTCATGACAAAAGAAATCATAAAGAAACTAAATTACTTCATTAAAAGTAAAAACTTACAAAAGAATTCGAGTTCAAAGCGACAAAATGCCAGAAAACACGAAAACGACCAAGAACGGCGCCACCGGCGCGTCTCCGTACGTTTGCAATGAAAAATAACGATATTTGAAAGCTAATTTTAGGGTTTCAGCGCTGCCAAGTCAGCCGAGTGCGCTCGATCGCACTCTAGGTGCGCTTGATCGCACTCGTGCAACAAGTTTGCTGCTGCGCAAGGCGCGAGTGCGCTCGAGCATACTTCCAGTCAGAATTTGCCTACTCTCATGAAATATGAATTTGTATATCTTCGAGTTAGCTTTCCAATGACACCAAGATCACCTCAATCCGAGCTATACAACTCAAGATATGGTCTTTTTAGTGGGACTCGTCGAATGAAAATCATCGCTCGATCCCAATTTGCTGCCAATGCTCCATGAAGTGTCTTAAGCCGCAAATATCACCTTAAAGCCGCATTTTTCTCTTAACATCTCACAAATCACTAAAACACCAAAACTAACCAAAAACTTCAGAAATGAACACGGCTAAGAGCTTAACAAACATAAGTTAAGGGGCCCAAATATACAATATTTGGCACTCATCACATATTTTCTCCTTTTCTTACAATATACATATAATTCTACATCACATAATATGGAGAAATAAAATGGTTCATATCGTGATAATGGAAACAACAATACAACATAACAATACATATCGTATTCATGTTTTGCGTTCATTAACATGTTCATGCATACATTTTCTTTTCATATTAACAAATGTATTTATACTCTGACTTGACTGCTGGAGTTTGTTAAGTGTACTGCCCCACATAACTGCTAAGTTGCTACAATTTAATTTCAAGCACTTTAGTTACAAACCAAATCAATCACCCTTTACATTAAGTTAATTTTAATTCTCATAAATTTGATAACAAAACCCCTACAGTACTTGAGGTTCGACACCCTCTCTTTAGCCTATCCTACAAGGATTCGTCCTATTGCGAGTGATTATTTTTATTATTGATATTTTTGGACACAAAAATACCACATCAAGCACCTTAATTTACTGTGAACATGGCTGGTCATTTATTGGGCTTGAAAAAATTGAAAAATGTGGTAAGAGGAAGTGCTATATTTTGCACCCTGCAAAACAGGGCAGGGTAGAGCACCTACATTGTAACGCCCTGCCAAAACAAAGGCGATAATAACCACGATTATCCACGTGGGGCTACTACTATACTCTGAGATACATGACAATAGAAAACATACTATAAAATTTGTCATTCCTTTTCTCTTGCAAAACCACAAACTCACCTTATTATACAACACCTCCATATTGACATAACTTAATTACAACATGTTTCATATACAACTTATACGATATTACAAAACTATACAATATCAAGGGGTGCGCATGTCCCGACCCACACAAGTAAAGTCCCCATCATGAAACCTCAAAAGTTTGACCTTATAGTCCTACAGGTCATATTGTATATACCCCTCTGGCTTGCCTGTCTCCTAGTAGGCTATGATTGTAAAATAAACATTTTAAAGGTGGAAATGTGAGTCTATGGTTTAGTAAGTAAATAAATCCGGGTGTGCTAAACGTAAACATAGACATCTCATTGACACCACTCTAGCCTTACTTGTCGAAAGCAATATGCCTAAACTCTTTTGGGATGAAGCATGCCATACATCTTGTTACCTTATCAATAGATCGATGTTAAGTGCCAAAATATTCATATTTTAGCCCTTAACTTATGTTTGTTAATTCCTTAGTTTTGTTAGTTTGAACTATTTTATTTCTTTTATGTGTTTTCTGTGTTTTTGTAGGCTTTTGGAAGAAAATGAAGCATTTCTAGAAAGTTCAAGCATTAAAGAGCAAATTTGGGAAAGCTAGAGATTCTGATAGTGCGATTGATCGTAGGGGACCTGTGACCGAGCGCACTACTAGAGAGGTCCAGACAAGCGAGCAAGGCGTGCGCTCATGCGCACAAGAGGAGACTCGATTGCAGAAGTGCGACCGAGCGCACCTGTGCGCTAGAGAAAAGACAGCTGCGGCCAGAATTCCCTTTCCTTCCATATTAGGGTTTTTCAAGTCCCACTTGTAATATGACTAAATCCTACAAGTTTACGAGGGTTTCTAGGATTTCTAGAGTATTCCTAAGCCTATAAATAGACCTCTAAGCCTCACAATTAAATACACAACTTTGAGGGAGAGGAAATGGAGGCTACTTCAAGGAGTCATTTTCAGTTTCTTCTTTTCCTTTCCTTTTTAGTTTTATTTTAATTATGTGCAACTAATACTTTAGTAGGGCTAGATTGAAGCCCTAATTATGTTTATTTAATATTTCAATATTGGCGCCTTTGTGATAATCATATTATGATGCTTAACTTGATTAATTCCTGTTTTATTGAATTCCTCATATGTGTGTGACTGGCCATTATATGCATGTGGTATGGATTAGTAATTTAAGTCAATTTGGATGATCGAGTTCTGGCCTTAATAGAGTAACAAAAGAATTTTCTCATGGGTTCTTGGGTTAATCAATATGAAAAATCGAGAGTATACACCCATGCCCTAGGTTCTGTGTGTTTGTCGATTTTCATAGATTTATGCTTTCTTAAAGAACAACTTAGTATATACCCATGCTAAATCCTTTAAGAAAGAAAAGAGTTAGAGTATACACTCAGGCCTAATTCGTTGTTTAGGAAAATCTATAGCTTAAGGAGTATACACCAATGCCCTTAGGTTGACAAACATTAGGTATTCATAATATGATTAGAGCAATGGCATATTGTTATATTATGTGAGCATGATTAGTGGTGGATATCAAAGCCCTATCTTTTATTTATTTTCAATATATCAATATCAATTTCATGACAAAGTTGATATTTTAATCAATTCTAAGCGAAATCAAGAATCTCTGTGGGAACGATCTCGTACTTGCTGCACTATACTATCGTTTGATCTTGTGCACTTGCGAGTTAAAACATACAAATTATTATCTATTAATTTATGTAGTATTTGGCAAAATAAGTTTTTTGCGCCGTTGCCGGGGATTGTTTGATTTTGTTTGGAATTTTTTTTTCCTTAGTTATTTTTGTTTTAATTTAGTTTTCTATTTTCTGGTTTCTACAGTTCCTGTTCTGCCTCCAGAGGTGCGCTCGAGCACCCATACTAGGGCGATCTAGCGGAACAGTGCGATCGAGCACACTAGCAAGTGCGATCAATCGCACATCCAGATAGTAGCACATAAACTGTTTTAATTACAGATCTGATTTTTATTTTATTTTATTTTTTTTTTATTTTTTTTTTTTCTATTTGTTTCATGCAGGGTCATTTGAGTTAGCATTTTCGTAAGTCTTTATTTTTAATTTTCTTTTTATTTCCCTTTTAATTTTAACTTTGTTATTTTATTTTTGTTCTCATGTGGGGAAACATTCCGACACCCCATGGACCATGTTCATATTGCCATAACCCTTATCGCCATGTTAGAAATTGTCCCTCACCAAGACAATTTTCTAACCATTCTTATGGGCATATGAACACATCGTTCTCTAGACCAGGGGATGATAGCTATTTTGATTCCTATAACCCAACATGGAGCCAACAGTCAAATCTCTCATGGCAAGCTCAAGCTCCTAGAAATCATGCTCCACAATTTCATGAACTGCACCATCAATCATATTCGCAATTCTATGATCATTCATATTCCTCCCAATCAGCTTCACAACAGCAATATCAGGCTGAACCACCTCCTCCTGAGTTTTCTAAAGAGTTGTTAGATATGATCAATGTGTTGACCAATAGAACACAGCAAGACATTGAGGAGATGAAGGCCCACTTCAAACAGAAAGGCGATATTCTCAAAGAAGAAGAAGGAGAAGCATACCAAGAGGAGCCATCTTCCACCTATTGGCCTTGTTGTGCAAATTTATTTAACCCGCAAGTGCACAAATCGTTTGCAATATAATGTTTTGCAAGTGCGAGGTCGAAACCACAGGGAATTGTGTTTTTGAATAACAAATTATAACTAAACTAATTTTATCCTAACCTAGTTCCAAAAAAAGTTTGAATTTTGAGTTTTGAAATTTAAAGGATAAACATCAATTAAATAAAATAAAACAAAAGATAAAGACTAAGGTTTGGGAATCCACACTCATCGAATCATAACAACAAACTCCATGTTCATCAATATTTATCCGAAGTTCTCACAATTAAAATCTTAGATACGTTTTACTATGCTTCAACAGTTAATCAAAACCATCCTATGTATCCATTCATTGCACAAATCACAAAAGGAATCCAATATCAATTAAATCATCAGATGTATCTGTAAATCACGAAAGATATTCAATTTTAATTGAAATACCTAATGTATCCATAGAACAAATCACAAGGGATACCCAATTTTTAGGCAAATAAAATCAAGTAATTAATTAATTGTACTAAATTATCTCAAATCATCAAGTGTATCCTTGAATCACAAAAGATATCCAAGAATCATTCAACACAATTGAAAATAAGTATAACACTTGAAATATAAAGCCCAATAAAATTGGAAAAATAAAGACTTACATAAAGTGATGTTGTTCTTCATCGGTGAGGTTTCATCCTCAATCTTAGTTGGAAATTTAGCTCCACATAAAAATCAAACCTAAATCTAAATCTAAACTAAACTAAAGAGAAAAACTGTGAAATTTTGTTCTCTGAAATTGTATCTCTTCTTGAATGCAAAGAGGTCTATTTATAGGCTTAAGAAAGTCCTAGAAGCCCAGTAAACCTAGATAATTCGGAGGTCTGTCTCCCAGTCCAAATAGAAATCTGAAATCTGAAATCGGAATAGGATTCGTCCAGATTTGTGTTCTTTTATTGCGGGGCGATTTTGGCACAATAACCGTCCGAATTAGGAAAATCCTATTTCACAACGAATTGTATTATTTTGAGTTACCTTTCCAATGCCACTAGAATCATTGCAATCCGATATTTGAACAAAAAGTTATGGTCAAAATACTGAGGTATGTACAGAATCTGATTTTGAATCCAATCCGATTTTGACTCCGATTAGAGAAATTTCCATTTAATCCTATCCTTGATTGGGTTAAACTTAACCACATCATCTAGGTCTTCTCAAAGTGTGAGTTTTTCCGAACTTTGCATTTTTTCCTTTAAAGCTGCAGTTTTTTCTTCAACAACTTACAAAACACTAAAAACACAACACAAAACATTAAATAATGACACAGCTAAAGGATTAACTAATATAAATAAAGGGGCCCAAATATACCATATTTGGCACTCATCAGGCCTCCACAATACCAAGAAGATGAGCCATCTCCACAGTTATATGGTCAATCATATTCTTGTCTTAGCCCCAGTCTGAGGCAATCCATTTTTAAGATGGAAGCTTAAGAAGAGGTGTCACCTCCCATATATGATTATTCATATTCCTCTCCGCATCCACAATACCAAGAAAAACCACCTCCTCTAAAGAGTTATGCCTTAGAAGAAGCGTATGCTGCCTTAGAAAAAGAGCATGCTGCCTATAAAGAAGAGATGTCAGCTCATCTTACCCAAATGGAGGAAAGCAAGCGATCATTTGAAAGGATGAAGAACTCTCGCACACAATCATTTGAATTGATGGAGGCTCATCTCAAGCAAATATCAAACATACTTAAAGAAGAAGAAGAAGAGTGCAAGGTCAGTTGGTGGCCAATCCTAATGAGCACTACATGGAGGAAGAGTGCACCTACTATCAAGAGCAAGCTGTCACATTGAGGAGCAAAGAAATGGTTGAAGGTAAAGAGGAAGAGAGGAAGGAGGAGCAATTTGAGGTTCCACAAGAACCATATCGGGAAAAAGAAGAGAGCACTGAGAATTCTTCAACATTAGCTCTTCTTCCTGAAACACTAAGAGGCCAGGAGAAAAGTCTGTCAGAGCTGCCAAGTGAGCAAATTGAGGACATCAAGATAGAAAAGCTCCCTGAGTTTTCTTCTTATTTTATTACAGTTCATGATTCCCCATCGGATGAGAAACTGTTTGAGAAAACTCAGAGTGGTCCACCCCGATCTACAGACAAATGGAATCCCACTGCTAGAGGAAAAATTCATTCTCTGTGGTGCAAAAGAAAAAAAGATTGGTGCCTCAAGTTTAAAAGGAGGACGACAGTCTGGCTGAAGACGTTAAACTTAGTACTCATGGGAGGCACCCTATAGCATATCCTTTTTTATTTCTTTATTTGTTTTTATTTCATTTTTATTTTATTTTTACTGTTATTTTGTTTTGTTTTCCTTTGTTGCTATAGTGTTTTGTTTTGCAGGGACAAGTGTGCTTCAGTTCAAGTTTGGGGGTGTGCTATGAACCATGCTATTCCAGACAGTTCTTCCATCTCCCGGGTAAGATCTTTCCATGTTATTCACACATTGGGGACATTGTGTAATTTAAGTTTGGGGGTATGGGAGACACTTTACACACACTTTGTCCCATTTTTGAAAAATATGCAGGTTCATGTTCATCTTAAAATTTTGGTTGATCTTGAAAAATTATGATTTAATTTCATTAGTGAGCTTAAAATTTTGAACACATTATCTGATGATAGGATTTTTCAATTTGGTTACTTGCTTTTGGTAGTTGAGAATTCACATGTTTGATCTAATCTACACAAGCACATTAGCACATAATTTGTGGGGTATGACACGAAAGTCTGATGTGTGTGTTTCTATGTCATGAGTGAAACTGGATGATATATATATATAAAATGGTCATTGATAAGCTTTTTGTTAAGTGCCAAAATATTCATATTTTAGCCCGTAAACTTATATGTGTTAATTCCTTAAGGTTGTTAGTTTGTGTGATTTTAATTTCTTTTTATATTTTCTTTGTTTTATAGTTTTTTTGGAAGAAAAGAAAGCATTCCAGGAAGTATCGGACTTAAAGGATAAAATTGGGAAAAAGTTAGAAGACTTGAAGCAAGCAAAAGCATTCTGGTAGTGCGATCGATCGCAGGTCCCCTGCGATCGAGCGCACTTCTAGAGAGGTCCAGAGGTGAAGAGTGAGGTGTGCGCTCTTGCACACAAGAGAAGACTTGAATGCATTGCG
>NC_081550.1:10312969-10327010 GCF_901000735.1 Corylus avellana
AAGAGCATCCGAACAAGCAGCATTGAAGCTGCTTTGACTGCAGAGGCAATTCAACTTATGCAATGTCATCGATCTCAAGATTCAACCATCCTTCCACTCAATCCCGAAATTGAGCGAACAATTCAACAAAGGCCTAGTGACAAAGAAGAAGAGGAAGAAGTTGAGGAAACAATGCAAGATTTGCAAGAGAACCCACCAATAGTGCCAAGACCACTAGAGGCAAATCCACCACCGGTGCGAAGACCGATGAAACAGGCTTTCATCCCAATGAACCTCAATCAGCCATCATGCATATCATATCAATCAGAGGTGGAAGGCAATTATTATATTTCTCCTTAGATACTCAATGCATTGACTCACTTTAGGGGCACAGCTACTAAGGATCCTAACTTGCATCTTAAGGAGTTCTTTGATTTATGCAAGCTGCAGCACATACAAGGCCTAACTTCGGAAAGACTCAGGTTAGTCCTCTTTCTTTTCTCTTTGAAAGATAATGCTAAACTGTGGTATAATTCTTTGCCTGCAGATTCCATCCATACTTGGGAAGAATTAGCCACCAAGTTCCTGAAGAAGTTTTTCCCAGCTAAAAAGACAAGACAACTTAAATGGGAACTTCAAATGTTCCAACAAAGAGATGGAGATCTTTTCTTTGAGGCATGGGACCACTTCAATGCATTGCTTCTAAAGTGCCCACATCACAATATCCCTCAAGATGATCAGGTATAAATTTTTTATGGAGAGTTAGATGACACTAACAAAGGGATGGTTGATTCAGCTTGTGGAGGTGCACTTATGGAAAAGAGTAGTGAGGAAGCCATGGAGCTCTTCGAAATACTTAGTGAGTATTCCCAACAATTCTGCTCTAGAGGAAGGCGAGGAGTAAAAAGTAAAGGCATGTATGAAGTGAACCTCAATGGTGGATCTCCAAATCAAATGGCTGCTGTGGAAAGAAAGCTGGATATGATTGTCAAAGCCATGACTGCTTTGAACATCTCACCTATTCAATAGGACACACCAATTCAGGTATGTGCCATATGTTCTTATTTTGGTCACACCACTAAGACATGTCCTTTATCTCTATTTGCAGATCAAGAAGAGGCGAATTATGTGGGACCAAACAATTACCCCCTCAAGAACAATCCATACTCCAACACCTACAATCCAGGGTGGCGCAACCACCCCAATTTCTCATGAAGTAACAATCAGAATGCTCTAAACCCTCAAGGACAGTAGAGGAGTCCCCAACAAGCAGTCTTACTAGTTCAAGAGCCAAAGAAGAATGACCTGGAGAGTATTGTACATCAATTTGTGATTGTGCAACAACAAACCAATGCCAAGCATGACCAGTCCATTCAAAGGACCGAGCAAGCTATCCAAAGACTGGAAGTACAAATGGGGAAAATGGCAAAGGAGTTGAGTGAAAGAAAGCAGGGTGAATTTTCATCCTAAACAATACCCAATCCAGAGGGTCACCAGCAATTGAAAGAAGTCACAATTCTCATAAATAGCAAGGTCATAGGAACTGAAGAGCCACTTCAAGCATCTCCAGATGAAGCCTCAACATCGAAGGTAAGTAAAATGGAGAAGGTGAATGCACCACCCTTCCCTCAAAGGTAAGTAAAACCAAAGAAAGAAAAACAACTCATGGATATTTTTGAAACCTTGAGGAAATAGGAGATTAATATTCCTTTATTAAATGCAATTAAATAGATTCCCTCATATGCTAAATTTTTAAAGGATTGTTGCACTAATAAAAGGAAGTTTCAGGAGCATGAGACAGTGGCCTTAACAGAGGAGGTAAGTGCAGTTTTGTTAAGAAAATTACCACCAAAGCTAATAGATCCGGGTAGTTTTACCATTCCTTGCAGGATAGGAGACCATTCTTTTGAAAGGGCACTACTGGATCTCAGAGCAGAGGTTAATTTGCTACCTTACACTGTATATGAGACATTGGGTTTGGAGCAGCTTCAACCAACCTCTATCACCTTACAATTGGCAGACAGAAGCATCAAAAGACCAAGAGGTATACTTGAGGATCTTTTGGTAAAGGTAGGTACATTTATTTTACCTGCTGATTTTATTATATTGGATGTGGAAGAATCTCCTATGCCATCACCTTTACCTATTATCTTAGGAAGACCTTTTATGAGAACTGCTGATACTACAATAGGTGTAAAAAAGGGTACTGTGAGCATGAATTTGAATGGTGAGACAATAGAATTCAAAATATTCGATGTATTGAAATTACCTCAAGATGATTTCGAATGTTTTGATGTTTGTATGATCCAAGGTGTTAGTGAGAGTTTTGCAAGACCAACACAATGATCCATTGAAGACCCCCTTCACTCACAATTTCACAAGGCCAAACATTAAGCCAAATCATGAAGATGTTATTGAGGACATCATTGGAGTAGAGCAACCCCTTGAAACCTTTCCAGCATATCCAAGTGCTAAGAGGAAGCTGCAGCTGCATGAACTAGAAGAATTGAGGTATGAAGCAAATGGGGATACTAAGCTCCACAAGAAAAGACCCAAGGCTTATCATGATACATAGCATGTGAAGAAGGAGTCTTATGTGGGACAGAAAGTGTTGACCTATACTTCAAGATTAAGTCCTATCCCTGCACCACCAAGAGCACTTGAGCCACAATCCGTGGAGTCCAAGTGCATCTCCCCAGACTAGTAGCACTGAAGCTACTAGAAAAAGCGTTTGAGGAATCCAGGAGCTTGAGCACATCTTCTCAAAACAGTGGTACTGAGGCCACTAAAGGCAGTACAATTTCTATCTCTTAATTTCCTTTCCATTATGTCAATTTCTTTACTTTACATAATTTTCTGTAATACTTTTAATGTTCTTACTTATCTTTTGTGTTTTCTTTCAGTAAGTTGTTGTACATTCTGTATTTTCATTAAAAAAAAAAAAAAAAATTTACATCCTGTTATTGCGATCGACCACAACCTACGTGCGATCGAGCGCAGTGCTCAACTTTTGGCTATGTTACATTCTGTCAGTGCAATCGAATGCACCTCACCCACACACGCACACCACTACACGAGTGCGATCGAGCACACCATACGTGCGATCGAGCACACTCAGGCAGAAGGCCACATCACCTATTTTAGGTCACTTTCCCCCATTCCCCCCATCACTTCTCCCCTACGTCGTACAAGTCCATTCCACTCTCACTTCACTAAACCAGAGTGCTAGCCCTTTCACCCCACCTCCATCGGTTTTCAACCACCACCACCGCACTTCGACAACAAGGTTCTCCTCTCTAGGCACCAACCTCCACCTCACGACACCCTCACCCATTCTCCCCTTCACCTATTTCCACCCGAACTCCGATTCCAACCCATCTCAATTGTTTTTGAATTTTTTACCAATTGTGGGTGTCTCTCCTGCCACATTTGTTTTGTGGTTGGAGTTTTAATGTTTTGCAGGGGGTTTGGGCAGTTGTTGATGTGGTTTTGAAACCTTGGTCGTCTTATTGCACACCAAGTGTTAGACAGAATTCCTGAACCAAGCTCATTATGCCGAAAACTCGAGCTTCATCCTCCTGAGGTTCTGATGCCCAAGCCACTTTTCCCCCACCCACTTTTGAGGAGCGGGAGCTACTGTTTGAAACAACTTTTGCCATCCGAGAAGATTTTCAACACCTTGAGGCCACTCAATGGACGGTCACAGAGTTCAAGTGCCGGGGGCTAAATAAGCTATTCAAGCTGGTCACCTCCACTGCATGCAAAAAATTGGTGACCGAATTCTATGCACACATGTCTCATGATTGCAACAGGATGGTTGCCCTATCTTCCACAGTGCATCACCGAGCTATTGACGTGACAAAGGCTAACATTGCCGCTGCACTCCAGTGCAATGATGAGCACCCTCCAGAAGAAGCGCAGCTTGCAGAGCAACCTCCCAGATTTTATGTGGCGGAAATCATTGAAGACATGTGTCAAGGGCAATATGCTGACACACATCATAACGCCGACAGCCGGTCCAAGCTACCTCCATAGCTCTGGTTTGTGGACTCTATTTTGCACAGTAATGACTTTCCCTTGGGGCACAAGACTCAAAGGCGGGACCAATTCTTACAAACAGTCTACGCCTTTCATAAAGGTGCCTGGTGTTCCATTCCTGACATTATTTGGACCTAAATTCACAAGTTTTGGAATGGAGTGCATATCGAGGGAGCTGAGTCCACCCACTCATGGGGGTTGCCTTTTCTTGACTTAATCACTTACATCCTTCAAAAAAATGGCATCAAGGGCACCGCAGTAGATGAGCTAGTCACCACTACCCCAAAGTTTGGCATTCGCCAATGGAACCAAAGCTGTTCCCACATGCCTAGGGTACCTCAAGCACCAGCAGCTGACGCAGAAGAGTTTGAGGCCGAGCCAATGGCAGAAGATGAACCCACAGTTGAGCCGAAAGCAACAGAGGAGGAGGCCTCGGTCACTCTTCGTATAGCATAGTATTGCTCCATCAGTGAAGAAGTGGCCGGCCATCGGAGAGAGTTGGCTAATCAAAGACGAGAGAGGCTCAGGAGGATAAAGTCTTGATGGACCAAAAACTAGCTGCCTTAGAAGAACTGATGCGGTCCATTCTTAGCCGGTTGCCACCACCTTCTAGAGCATCTTCTTTGGGACAGCACTAAGAGGGGACCCACCATCTGGTTAAAGACGTTAAACTTAGCGCTCATGGGAGGCACCCCATAGTTTATCTTGTTATTTTGTTTTAGTTGTTTTTCACTTCATCTTTATATTTATCTTTAATTTTATTTCCTTTTACTTGTTTTCGTGTTCTCTTATTTTGCAGGGACAAGTGTGCTTCGATTCAAGTTTGGGGGAGTGATATGAGCCATGCTTTTCCAGATCATGCTGTCCATATCCCGGGTAAATTCTTTCTATGTTTTAGACACATTGGGGACAATGTGTTATTTAAGTTTGGGGGTATGGGAACACTACACACTTTGTCCCAGTTTCATGTTATTTGTTTTGTTTGTTTGTTGTTAAAAAATAAAAAATAAAAAATAAAATTATGCATGTTCATGTTTGCCTTAAAATTTTGGTTAATCTAAAAGAATTGTGGTTTGATTTCATTGGTGATCTTAAAATTTGGAACACATGATCTAATGATAGAATTTGTTAAGTTTGGTTACTTGCTTGGGACAGTTAAGAAATCACATGTTTGATCTGATCACACAAGCACATTAGCACATAATTTGTGGGGTATGACATGAAAGTCTGATGTGTGTGTTTCTATGTCTAGGGTGAAACTGGATGATTTATTAGATGGATATTTTGGCATATTTATATTTGATAAAAAAAAAAAAAAAAAAAAAAAAAGAAAAAGAGAAAAATATGATCATTAATAAGCTTTTCAATGAGTAACTGGACCTCTTGCCTCAAAGCATTGAGTGTTCACGTCAAAAGGTGAAAATTTTTGATTTGATTGATGTCATGGTTAGTTTGGTTTCGTAGCCTTTTTGACTCGAGCTAGTAAGTCCTAGGGGTGTCTCTACACCTAATGCCCTAAAATCATTTGGTTTGGGAGTCATTGACTTAACACTACATGGGTCAATTAGAAAGCTTAAGGGAACCAAACATTGTACAATCTGGCCAAAAAAAAAAAAAAAAAAGAAGAAAAAGAAATATGCCATTGTTGTTTATTCTAATAGGGATTTCAGTGAACTTTGAGATATAGAGACATTGCACATTGGAAATACTTGGAAGCTTCATAATTTTGTGCTAGTTCACTTTACATTGTTTTCAAACTTGTAATGTTTTAGCATGTCCTTTGTAAGTAATTGAACTTTGAGATTCCAATTCATTGTGAAGATGGAGTTTATCTTTTTAAGCTTGCTAATGAATGAAAATCATGATCTTGAAGTGATACTTTAATTTTTGGGATAACATAAACTGTGCATGATGTTTATGGGTAACATTCCTGAAAAACCTTCACGGGACTTCACTCGTCCTTTAGAGAATTTCTAGGGGTTTAAAAGGCTTGTTGCATATGCTAAATACAATCGTACATCCCACGAAAGATGGATTTATCTTTTTGTTTTCTATTTTCCCATTTAGTCTTTAGTTTTGTATTGCTAAGGAGCTAGCAATATGTAAGTTTGGGGGTGTGTTAAGTGCAAAAATATTCATATTTTAGCCCTTAACTTACATATGTTAATCCTTTAGTTATGATTAGTTTATGCCATTTTAGTTCTTTTATGTGTTTTCTTTGTTTTTGTAGGTCCTTGGAAGAAAAGGAAGCAATCTCAAAAGTTTCGTGCTTAAAGAGCGATTTTGACGAAAATTGGAGGCTCTGGTAGTGCGATCGATCGTAGGGGAGCTGCGATCGAGCACACTACAGGCGAAGACCACGAGCGCAAGGCACCTGCAATCGAGCACCCAACACAAGAGGATCGATCGCAGTCCTGCGATCGATCGCACAAGGGCTATGATCAAGCGCACCCGTGCATGATGAGCAAGTCAGCCGCCAGCCTTGTTATGGAAAGTGTGATTTTTAGGGTTTTTTTAACTTTGTGCGAACTAGGGCTCAAACCCTACGATTTTTAGGGTTTTTAGAGTACTCCTATGGCTTATAAATAAACCCCTAAACCTCTAGAATAGACACACAATTTCCGAGGAGAAGAATTGGAGCTCTTCAAGTTCAAGTTTCGGATTTATTCTTTTTCTTTCTTTTTGTTTTATGAGGATGTTTAACATCAAACTCATGTGTAACGAATTTACTTAGTAGGGCTAGATTGAAGCCCTAGTTATGTTTATTTAATATTCAATATTGGTGCCTTTGTGATGAGCATGTTGTGATATTTAACTTGATTAATTCCTGCTTTCATGAATTTCTCATATGTGTTTGCTTGATCAACATATGCATGTGGTATGGAGTAGTTAGTTAAATCAATTTGGATGACCGAGTCCTGGGTTTAATAAAAATAACAAAAGAAATCTACATTGGGTTCTTGGGTTAATCAACATGGGGAACCGGGAGTATACACCCATTCCATAGGCCTCATGTGTTTGTCGATTTCCACATAATCATGCTTTCTTAAATAATAACTTAGTATACACCATTCTAAATCCTTTAAGAAAGAAAAGATTTAGAGTATGTACCCATGCCTAACTCGTTGCTTAGAGAAATCTATAGCTTAAGCAGTATACCCCATACCCTTAGGTTGACAAACATTAGATATACACATGATCAAAACATTGGCATATTGTTATATTATCTAAATATAATTAGTGGTGGATATCAAACCCCTACCTTTTTATTATTATCAAATCAAAATCAATCTTTGTTTTGTTTTACTTAAGGAATTTATTTTATGCAAAATTTAGCAATCCTCGTGACAATGATCCTGTACTTGCATCTTATACTACTATGTTGATCTTGTGCACTTGCGGGTAAATCGTACAATTATTTGCCTATTGATTTAGGTAGATATTTGCACAACACTCACACTCGTATTTCATTCTTAAATTGGCTTTGTTTTCGATATTAGTCTCACACTCGCTTGCGTTTTTCTACTCATAGCTTCCCCTTTTCAGTTCTTTATTAAACTAATAAACTTGATCAATAAATTCAACTTGTAGTATTTAAACCAATACTGATGGCAGGAAAATATTATAGAAACAACGAATCAAAGGAAGAGGACACAAGAAAGAAGAAACAAAACAAACAAACAATTGTTTTGTTTTGTTTTTTGATTTTTTTTTTTTTGATTTTTTTTTGATTTTTTTTTTCTAACGTCTCCTTTTTTCTTTTCTGACGTCTCCTTTTTTCTTTTCTTTTCTTTCCTAACGTCTTTTTTTTTTTTTTTTTTTTTTTTTTTTTAACTTGGTGCACAATGCAAAACAACAAGAAGGAATAATGAACACAAAAGGAACAAGATAGGATGATAACAATAAACAAAAGATAAAAGGATAGTGAACCTGATTTTAGAGCCCGTGCTTTGATACCAAATGATGGGAACCTCAATCGACACACTTTCGAGACCCAATAAACAATATTGGAATACTGACCAAAGAAAACTAAAATTCAGATTTTTTGATAGAAAACCCTGACCCAACATTTATAAATGAGACGCGAACCAAAGGTATAAAGCAACAACTGTTGTGCAAATTTAATTACTCGCAAGTGCACGAATTGTTCTGTAGTTTAATGGATTGCAAGTGCGAGGTCGAATCCACAGAGAATTGTATTTTTGAAAGAGAAATTTAAATCTAAACTAATTAAACCCTAATCTAGTTCCAAATTTTTGAGAGAAATTTTTGTTTGAATGAAAAAGTAAAAACATAAACAATTTAAAGTGATTGAAAACTTATGACAAAGCACTAAGGTTTCGGAATCCGCACTCACAAATTCATAACAACATAATTTCATGATCTATAATATTCCCCAAAGTTCTCACATATAAAGCTTAAGTTTGTTTTACTATTGCTTCAAAGAATTAATCAAAAGATCCCATGTATCCATTCATAACCCAAATCACAAAAGAAATCCAATATTCGATCAAATCATTAACTGTATCCGTAAATCACAAGAAAATATCCAATCTTTATCAAAACATCAATTGTATCCAGAGAATAAATCACAGTGGAAATCCAATTTTTAACAAAGAAAACCAAGCAATCAATTATATTGAATAATCTTAAATCATCAAGTGTATCCTTGAATCACAAAAGATATCCAAGTGTTATTCAATCCAATTGATTAGAAGTAAAACAATAGAGCAATTAAACCATTAAATTGGGAAATATTACATACATGAAACAAAGTTGTTAATCATAAGTGAGGCTTCATCTTCAACCTTAGTTGAAGGTTTAGCCTCTCATGTTATTGAAAGACAAAACAAAATTGATTGAATTCATAATGTAAAATCGAGTACTTACAAATAAGAATCACAAAGTAGAGATCCAAAAGCTAGGAAAACATTAAACTCTCTTCTTTCTCCTCTGCAATCTTGAAATTCGTAGCCCCCTCAACTAATCTAATAATTCCCTATTTATAGACCTAAAACTTAGGGTTTTACAAGTTGAAATCGGATACAATTCGTCCAAGTTTGTACCCTTTTATTGCGAGACAATTTTGGAATAGTAAACATCCGAATTAGGAAAATTCTATTTCATAATGAATTGTAGTATTTTGAGTTAGCTTTCCAATTCCTCTTGAATCACCTCAATCAGATATTGGAACAAAAAGTTATGGTCAAAATACTGAGACATGTGCAGAATCTGAATTTGAATCCAATCCAAAATTTTATCCAATCTGAACTTTAATCCAATCTTATCTTTAATCCGATTTATAACCATTTCTTGGATTTGGTTAAACTTAACCACATCATCTAGGTCTTCTTAAAGTATGTTTTCTTCCGAAAAGTAGTTTTTTTTCAATGACCTACAAAATACTAAAAACACAAAACTAACACAGAACATTAGATAATAACACAGCTAAAGGATTAACACAAGTAAATTAAAGGGTCCAAATATGTAATATTTGGCACACATCAAACACCCCAAACTTAACAAAAAATAAAATGAAAACAAAACAAAGCAAAACAAAAATCCTCTTTCGTGGGAGAGACGATTGCATTTAACATATGCAACAAGCCTTTTAAACTCCTAGGCATCCTTAGTGGACGAGTGAAGTCTCATGAGGGCTTAACAGTAATGATACCCACAAACATTGAAGCTCTATGTTGTTAACAAGAAAGAAGTTTCACATAAACCATGGTTGTTATTCATGAGCAAACTTAAAAGACAAACACCATCATCACAGCCAAAAGGAAATCTAGAGTCAAATCGCTCACAAATGGACAATTTAGACCTCATATGTTCTGAAAAGTGTAAAGTGTAAGTAGCATACAATCATGAAGCTTTCAGCTTAAACTCAAGACAAGTTCCAAAAAAATTTGTAAGACTCCCTAACAAATGAAATATGGCAAGATATGCATTTATTTTTCATAGGCTCTGCAATGTCTAACTCCCTTAAGCTTTCTAATTGACCCATGTAACAAGTGTTAGGCCAAAGACTCTCAAGCTAGGTGGCTTTAGGGCACTAGATGGAACACATCCCTAAGGGATTGTTAACTTAAGTCAAAAAGGTTACGAAGGCAGGCTAGCCATATCATAAATCAACACTGAACTTCACACCTTTTGACGCGAACACTCAATGCTTAATGAGGCAAAGGTCCGGTTACTCAGCGGAAAACTCAACATGATCTTTCTTTTCTTTTTCCTTCCTTTTTTTTTTCAATTTATTTATTTTTTCTTTTTTTTTCTTTTTTTTTTTTTAGATCTTGCAAGTTAATGGTTATTCATCAATAGGTCACCCAACAAATCTCAAAGAGAATAAGCTTAAGCTCAAACATCATACCTCACACAAAACATGCTAATGTGCTCTTAAAAATTAATCTCAAAACAAGTGAAATCTCTTTTACCCAAAAATGAGTCAAAGGACTCAGACTCCTAATGACATAATGATATGTTCAACCCTTTAAGCGAGCTAATGAAATGCAAATCACAGTTACAGTTTAACTCAAACTTAACAACAACATAGCACAATTATTATTTTTTTTTAAACGAAACAAATAAGCACAAAAATAAACAGACGAAATGTTTTTCCGTACCCCCAAACTTGAATCACACATTGTCCTCAATGTAGGTAGTATATAATACCAAGAGGTATAAGGAACCAGAGTGAACAAAGAGACGACCCCCAAACTTACTCGTAACAACACCTGTCCTGAAAAACACAAAAATAAAGCAAAAATGAACATAATCGAAACAACACAAAAAATGACTAAAAATACCAACGAAAAAGGAATGCCCATAAGCACTAAGTTTACAGTTTTCAGCCAGGCTTTTCACCGCTGATGATTAAGTAGATGATGTAGGATCTTCCAAAGGTAATTCCTCACTCTCTGAAATTTCCAATTCCAAGAACGGCTTCAACCGCTGACCATTGACCTTGAGAGTACTTCCGTTCTTAGGATCCTCGATTTCAATGGCTCCATGAGTAGAAACTGCACGCTATGAATGGTCCAATCCATCGGGATTTGAGCTGTTTTGGAAACAGATGCAGACGTGAGTTGTAAAGGAGGACTTTCTGACCAACTTTAAACGATCTTCTCAAAATGTCTTGGTCATGGATCTTCTTCATCTGATCTTTGTATAGCTTGGCACAGTTGTAGGCATCATTCCTCAATTCTTCTAATTCATCTAGCTGTAACTTCCTTTGCTCACCAGCCTTGGTGAGGTTGAAATTTAGCTGCTTTATAGCCCAATAAGCCCGGTGCTCCAATTCCATAGGGAGGTGACAAGCCTTGCCATACACGAATCGGTGGGGAGACATGCCAATTGGAGTCTTGAATGCAGTCCGGTATGCCCACAGAGCGTCATTGAGTCGAAGAGACCAGTCCTTCCTTGTCGAGTTCACCATCTTTTCTAATATCCTCTTGATTTCTCTGTTGGATATCTCAACTTGCCCACTTGTCTAAGGATGGTAGGGAGTTGCAACTTTATGAGTAATGCCATACTTCTTCATGAGTTGCTCAAAATATCGGTTGCAAAAATGCTTCCCCCCATCACTGATGATGGCACGTGGTGTCCCAAAACATGCAAACACATTTTCCTTCAAAAATTGCAACACGATTCTGTGATCACTAGTCTTGCATACAATGGCCTCCACCTACTTGGAAACATAATCCACCACCACAAGGATGAAAAGATACCCATAAGAATTAGGGAAGGGCCCTATGAAATCGATGTCCCAAACATCGAACAGCTCCACAATAAGGATCAGGTTTAGCGGCATCATATTCCTTCTTCCAATGCTCCCCAACTTCTGGCATCTATCACAGGCTGAACAGTAGGCATGGGCATCATGAAAAATGGAAGGCCAATAGAATCCACTTTGAAGAATCTTCGCCGCGGTCTTTTTAGAACTGAAGTGGCCTCCACATGCATGATCATGGCAAAAAGATAGACATTTTGCTGGCCATTTTTAGGAATGCATCTCCTTATAATCTAATCTGGGCAGTATTTGAACAGGTAAGGATCATCCCAAAAGTACTTCGCTCCAGCCAAGAATTTTGATCTGTCTTGCCTGGTCCAATGTGATGGCATTTGGGCAGTGACAAGGTAGTTCACTATGTCTGCGACCCTTGGTGCAGGAGTTTGAAAGATGTGCATAAGTTGTTCATCAGGGAATGTCTCAACAATCGGCATAACATTTTCATTGAAGTCTACAACCAGCTTGGATAGATGGTCAGCTACCACATTCTTGGAACCCTTCTTGTCCCGAATTTCAATATCAAATTCTTGCAGCAACAGAATCCACTGGATGAGACGAGATTTAGCATCTTTCTTTGACAATAGATATTTTAGCGCAACATGATCTGAGTAAACTAAGACTTTAGACCCTAGCAAGTAAGATCTAAACTTATCCAGAGCAAACACTACAGCTAACAACTCCTTTTCAGTAGTGGAGTAGTTAAGTTGTGCATCATTCAGAGTCTTGCTGGCATAGTAGATGACATGTAGAATCTTCTCTACTCGCTGACCCAAAACGGCTCCCACAGCATAATCGGAGGCATCACACATTATCTCGAACGGAACCCCCAATTAGGTGGCTGAATGATTGGTGTAGAAGTTAAGGTCTTTTTTCAGAATCTCAAAGGCTATCTGGCACTTGTCGTTGAAATCAAAAGGAACATCTTTGGCCAGTAGATTATATAGAGGTCTTGCTAACTTGCTGAAGTCCTTGATGAATCTTCTATAGAACCCAACATGTCCCAGAAACGATCGAATCTCCTTAACTATCCGCAAGGGCGGAAGGTTAGAGATCAGATCAACCTTAGCTCTGTCAACCTCGATACCTTTGTGGAAAATTACATGCCCTAAAACAATTCCTTGTTTTACCAGGAAGTGGCATTTTTCCCAATTCAGAACCAGATTCCTTTCCTTACACCGTGCCAGCACCAATGTGAGATGATGTAGACACTCCCCAAATGATGAACTGAAGACTGAGAAGTCATCCATGAAGATCTCTAGGCGATGTTCAACCATATCTGAAAAGATGCTGATCATGCACCACTGAAAAGTGGCGGGTGCATTACACAATCTGAATGGCATACAGCGATAGGCAAATGTACCAAAAGGACAAGTGAAAGTAGTCTTTTCTTGATCTTCGGGGACCAGTGGAATTTGGTTGTAGCCGGAGTAGCCATCAATGAAACACTAATACTCATGGCCAGCCAATCTCTCCAACATTTGATCGATGAACAGTAGAGGAAAATGGTCTTTTCTTGTCACAGCATTTAACTTCCTGTAGTCAATGCATACTCTCTATTCTGACTACACACGAGTGGGACCAACTCATTTTCCTTGTTCTTGATGACTGTAATCCCTGCCTTCTTCGGTACCACATGAATGGGACTCACCCATTTGCTGTCAGAAATTGGGTATATGATTCCCAAATCCAGAAGTTTAATTACCTCCGCTCGAACTACCTCTTGCATGGCCAGATTCAACCGTCTCTGTGGCTCACGAGAAGTTTTAGCATTTTCTTCCAGATGAATCTTATGCATCACTACTGCAGGGCTAATTCCTTTGATATCTTCTATTGACCACTCGATTGCTTTTTTATGCTCTTACAAAACTTCTAGCAGCTTCTGTTCCTGATCACTATCTAGGCCGGCAACAATGATCACTGGTAGAGATTTTGTAGGATCCAGATACTTGTACTTCAGGGTGTCAGGTAGAGGCTTCAACTCCCACTTGACAAGCTCAACTGCTAATGAAGATGGATCAGGGGATGATGTCAAAGTAATTTCTGCAGTCTCCGTCTCTATCTTAGGAGTTGAGTCTAACAAGGCGTCATCTTGTTCCAATAGTATGTCCAGTTTCATGTCACTTCCCAGTGCAATCAGGCATTCTCCTCAGGGGTCTTCAATATATGGTTCATTGACAGTTTTCTCTACTATCTCCTCAATTAAGCATGTGCTTCTTACCTCTCACACTAAAT
>NC_081550.1:10327110-10329188 GCF_901000735.1 Corylus avellana
TTAATCTTAAACAAAACTACTAATACTCAAAACCATAAAACCGTTTCGGAAAAAGAGAATGCATATAGAGCACATGGTATCAAGCAAAAAAGGGAAACAAAAAATGACATTTAAGAGGTGAAAAAAAATAAGAGAAAAAAGGTTGAGAAATGCTATTTCTTGGCCTCTCAACCATCTTCCACCAATCTTCATTATTATTTTTTTTTTTTGTTTCAAATCCACCAATGAATCAGGTGGATTTGAAAATGGAGATTGATGAAATAGCATGTCTCAAAAAGGTAACATGGGAAGCTCATTAAACCAGGCTGAGCTTTGATGTTTGCTTCGGTCATCACTCCTGCCAAATATGTCAGAAAAGGCAAAACACCCACATTTCCCATGCTAGATAGAAATTGATGCATCCCTCTTTACATTCAAGAAAGAAAAATGTCCTTTTTAATTAAACCTTAATCTCTCTCTCTCTCTCTCTCTAGAAGGGAAATTTATTTTATATGGTTAATCTCTGCAACTAAAAACACATTGTGTGCACTAGAAAAATTAACTGTACAGATTTGCTTTCTATAATGGCATCAATAGGTTTGGATCTTTTACAGTTAACTATCAGCAGCCTTTTAACCCTTTACACCCACACATTTCATAGTAAACTACATGCTACTTTTTCAGTGCAAAACAGAACCAGCTAAGATTAACTTTCTATCTTCATTCCACATTCTCATGGTGGTGTACAAAAAGCAAGTCAGACACACAGACAGACAGAGAGACAGGCCTTTTGTGCTATTGCTGCTGCTTGTTTGAACACGTACACCTTGATCATTTCATAATTTAAGAATTTATAAATTTTTTAAAATTGTAAAAAATTTTAATCAATTGCGAAAAGGCAGCGAGATCTAGGAAGTTGCCCAAGAGAGGATCACATTTAATATTTATCCTAATTAATTTGCTACTTCAAATAAAGTTACAAGTTGCCAAGAATTTTCTTCTATCTTTGACCAACGCGGATGCTTTTTCTCATCTTTCAAGGTTCAATACTTCATTTCTTTATTATAAGGAAGCTGCCAAGATGCTCAATGCCGTGTCGAGTACTTACATTATTATAGGACCAACTTGTAATTATATTATTATATTATGCAATGCCAACTACTTTTCCGTCTATCCAGATATGACCCACGTGGAGTATTATTTCTCGTTTGATGAATCCAACGAATTCGACGAAGAAAGTGACTATTTATGGGAAAGTTCATCCGCACAGGACAAATCCAACGAAGAAATTAATAATTTGTTACGATTCGAAGTGTTTTAATTTATATTAGTTAAGTGCAACTTTGTAGGGCATCATCAATGTGAATGATGAAACTTGACTTCTTTACATAGCTCGAACTTTTTCACTACTGCTACTGTATCATCACGATTCATTTAATTAAATTTGTGATGTTTTCAACATTGAAATAGAACATTGAACATGGATTTCTTTGTAATATAATCATATTGCAACTAAATTTTCTAAAATATTCTTATAATATAATTTTAATTAACAATTTTAAAGACATTTTTTAAACATAAACAATTATGTTATGACTATTTTTATTAGTTCATTGCTGAAGATATCTAACCAACAATATAGTGCATGTCTTGATATATATATATAGAACATGTTGTATTTTTCCATCAATATAAAACTGATGCCAAAGCGTTTTCTTCATGAAATGCTACTATCTTGAAAACTCAACAAATTTGACCGATGACTTTCATTTTAGGCATGTATCTAGATTTCATAAAATCCTTTTTTTACCAATGGCACCCAAGTCCTCTAGGACCCGAGTTTCGTTGACATGAGTTGAATTACTAGCATTTTTGGTTTTGATTTTATGTAATTTTTTTGAAAAAAAAAAAAAAATTCTTGGATCCAAGAAAAATAATAAAATAATTATAACTTTAATGGTGCAGTGAAAACCAACAAAAAAAAGAAACCTCAAAAAGAATGGCTTCTTCCATGAGCTTCCGAGGAGCCTCTTCTTCTTTCACCCTTCCATCCATACGTAGTATTCTTGAGCATTAGAGGCCATTATATATATATATAT
>NC_081550.1:10329288-10339288 GCF_901000735.1 Corylus avellana
AAAGTGATTGAAAACTTATGACAAAGCACTAAGGTTTCGGAATCCGCACTCACAAATTCATAACAACATAATTTCATGATCTATAATATTCCCCAAAGTTCTCAAATATAAATCTTAAGTTTGTTTTACTATTGCTTCAAAGAATTAATCAAAAGATCCCATGTATCCATTCATAACCCAAATCGCAAAAGAAATCCAATATTCGATCAAATCATTAATTGTATCCGTAAATCACAAGAAAATATCCAATCTTTATCAAAACATCAATTGTATCCAGAGAATAAATCACATGGGAAATCCAATTTTTAACAACGAAAACCAAGCAATCAATTGTGTTGAATAATCTTAAATCATCAAGTATATCCTTGAATCACAAAAGATATCCAAGAATTATTCAATCAATTGTTTATAAATAAAACAATAGAGCAATTAAACCATTAAATTTTGAAATATTACATACATGAAACAAAGTTGCTAATCATAAGTGAAGCTTCATCTTCAACCTTAGTTGGAGGTTTAGCCTCTCATGTTATTGAAAGATAAAACAAAATTGATTGAATTCATAATGTAAAATCGAGTACTTACAAATAACAATCACAAAGTAGAGATCCAAAAGCTAGGAAATCCTTAAACTCTCTTCTTTCTCCTCTGCAATCTTGAAATTTGTAGCCCCCTCAACTAATCTAATAATTCCCTATTTATAGACCTAAAACTTAGAGTTTTACAAGTTGAAATCGGATACAATTCGTCCAAGTTTGTACCCTTTTATTGCGAGACAATTTTGGAATAGTAAACATTCGAATTAGGAAAATTCTATTTCATAATGAATTGTAGTATTTTGAGTGAGCTTTCCAATTCCGCTTGAATCACCTCAATCAGATATTGGAGCAAAACATTATGGTCAAAATACTGAGACATGTGCAGAATCTGAATTTGAATCCAATCCAAAATTTTATCCAATCTTAACTTTAATCCAATCTTATCTTTGATCCGATTTAACCATTTCTTGGATTTGGTTAAACTTAACCACATCATCTAGGTCTTCTTAAAGTATGTTTTCTTCCGAAAAGTAGTTTTTCTTCAATGACCTACAAAATACTAAAAACACAAAACTAACACAGAACATTAGATAATAACACAGCTAAATGATTAACACAAGTAAATTAAAGGGTCCAAATATGTAATATTTGGCACACATCAAACACCCCAAACTTGACTTTTGCTAGAACTTTAGAAAAACAAAACAAAAAATAAAATGAAAACAAAACAAAGCAAAACAAAAATCCTCTTTCGTGGGAGAGACGAGTGCATTTAGCATATGCAACAAGCATTTTAAATTCCTAGGCATCCCTAGTGAACGAGTGAAGTCTCGTGAGGGCTTAACAGGAATGATACCCACAAATATTGAAGCTCTATATTGTTAACAAGAAAGAAGTTTCACATAAACCATGGTTGTTATTCATGAACAAACTTAAAAGACAAACACCATCATCACAGCCAAAAGGAAATTCAGAGTCAAATCACTCACAAATGGACAATTTAGACCTTATATGTTCTGAAAAGTGTAAAGTGTAAGTAGCATACAATCATGAACCTTTCAGCTTAAACTCAAGACAAGTTCCAAAAAAATTTGTAAGACTCCCTAACAAATGAAATAACCAAGGCAAGATATGCATTTATTTTTCATAGGCTTTGCAATGTCTAACTCCCTTAAGCTTTCTAATTGACCCATGTAACAAGTGTTAGGCCAAAGACTCTCAAGCCAGGTGGCTTTAGGGCACTAGATGGAAAACATCCCTAAGGGCTTGTTAACTTAAGTCAAAAAGGTTATGAAGCCAGGCTAGCCATATCATAAATCAACACTGAACTTCACACTTTTTGACGCGAACACTCAATGCTTAATGAGGCAAAGGTCCAGTTACTCAGCGGAAAACTCAACATGATCTTTCTTTTCTTTTTCCTTCTTTTTTTTTTTAGATCTTGCAAGTCAATGGTTATTCATCAATAGGTCACCCAACAAATCTCAAAGAGAATAAGCTTAAGCTCAAACATCATACCTCACACAAAACATGCTAATGTGCTCTTAAAAATTAATCTCAAAACAAGTGAAATCTCTTTTATCCAAAAATGAGTCAAAGGACTCAGACTCCTAATGACATAATGATGTGTTCAACCCTTTAAGCGAGCTAATGAAATGCAAATCACAGTTACAGTTTAACTCAAACTTAACAACAACATAGCACAATTTTATTTTTGTTTTTTAAACAAAACAAATAAGCACAAAAATAAACAGACGAAATGTTTTTCCGTACCCCCAAACTTGAATCACACATTGTCCTCAATGTAGGTAGTAATACAATACCAAGAGGTATAAGGAACCAAAGTGAACAAAGAGACGACCCCCAAACTTACTCGTAATAGCACCTGTCCTGAAAAACACAAAAATAAAGCAAAAATGAACATAAACGAAACAACACAAAAAATGACTAAAAATACCAACGAAAAAGGAATGCCTCCCATAAGCGCTAAGTTTACAGTTTTCAGCCAGACTTTTCACCGCTGATGATTAAGTAGATGATGTAGGATCTTCCAAAGGCAATTCCTCACTCTCCAAAATTTCCAATTCCAAGAACGGCTTCAACCGCTGACCATTGACCTTGAGAGTACTTTCGTTCTTAGGATCCTCGATTTCAATGGCTCCATGAGTAGAAACTGCACGCTATGAATGGTCCAATCCATCGAGATTTGAGCTGTCCTGGAAACAAATGCAGATGTAGTTGTAAAGGAGGACTTTCTGACCAACTTTAAACGATCTTCTCAAAATGTCTTGGTCATGGATCTTCTTCATCTGATCTTTGTATAGCTTGGCACAGTTGTAGGCATCATTCCTCAATTCTTCAAATTCATCTAGCTGTAGCTTCCTTTGCTCACCAGCCTTGGTGAGGTTGAAATTTAGCTGCTTTATAGCCCAATAAGCCCGATGCTCCAATTCCACAGGGAGGTGACAAGCCTTACCATACATTAGTCGGTGGGGAGACATGCCAATTGGAGTCTTGAATGCAGTCTGGTATGCCCACAGAGCGTCATTGAGTCGAAGAGACCAGAACTTCCTTGTCGAGTTCACCATCTTTTCTAATATCCTCTTGAATTCTCTGTTGGATATCTCAACTTGCCCACTTGTCTGAGGATGGTAGGGAGTTGCAACTTTATGAGTAATGCCATACTTCTTCATGAGTTGCTCAAAATATCGGTTGAAAAAATGCTTCCCCCCCATCACTGATGATGGCACGTGGTGTCCCAAAACGTGCAAACACATTTTCCTTCAAAAATTGCAACACGATTCTATGATCATTAGTCTTGCATACAATGGCCTCCACCCACTTGGAAACATAATCCACCACCACAAGGATGAAAAGATGCCCATAAGAATTAGGAAAGGGCCCTATGAAATATATGTCTCAAACATCGAACAGCTCCACAATAAGGATCGGGTTTAGCGGCATCATATTCCTTCTTCCAATGCTCCCCAACTTCTGGCATCTATCACAGGCTGAACAGTAGGCATGGGCGTCATGAAAAATGGAGGGCCAATAGAATTCACTTTGAAGAATCTTCGCCGCGGTCTTTTTAGAACTGAAGTGGCCTCCACATGCATGATCATGGCAAAAAGATAGACATTTTGCTAGCCATTTTTAGGAATGCATCTCCTTATAATATGATCTGGGCAGTATTTGAACAGGTAAAGATCATCCCAAAAGTACTTCGCTCCAGCCAAAAATTTTGATCTGTCTTGCCTGGTCCAATGTGATGGCATTTGGGCAGTGACAAGGTAGTTCACTATGTCTGTAACCCATGGTGTAGGAGTTTGAAAGATGTGCATAAGTTGTTCATCAGGGAATGTCTCAACAATCGGCATAGCATTTTCATTGAAGTCTACAACCAGCCTGGATAGATGGTCAGCTACCACATTCTCGAAACCCTTCTTGTCCCAAATTTCAATATCAAATTCTTGCAGCAACAGAATCCACTGGATGAGACGAGATTTAACATCTTTCTTTGACAATAGATATTTCAGCGCAACATGATCCGAGTAAACTAAGACTTTAGACCCTAGCAAGTAAGATCTAAACTTATCTAGAGCAAACACTACAGCTAACAACTCTTTTTCAGTAGTGGAGTAGTTAAGTTGTGCATCATTCAGAGTCTTGCTGGCATAGTAGATGACATGTAGAATCTTCTCTACTCGCTAACCCAAAACGGCTCCCACAGCATAATCGGAGCCATCACACATTATCTCGATCGAAACCCCCCAATTAGGTGGCTGAATGATTGGTGTAGAAGTTAAGGTCTTTTTTCAGAATCTCAAAGGCTATCTGGCACTTGTCGTTGAAATCAAAAGGAACATCTTTGGCCAGTAGATTGTATAGAGGTCTTGCTAACTTGTTGAAGTCCTTGATGAATCTTCTATAGAACCCAATATGTCCTAGAAACGATCGAATCTCCTTAACTGTCCGCGAGGGCGGAAGGTTAGAGATCATATCAACCTTAGCTCTGTCAACCTCGATACCTTTGTGGGAAATTGCATGCCCTAAAACAATTCCTTGTTTTACCATGGAGTGGCATTTTTCCTAATTCAGAACCAGATTCCTTTCCTTACACCGTACCAGAACCAATGTGAGATGATGTAGACACTCCCCAAATGATGAACCGAAGACTGAGAAGTCATCCATGAAGATCTCCAGGTGACGTTCAACCATATCTGAATAGATGCTGATCATGCACCGCTGAAAAGTTGCGGGTGCATTACACGATCTGAATGGCATACGTCGATAGGCAAATGTACCGAAAGGACAAGTGAAAGTAGTCTTTTCTTGATCTTCGGGGTCCAGTGGAATTTGGTTGTAGTCGGAGTAGCCATCAAGGAAACACTAATACTCATGGCCAGCCAATCTCTCCAACATTTGATCGATGAACGGTAGAGTAAAATGGTCTTTTCTTGTCACGGCATTTAACTTCTTGTAGTCAATGCATACTCTCTATTCTGACTGCACACGAGTGGGGACCAACTCATTTTCCTTGTTCTTGATGACTGTAATCCTTGCCTTCTTCGGCACCACATGAATGGGACTCACCCATTTTCTGTCAGAAATTGGGTATATGATTTCAAAATCCAGAAGTTTAATTACCTCCGCTCGAACTACCTCTTGCATGGTCGGATTCAACCATCTCTGTGGCTCGCAAGAAGTTTTAGCATTTTCTTCCAGATGAATCTTATGCATTACTACTGCATGGCTAATTCCTTTGATATCTTCGATTGACCACTCGATTGCTTCTTTATGCTCTCACAAAACTTCTAGCAGCTTCTGTTCCTAATCACTATCTAGGCCGGCAACAATGATCACTGGTAGAGATTCTGTAGGATCTAGATACTTGTACTTCAGGGTGTCAGGTAGAGGCTTCAACTCCCGCTTGACAAGCTCAACTGCTAATGAAGATGGATCAGGGGATGATGTCAAAGTAATTTCTGCAGTCTCCGTCTCTATCTTAGGAGTTGAGTCTAACAAGGCGTCATCTTGTTCCAATAGTATGTCCAGTTTCATGTCACTTCCCAGTGCAATCAGGCATTCTCCTAAGGGGTCTTCAATATATGGTTCATTGACAGTTTTCTCTACTATCTCCTCAATTAAGCATGTGCTTCTAACCTCCTCACACTCAAATGGCTGCCTGCTGATATCGAAGATGTTCAGCTCCACTGTCATGTTTCCAAATGATATTTTCATGACTCCAGTTCTACAGTTGATTAGGGCGTTAGCCGTAGCTAAAAGGGGATGCCCTAATATGATTGGAACTTGAATTTCTGCATTTTCCGTCTCTGTATTTAAGATGATGAAGTCCAGAGGGTAGTAGAACTTATCAACTTTGATCAGCACGTCTTCAATAATTCCCCTTGGAACCTTCACAATTTGTCGCCTTACTGAAGTGTAATTGAAGTGGATTTCAACTCTCCCAATCCCAGCTGAACATATACTGAATATGGCAGTAGATTTACACTGGCCCCCAAATCCAACTCCTAAGATAGAGTTGGGGACATTCGTCTTCCTCTTGAAAGCTTTCTTTGGTGCTATTAGTCTTTCTGGATACGAAGCTTTGGGTATATACTTTCTGGAAGGATCCTCAGCAATCGGAATGGCAATGTCGGGTCTTGTGTCTTCTGCAAGCTTGTCCTGGTTTTCCTTCTCTTCTGCAGCCTCAGTGGCCTCTTTAGGCATGACCACTTGATTATCCACTTGTTTGCCTAACCTCAAAGTGGTGATGGCTTGCATATGCTCCTGACCATGAGTTGAGGCAGAGGAACTCCCAATAACAAATTGCCCTTTTGGGTTAGGTATCGGTTGACTTGGGAACTTTCCTTTTTCTCTTTCCCCCACTTGATTCGCTAGCTGGCCAACTTGCCCTTCCATTTTGGCAATAGCTTGAGTGGTGAAACCTTTTAGCTCATGTATATCTTGAGAGGTGAAATTCTTGAGCTCTTGTATATCTTGAGAGGTGGAATTCTTGAGCTCTTGTATAGCTTGGCAATTGCTCATGGTATTATTCTTCATATCTTGCTTTATCTCTGGTATGTTCTTATCAATTGATTGCATGAATGCTTTCATGATGTCTTCCAGTGATGACTGTGGTGCAGGCTGAGGCACTTGAGTGGTAGACTGATAAATAGGCGGTTGAGCTTGGTGAGATAGCCTGAACTGATTCTGAGCTTGAGTGGAGGTATCTCTTTGGTTCAATGGTTGATTCTGCTTCTAAGAGAAATTGGGGTGATTCCGCCACCCTGGATTGTAAGTTTTAGAAAACGGTCCAGTTGTGGGTTTTCTGTACTCATTGAAGGCATTGACTTGCTCAGTTGGGTACTCTGTTGACAGAGTTGGGCAGTTTTGAGTGAAGTGTATTTGACTATCACATAACCCGCATGCATCAACTTGGTAAGTATCTGCTGCATTCATTGATTTGTTTAAGACCATAGTATCAAACTGACGCTTGAGAGCCTTGAATTTTTCCCTTAATTCGGCATCGTTCCTCACCTCATAGATGCCTCCTGTCTTGGGAGCGGGTTGTTGTCTGTCCCAACTATCTTGACTATTTTGAAAATCCAATTGCTGTGCTCGTTCAGCCATTTCGTCCAAAGTTTTATAGGCTTCATCCCCAGTAAAACTTAAGAATTCTCTACCTTTCATAGTCTCAAGCGAGTTTCGCTCACTTGGTGTTAGTCCCCTGTAGAAAATTTGAACAAGCACCTCATTCTCAAACCCGTGTGGTGGGCATTTTATAATAGCTCTTTAAATTTCTCCCAACTATCGATGAATCTTTCCCCTTCTTTCTGTCTTAAATTGGTGATCTGTAGACGGGGGTTATTGATTTTGGAAATTGGGAAGAATTTGTGGTAAAATTTGCTTTGCAGCATATCCCAAGAAGTGATAGATCCAGGTCAATTGTTGAGTAGCCAAGATTTCGCCCTATCATGTAGGGACAAAGGGAATAACTGAAGATGCACCGCTTCTGCTGGGGCATTCTACGTATTAACAATATCGCAGATTTCCAAAAAAATCCTCACATGAACATATGGATCATCATTCTCTAATCCTCTAAACGCAGGAAGGTGACTTATTATACTCGGCTTTAGCTTGAAGCGAGTAGCTGGCAACACTATACATGACGGTGTGTTGGTAATATTGGGTACGAACAGCTCCCTAAGGGATCTAGGTTGATTTCGTTCTCCCATCTTAACAGACTTTTCCGAATCAGACTCGGAACTTTGAGAATTTGTGGGTGAGTTTAGTGGCTGTCTTAGATTCTCTCTCGCCGTTTTTTCAATTCCGAGATCAAAAGTGTTTAACTCCAGATTTAAAGATCTATGTCCAAACATGCAAATAGGAACTAACAACCTAACAAACTAACAAACTAACAAACTAAAACTAAAATGAATTGAACTAAATTAAATTATATTAAACTAACTAAACACAATTGCAAGCATAAATTAATTTAAACAGAAACTAAAAAATCTCACGAAAAAGGACCAAAAGATTTTGGCTAAAATCTACTGAACTGTTACGGTTGCTGTCTTGGCCACAAGTGCGCTTGATCGTAGCAGGGCTGTAACACAAACAAAACAACAACAAAACAAAACAAAAAAAAAAAATTCTTTTTTTTTTAGTAACAAGATTAAAACAAAACAAATTGTAGAGAAATAAAATCCTAATTATAACTAGTAGAAGATTAAAACTAATCTAGAAATAAATTGGTTTCAAAAAAATAAACAATTCCCTGGCAACGGCTCCAAAAACTTGTTGTGCAACTTTCATTACTCGCAAGTGCACGAATCGTTTGTAGTTTAATGGATTGAAAGTGCGAAGTCGAACCCACAGAGAATTGTAATTTTGAAAGCTAAATTTAAATCCAAACTAATTAAACCCTAATCTAGTTCCAAATTTTTGAGAGAAATTTTTGTTTGAATGAAAAAGTAAAAACATAAACAATTTAAAGTGATTGAAAACTTATGACAAAGCACTAAGGTTTTGAAATCCGCACTCACAAATTCATAACAACATAATTTCATGATCTATAATATTCCCTAAAGTTCTCACATATAAATCTTAAGTTTGTTTTACTATTGCTTCAAAGAATTAATCAAAAGATCTCATGTATCCATTCATAACCCAAATCACAAAAGAAATCCAATATTCGATCAAATCATTAATTGTATCCGTAAATCACAAGAAAATATCCAATCTTTATCAAAAAATCAATTGTATCCAGAGAATAAATCACATGGGAAATCCAATTTTTAAGAAAGAAAACGAAGCAATCAATTGTATTGAATAATCTTAAATCATCAAGTGTATCATTGAATCACAAAAGATATCCAAGAATTATTCAATCCAATTGTTTATAAGTAAAACAATAGAGCAATTAAGCCATTAAATTTTGAAATATTACATACATGAAACAAAGTTGCTAATCATAAGTGAGGCTTCATCTTGAACCTTAGCTGAAGGGTTAGCCTCTCATGTTATTGAAAGACAAAACAAAATTGATTGAATTTATAATGTAAAATCGAGTACTCACAAATAAGAATCACAAAGTAGAGATCCAAAAGCTAGGAAAACCTTAAACTCTCTTCTTTCTCCTCTGCAATCTTGAAATTCGTAGCCCCCTCAACTAATCTGATAATTCCCTATTTATAGACCTAAAACTTAGGGTTTTACAAGTTGAATCGGATACAATTCGTCCAGGTTTGTACCCTTTTATTGCGGGACGATTTTCGAATAGTAATCATCCAAATTAGGAAAATTCTATTTCGTAATGAATTGTAATATTTTTAGTTAGCTTTCTAATGCCACTTGAATCACCTCAATCGGATATTGGAGAAAAAAGTTATGGTCAAAATACTGAGACATGTGCAGAATCTGAATTTAAATCCAATCCGAAATTTTATCCAATATGAACTTTAATCCAATCTTATCTTTAATCCGATTTAACCATTTCTTGGATTTGGTTAAACTTAACCACATCATCTAGGTCTTCTTAAAGTATGTTTTCTTCCGAAAAGTAGTTTTTTTTCAATGACCTACAAAATACTAAAAATACAAAACTAACACAGAACATCAGATAATAACGCAGCTAAAGGATTAACACAAGTAAATTAAGGGGTCAAAATATGCAATATTTGGCACACATCAACAACCCTCGACCCAGTGATTATAATTGAATCACGAACCGAAGGTATATAGTTTGAACGCCATAAGAAAAAATCCTTGATAAGTTCACAAGTTTTTTGAAGAACCAATAGAAGAAGCAAACCTCACGTTTTTTCTAATTTTCATTCATGATATTCTCATTACAATGAGGGCATGTTATATTTATAAAACATGGCTGAAAGTAAGACTACCTAGACGCCTACTATGGAAAGGAAATTAACTTGGTTCATAGGAAAGTAGATAAAAAA
>NC_081550.1:10344288-10377190 GCF_901000735.1 Corylus avellana
GTTGGTTTTGTGATCAACATCATGTACTGTATAATGGGTTGGAGGTAATCATTTATTTCTAACTCTTTGTGAATGTACTATTAAATTGCAGTTCGTGAATGTCCTTGCTAAATAGCTTGAATTTTCCTTATTGAATCTTAAGTTTGGTTTCAGGGTAGCTCTATTAGGAAAGCCTCTAGTGGGGAGGAGATGCTCCAATATAAATTGGGTTTCTCAAACGAAGTAGAACCAGAGGAGCGCCGCATGTCTGATTTGTCAGATTGGGCTTCAAGTGTCATATCTTGTGCTGAGATCCAAGTAACGGGAGGTTCAACAGCATTACACTAATTCTAAATTTCCCTGTTTCAATGTAATCACATAGTTAAGATTAGATATCGATCGGGTTTGTAAATGGTAGTAATTGCATACATGCGTTTCATAAGTCAAAGTTCTTAAGCCTAATAGACCAGGTTCTTTGGGTGGCAAATGTGCCTTATTTTTCTTGTTCATGCATTTCGTTTACTCCTATTGGTTCTATCAGTATACCTCATTTATCAAACCTCATTGTGGTGGTGGTGATCAAACAAGGGCTGGTTAAAAAGATAATTGGTGTAACTATATACATATTGTAAATGAGAATGTCATGGTGCATTTTTCTCAGATGAACACCTCAGTAATTGAACATGACATTTACAACCTCAAGCGGGACTTTGAGGAGAAAGATGCCACCATAAAGGAGCTAACCACTCTACTCCACTCATCCGATGTTGCTGGTTCGAAGGTAATGTTTCAGTTATAGTCCCTTTGAATTTCGTCCTTACTGAAAAATTTTCTTTCCTTAATCTGTATCCCTTATAATAGAGGATTGTAGAGTTGGAAGACATTATATGTAGGAAAAACACGATTATTACAAGACTAAAGAAGGACATGGTTGTCCTAGAACAAAAGGTAAGAAGCAGGCGGCAGGAATCTAGTGGTTGTAGAGTTTGGGGAGTTCATTGAAGAAAGTATTTGCAATCTCCCTCCATTCCCTTTTTAATTGTTCCCTTTCTAGGGTTTTGTTGTGTATAATGATCTAGTTATATTATGTTGTACCCTTTCACATGAAATGATTGAATGAATGCTTATAATGTAAAAAGGTCCATCAATTCTAATGGACTTTGCATTTTAATTCCTTCTACACATCTGAAATTCAATGTGGATAAGCTTTGCATTTTAGAAAAAAAAGAGGCATGTGCTCTAACTCTGCAATGAGCAATGAGCAATGTGCAACGATATTTGCTTAGGTTTACTTGAAGAATTTGGTTGTCATGTTCTGAATTTTGTAACTAATAGTACAATTAAAAGCAGGTGGTGCACTTCACTAGACTTCGGAGATCCTCCTTTCCTTCTTCAAACTCAAACTCAAATAGTGAGCAGCGTCCACACATGGCAGAAAATCTCCTATATAATATGGATAGTACTACTAGCCCTTCATCTTCTAATTCAGACTCTTCCCCTTCGAATCAACCACATGTTCCTGTCGCTAAAGTTGAGGAAATTTCTGTTAAGAATAGCTACTCTTCTTCTACAAGAAACCAGATGTCAGCACCTGCAAAACTGACAAGTTCTTTTGTGAGACCAACAGATCAGAGCTCAAAATCTAGATCAATAAGTCCACTTAAAGAAATATTTACAAATTGGAAATCCAATTCAATTTCATATTCGAGGCAAAAACAGGCAGTTGTTGGAGATTCTTCAAGAAAGAGTAGAAGGCGACATCTAACTGGATCTAAGGATGCAACCCCTCAAAAGAGATGGCTTTAGTAAGTTACATGCAATTTTTATGTACTTGTTCTTAATGATGCCACTACAACAAGCTTTCAAATTTGATTTCAGCATTTAAAGGGAATATATAAGGAACTGAGACACCTTTACTATATATATACAGGTTGAAGAGTGCTTCATATTTCTGCAATCAGGAGACGCCTTTACATTTCCAAAATGATGCTCGGGAGATGTATGGAGACCCTACATATATTTATAGGTGCAGACCAGTGTTGAATTTATAAATTTTTAGAAATTACAGTACATTAATTTAAGTAAATACACAACTTGGTCTTATATATTCACTATTGTTTATTTCGGGACAACCTTAAGCCAACTTACCTACTTAAGCCATACTCAATTTTGGGAGTATTTTGAATTTCATAATGCTAGAAAGGGGCCCATTTTTCTTAATCAAGTTAGAAATATGAGCTCTAGGAATACTTTTCCACACCAAATTAGTTTCTCATGAGCATCAATTGTTCGAATTTCAAAACACATTTGAAGACATAAATTGGAATCAATATTCAATACATATACATCAAAATTTGAAAAATAAAATAACAAAAATGAAATGTTCCTTAACAAGAAAAAAAAAATTTATCTATCCATTTGGCTGCTTGGAGTTTATCACTTTGAAATGTTTGTAGCTAACCCATAACAAAACTAACAAGCATTAAGGGGTACTTACTGATAAATGTTGATAGGTTTTAGCATTGGGAGTGATCTGATTGGTTTAGTTGTGATTCGCCCATGGTCGATGAACGCTTCTTTTGTTGTGGCTAATAACTGGATTCCAAGTTGCAATCATCCTCATCCTCATCATCACAATCATCATCTTCAGCTGAACATTCTGGAATGTCACTTTCTTCATCACATTCATCCTCTTCGGTTGAAGATTCATCACTTTTGTCATCAGAAGATTCGAAACAAAAATAAAAATCCACGTGGGTCAAACTTGGATGATCTTTTGCATTCTCTCCGTGCTCGTGTATCAGATGAACTCCGCAGCTTTTAACTAAGAACTGTGTTCTTATGTCAATCCCTTTTACTTTTCTTTTTGGATAACAAATTATGTTAAACCTAAATAGCAGTTTGTCCTCCTCTAACACAAAAGGATCTAAAACCAAGTACTCCAGCCATACATGATTTGAGCCTTGTGCTCTTACATGTTCATCTCTCTTAGTAATAAGCTTACTTTCTATACCTTTACTGTAGATCGTCCAACGAAGATTACACGAGCCATATTTTGGCCCTGAGAGCTCGAGAGGTCCAAAAACAACACAAAAAGCAATTTTTTTGATCTCATCCAAAAACGGGAGCCCAGTAATATATATTGCACATGAGTTACCACCAGCAGATGGATTCTCCATACGATGGCTGAACCAAGCTGGTATCTTATTTCCCGGAATTAAGATTCCACCACCAAAATAGTCATTATAAGGTCCCTATATATTAAACGAATAGCATCAATTTTCAGAAGTAGAACCCATAAACCAAGGCACATAAAAATACGTACAAAAGAGAGAGAGAGAGATACCTGATTCCCTATATTCTCAGCCAATTTATAGCATCCAGACAAGTCAATCCATTTTCCCACTCGCAATCCGCTTGACAATTCTGGAAAACTTTCCAACGAAACACATCCATCGGCCCATATATTTTCTATATCTGGTGGAAGTTCTGGAATTTCTTTAAGTTGCTTGCAATTCCTTACAAGAAGCGCCCTTAATCTAACAAATCTTTTGATGCATGCAGGCAGGCTAACAATTTCAGTCTCTGATAGAACTAATTTATCTAAACTGGAAAAACAATTAAGTGCCATGAAGAATTCTGATTTTACTATAGATCTTTCATGATCCAAGAATCGCAGTGCCGGAAACAAAATAAAGGAACAACCATCATCGAAAATATGTGCATTCGCTAGAGGAGGCGATGCAAATAAATTTGTACTTGATGAAATTTCAAATTCCTCTGTTGACACGACTGAGAGCATGGATTCTCTTTCATCCCTCACCTTTGTTGGAAGCTTAACAACTTTTGAACACCTTTCCTGATCCTGACGAAGAATATTTAGATGCTGCAACTGAAGACTATTTGGAAGATGAATAGGGTTTATGCAATCTCGGATATATAAGTTGGAAAGCCCAGTGAAATATACAATGGATGGAGGTAGTTCTTTTATAGCTACCCGTTTTAAAAAAAGGATTGTCAAGCGTTCCATTTTACACTCAATTTCAGGAAATTTCTGAAGCCTTGCACAATCTAGAAGTTCAAGAGTTTCAAGAGATCTCAACTTGAGGCTTCTTGGCAATGTTATAAGGTTGTTGCATTCCGAAATACGCAGAATGGAAAGCTTCTTAAGTAATCCAACAGAGTCATGAACCTTAACTAAACTCTCACATTTCTCAACCCTTAAAACTTCTAAATTTGGGATTCTTGAAATATTAGGGATTTCTGTTAGGAATTTACATAGACCGAATTTCATAGTCCTCATGTTTTGGAAATCCTGACAAAAAAAAAAATAATAATAATTAAAAAAAAAAATTACAAAAAGTTTGTAGCATAATTTAAAAGAAATAAATATATAAAATAATAATTATACCTTGAATCTCTCCTTCGGTAGCTTTAATGGGCTATTAGATATTCTTAAAATGACGAGTTTCTTTCCATGAAAATTGGATGGAAAATATTCTAAAGGACATCCAGGCCAATCAAGCACTCTTAACTCATTAGAGAGATATCTAGGACTCCCAAAGAAGCGTGCATTACGATTTATAAACAATCTCAGCCTTGTCATCTTCTCGAAGGTTTTGGAACTCAAGCATATCAAGTCTCGCTCAGGCAAGTCCACTAATATACCTTCAATTTTGTTTGTTCCCTGGTAAGACAATGCACAAGTATGGCAATAAAATCAAAGCATAAAGTTCTTCATATTTTACTGCTTGTTAGAATTATAATTTTATTCTTTTACATAGAAACACCTTATTTTGTGAAAAGGAAACAACTTATATTCCATTCGTCTGACTTTATATGTTGCTTGTTGTGGTTTTCATAATGGGTAATTTTGTTATTATTAGAATGTCAATTTTTTTTTCCTCATATTTACATATAATTCTTACATATTCATAAAATAAAAGGCAAAATACTCATAAAAACTATATCCATATTTGAAATAGGGTAAAAGGCAATTTGCTTGATGATTTATTTATTCTTTTGGATTAAAGGCATTCAACTTGCAGCCAAGTACTTACTTTTGAAACGAATGGTGTGCGTATATGTGTGTCCACGTGTGTGGTTATTTATCCATCAATTTTTGCAAAATGTAAAATTAAAAGAGTGTTTTTATGAGTCTTACCATATTTTCTTCAAATACATGACGAACGTCTTCATGAAACCACAGTCTACTGCGTTTGCCAGGTTCTTTGCATGATTCTTGACGAACAATTTCTCTACCCATATCTTGTAGTGAGTCATGCATGTCGAATTTGTTACGCTCATCAATAGTTACGAGAGACTTATGCATAAGCACTTCAATGCCAATACAAGGAAAGAAACCACAATTGTCTAGAATTTTAATGACATATTCCACATTGTCTCCTTTAAAGAAACATGCAATGTCAAGGAAAATATTCTTCTCACTTTCCTCCAACCCATCATAACTTATTTTAAGCTTTTCATGAATATTTTTATGAGGAATTCTTTTGTACTTTTCCAAGGCACTTTTCCAATGATATACATCTCTTCCACATAAATATGAACCTAGCACTGTTAAAGCTAGTGGAAGGCCCCCAGCATAATGTAGTGCATGTTTTGTGAGTTCTACAAAATCATCAGTAGGCTTGTTACTTTGGAAAGCGTGTTGACTAAAGAGCTGAAAAGCTTCATTGTGATTCAATTCATTCATCTTGTATCTGAAATCAACTTTAGGATTAATTAGTAAATGCTCATCTCTTGTCGTTATAATGATTCTACTTCCCATACCAAACCATTCATGTTCTCCCGACAATGATTCTAATTGGATCAACTCATCCACATCATCAAGAACTAAAAGAATCCTTTTATTGCAAAGCCTTTCCTTTATGATATTGATTCCTCCATCAACATTACGAATCTTCAAACTTGAGTTGCCTAGGATATCAGAAAGAAGTGTCTCTTGCAACTGGACTAGACCACACTCTCGCTTCGAATTTTCTCTAACATTTGCAAGAAAACAACTATCTTCAAATTGGTAAGCAATTGAGTTATAGATCGCTTTGGCGATAGTTGTCTTACCAATTCCACCACCTCCGAAGATTCCTACCATGCGTTTGTCATTCATTCCAATACTTAAAAGCACATTAATGTCTCGTACACGAGACTCTAGTCCAACTGGATATTTGGTGACATTTAAGTATGTATGACTTACCATTCTTGAGACCGCTTGAACAATTTCATGGATAAATTTAGATTCACTCCTACCAATGCAAAAGATTAACAAAAATTAAATGAGTTGCAATAGTTACATTAAATACATAGAAAGATGATTTACATACATTTTTTTTCTTTGTAACAAATGACAATGGTAAGCAACAAGACATGTTGTAATCCTTCCCTCCCTAAATCTCAATCCTCCAATGGATTTGATCACATGTCCTCCCTTAATAAGACTCATAGTTTTCATCCTTTTTTTTTTTTTTTTTTTCATTTATTTTATTTTTTTTTAGGTATTACTAAACTTTACCCTCTTTTTTGTTTTTGTTTCATTCTCGAATTTGGTTTTGCCTTGTTGATACATATAATTAAAGAGTATATTTTTTGCAGTTTACTCTAAAATGTAACTGCATTTCTTCAATTTCTTTTATGTTCTTTTATCATAAGGTTTAATTATATAGTTCCAAAATGTTTAATATTTTAGTAAAATTGCGTTTTATTTTCATCTTGCACTATTCAACTATATTATAATTATAATATTCCCACTAAACTTTAGAACCTAGCAAAATGCCCCAAGAGTTAAGTATTTACATTCCGGTAGACCGTACGATTTTAAATTGGTGTTAATTAAATTTGTGAGTTAAGTATTACATGTTTGAGCCTCATTGACCAACTCCTTATCAATTTCGATTTATTTCAAGAAGAAAACAATTTAATTAATGAGTTCAATTGACTAGATGTAAAAAAAATAAAAGATGGCATCTTAGTTTCAAAATATATGTGTTCCACTTCCATTTCACTTATGGAAAACGGAATATTTTATTAAAAACCTATTTAAAATAGAAGTTCTTTATCCCCTAAAATATGCATGTATATTATTTATCTTTAGTCGTATAGTATGTGGTATTGTACTCTGCAATTTGGATTTATTCAAAGTTTTAAGTATCGAAGTTAATTTGCTTGATTTCTATGAAAAAGAATTAATTATTTTTAAGATTAAATATTTAATTATTCTTAAATTTTAGAATTATGAGACGATGGTTATCATCTAACTCAACTTAAGGTATAAATGCGAAATTTTATGTATAGTTCACAAAATTAGTAAAAACTATTTCTCAACTTTTCGTTTTCATTGGGCTTGAAAATTATTACTTCCAAGTTCCAATAGAACTGATACTAAAAACTAATTTAAAAAAATTATACCACTTTGAACTAAAAACTAATTTAAAAATTATACCACTTCGAAAATCCTAGAATGTAATCGAGGCAATTAACAAAATATATGAAAATAACACTACGTATCAAAATGACTAACTTTTAAAAATATGATCTTAATGTGAAAATTTCAATGAATTTAGAGTTCTTGTGACAAAAGAAATCATAATAATTAATTAATAGATATGTTTGATGTCATTCTTCTATACATCTCTTGTTTATCTTTTTATTTTTTATTTTTTATTATTTAAATCTATCATTGAATCAGTGTGACTCAAGTGTGAGTCCTAAAAATGTAATGACAATTTGCTTATCTCTTGTACGGAGATGAACAAGAGATAAAGTAAAAGATGAAAACTAAATATTTTTCATAATTAAATTTGTTCAAAATAACATAAGGAATAATATTATATTGTAGGACCAAAGAAAATGATAGTGGTACAAAACTACATACCAAAATAAATGAAAAGTTCATCTTCAACAATTAGATCATCCATAAACTATTTAAATAAAGAGAAATGCCTCTTTCTTTTCTTTTTTTTTTCTTTTTTTTTTTTAAAAAAAAAAAATCTATTATACATGTGCTGTCCATATAAATACAACTTTTTGCAAATCAACCATTTAAGGTCTCTTATGTAAATTGCTTGGTCTTAAACATAATAATTTAATGAGTTTAATTTCTTTAGCACAAAAATTTATGGAATAAACTATAAACATGTATTTGTGTAAAATAGTTCACATGTGCTGCACATGCATAAAAGCAGGAGTCTAACGATGATAGAATGTCATCCATGTGCAAATGACTACTACAGTACTACATTCAATAAATTATTTTGCTGGCATATATATAAGGTCAGAAATACCCTTCATCCAAGTGGTAGCCGGACAAGTTGGCGACTTTTTGTAGGGCTGTCTTCCAGCTTTCCACAGTGTTCTCCTTGGATCTGCTTTCATGTTTGGCCAATGCTTTACCGAAACTCTCTTTTTGATGTCGTACATCCGATGGATCTATTTTGTAGAACACTGGAAGAACGATTTGTTGATATTTTTCCTTACACTCAAGGATCTCCTTTAGCTCATTCAAGCACCATGCAGATGATGCATAGTTTTCAGAGAGTACAACGATTGCAATCTTTGAATCATTAATGGCTTTGAAAAGTGCTGGTGAAATTTCTTCTCCTCCTCTAAGTTTGTCATCCATATAAGTAAGAAGTCCCTTTTGACGCAAAGCGTTGCATAGATGAGCAGTAAAATTGTCACGGGTATCTTGGCCTCTAAAGCTCAAGAATACATCGTTAGTCCATCGACGGATGAAAGAAGAAGAAGATGAGGAAGGAGCTGATCTTTGGAAGGTCATGGAAGAAGCCATTCTGTATGTAAGCTTGATTGCTAGGTTTTAGGGATAATGAGAGTAATGACTTCCTTAACCCTAATTAAGTAGAGAAGTTGATGCCGCGTTGGTCACATCAGCAACTTCTTGGCAGTTTCCTTTCGTAGAAAACTAATTGGATAGGTTTGCGTAGAATCTCCTGTTAAGCACGTGGATCAACAGTACTCTTTTTTTCTTTTCTTTTTTTCTCACTTTTTCTTTTCTCTCTATATTTTATCATTTTGCCGTACATGCGACAAAATCTTTAAATCATCTGTTAAGCTTCATTTCTCAGGAAGTCTATAGACCAGAGAAAATATGTGAAATACATTAATTGGAAATAACAATAAATTGTTGAGTTAAGGTTGAAACTCTATATATACTTTAACTTTGGTAAAATAATAAATTATCACTTATCTTTAAAACGAGCTAAAAGAAATCAATGAATTTCATTATTTAAATTTATATTTTAATATCCTTGATATTCATAAAAAAGAAAGTTACTTATGTAAGACACCCCTCCATGCACGTATATCTTCTCTCTTTATTTTTCATTTTATAGTGTATTTTGTTATTCACCTCTATTTACTTATGACTGTAGATGCAATTGTAGATGCATATATAGTTGATTATGAATTGTTACCTCTATTTTGCCCACGCTAGAAAGTTGCTTTCAAGAGTCATGAAGAAGAAGAAGAAGAAAGAGAGTGGGAAAACAAAGATGAATGGAGGTAAAAGAAAGTGCTTAGAAAATGGTGGATCATCTACCAATTGAGCATTCTTTATTGGGCTTCCCCCCCTCCCCTCTCTCTCTCTCTCTCTCTCTCTCTCTCTCTATATATATATATATAGATCAATTGAATTGTTTGTTTAATATATTTGTTTTGATAAAAATAAATAAATAAAATAAAATAAAATAAAAAGAGGAAAAAGATAGAAAACAAAGTTTTACCAAACCCAACCCAATTTGTGAGCTTTTTATCCCACTTTCAAGTTTAATATTTGTCCCCTCTAACCCAAGAAAAAAGGGAATCCAAATGTTTTGTGATTTTTATTACATTAGGCTTAAGGCAATTTTAGAATATATATATATATATATATATATATATATAATGGCCTCTAATGCTCAAGAATACTTCGTATGGCCATGGAAGGGTGAAAGAAGAAGAGGCTCCTCGGAAGCTCATGGAAGAAGCCATTCTTTTTGAGGTTTCTTTGTTTTGTTGGTTTTCACTGCACCATTAAAGTTGTAATTATTTTATTATTTTTCTTGGATCCAAGAATTTTTGTCTTTTTTTTCAAAAAAATTACATAAAATCAAAACCAAAAATGCTAGTAATTCAACTCATGTCAACGAAACTCGGGTCCTAGAGGACTTGGGTGCCATTGGTAAAAAAGGATTTTATGAATACATGCCTAAAATGAAAGTCATCGGTCAAATTTGTTGTGAGTTTTCAAGATAGTAGCATTTCATGAAGAAAACGCTTTGGCATCAGTTTTATATTGATGGAAAAATACGACAAGTTCTATATATATATCAAGACATGCACTATATAGTTGGTTAGAAATCTTCAGCAATGAACTAATGAAAATAGTCATAACATAATTGTTTATGTTTAAAAAATGTCTTTAAAATTGTTAATTAAGATTATATTATAAGAATATTTTATAAAATTTAGTTGCAATATGATTATATTACAAAGAAATCCATGTTCGATCAGTGTTCTATTTCAATGTTGAAAACATCACAAATTTAATTAAAAATGATGTACAGTTTAAGAATTGCATCATTCACATTGATGATGCCCTACAAAATTGCACTTAACTAATATAAATTAAAACACTTCGAATCGTAACAAATTATTAATTTCTTCATCGGATTTGTCCTCTGCGGATGAACTTTCTCTTAAATAATCACTTTCTTCGTCGAATTCGTTGGATTCATCAAAAGAGAAATAATACTCCACGCGGGTCATATCTGGATAGACGGAGAAGTAGTCGACGCGGCATTGCATGATATAATAATATAATTACAAGTTGGTCCTATAATAATATAAGTATAGTACTCGACACGGCATTGAGCATCTTGGCAGCTTCCTTATAATAAAGAAATGAAGTGTTGACAAGACTTTGAGCATTTTTATAAAGAATGAACAACTCTCTTTTATAGAATTAATTTTATGAGATGAGTTAGGCTCATAAATTTATCGTTTCCCACTTTTTCCTCGTCCGACAACCTCACCCACCCCCCAATCACCTTCATTTCTTTTTCTTTTCTTTTTCTCCTTTTTCTTCTTGCGTCCACCTTCTCCGCCACTTCCTCTTTCTCTTTTCTTATTTTCTCCTTCCCCACCACTCTCTTTGTTTTATATTAGTTTATTTATTTCTTTGTCTCCCACTATCCACTCTCTTATTTTCTTTTGTTTTTGTTTTTATTTTATTTTTTCTACTTTTGTAAACCTATAATACAAACAAATTTTATAAAAGTATTTTTACAACATTATGCGACACAATATGGTTGAGTTTTTCTAAAATTAAATTTAACTCATTTTCAATCATATTGTAAAAGTTTTTTTTAAAAAAAAAATAAAAAAATTATTTATAAGCCTAACATTCCTCTTTATTAAAACATTATCTAACAATGTTACTTATTCGTTTACGAACAAAATCCACAAACGCAATCACACTCAACTCACAATATTTAATTAATACTACTAAGTATTAATATGAGCAGTCGCAAATGTTGACTGAATTCTTTTTTTCTTTTGTAAAGACAGAAAGTTGTGGATTTCACTTTTGTTTTTGAATTTAACACATATAATAATTTTAATAGACTAATTGAAAATTATAGTATGGTATTGTATGATTTTGTGTTTGTATTATTGATATGAATTAGCATTATTCATACCTTGTCTTTTGGTTGCAATTTCATGAAAAACATTATAATATGTATTACAAGAAACATCAATTATCGGACATTCCTATTAAATTGCTTTACAAACAACAATAAGCTAATTTTTGAACAGACATATATGGAGAGGAAGAGAGGCTGTGAGTGTTGTTAGCAGAGAGAGGATTTACCTAACAAACCCTCAAACCTATTCTTAATAGTTATAATATGTGAAAGTGGGGTAATATTAATTTGTGTAATAAAATACCCAACCCAAAACGCACATCATTTTTTTTCTTTTCCTTTTCTTTCTTTCTTTTCTCTTTCTCTTTCCTTCCTTTTATACCTAGCTAAATGACTCTTCAATGAAAGAAGAAAATTCTTGCCAACTCCCTTATAATTAATAAACAATCTTGAAAGATGAGAAAAGGCATACGCGTTGGTCAAAGAAAGAAGAAAATTTTTTGCAAACTTCCACGTACCGCACAATGTAACTTTATAATATATGAAGTAGAAAATTAATTAGAATAAATATTAAATGTGATCCTTCCTAGATCTCGCTGCCTTTTTGCAATTGATTAGGATTTTTTAAAAAGAAAATCCCTCTAGATCGTAGAAAGGTAGTGGGAAATGAAAGAAAGCATGGCCCATTGCACTGTAGATTGATAGCGCACGCGTTGGGAAAAAAAAGAAGAAAGATGAAGCTATTTTTCATTTTTTATTTTTTAAGATGATTATTAAATAATTTGTAGGACCTACACTTTTATTTATGAGAATGCATTTTCCAATTTCATTTATGAAAATAATTATTGAATTTATACGACTTATACTTTCACTTATGTGGATTCATTTTCTATTTTTGAAAATAATTATTAAATTTATAGGAGTACTATATGTTAACATATACAATTTCCCAAACACCTGAGATGGACTCTAATAAACTAATAAACTAAGCATTTATTCTCTATGAAAGACATTCATTATATATATATTATATATATATATATATATATATATGAAAAACAATACTATCAATCTATAATGCACTTACAATTATTCAAACATTTTAAGATTTTACTTAATTGTTGTGAGATAGTTACGATAGTAAAATATTACACGGCCACATCTAAAGTCTTAATGGCTCATCATTCACGGCTAGAAGACTCGTGGATCCTATATTCAACATAATCAGTTGATAATTCGATAAAAGCATTACAAATCTATTGATAGTTTGAAAAGAAAAATATAATTTATTTATTTCTCAATAATTGAAAACTTCCTGTAAACCTAAGTTTACCCACTTTGGAGCCAAAAGGTAGGTAATGGGTACTTCCAAAACCTAATGTTGATATGTGTAACTTGACCCACAACTACCTTAGTTAGTTGAGTTAAATTCATAAAATAAAAAAGCCTAATCAAGCAAAATGGCGAGCTTCTCAGTCATCTTTCACCTTGACAAAACTCCCCCTCTACATTTCCAAAAGAAAATTCCAAGAAATTCACTAGAGGCCCCCCACATATTGGGCAAATTTAAGCCCAATGTCAATTTTGAGAGTATTCTGAATTTCAGACAATTAGAAAGGGGCTCATTGTTTTCGATCAAAGTGAAGACATGCCCTATTTAAAATCCTTCAAAACCCAAATAGATGATAATGTGATAGCTATCAAATATACTGAAGTAAAAGAAAAAAACCCAAGAAACAACATGGATTTGTACGGTTTACCAAAAAAACATTTAGAATTAATTAATTGGATTTCACTGGCAACATGAATCAGGCAAAGAACCCATTTCTCAAACAGAACAAAAAAAAAATTGAAGAATTAAAATTTTCATGACTCATCAACGTGAATAGCATTATTATGTCTTTGAGAATATTTTATAGAATTTAATCCTTTAATATGCACACTCATATGTCATATATATAGTTTCATTCCAAATTCATTGAAATTTTGTCCAATTTTTCTATTCCGGTGCCTCCTCCATTCCAAATTGGTTCGAACTACCACATTTCAAGCACATAAATTAAATAAATAAATTAAGTATATTAAATTTTCATGACCCATCAACCATATATAATAACACTATTATGTCATATGAAACTGAAAAAATGATCATAGATGTACTTACAGGCCGAACCCATCTAATTATTGTGATAGTGTGGAAGTGGCTCTCTCTCAAATAGTTGGCTGCACTGCACAAACTTGTTCAAAATCGAATGCTAAATATGTCCCACACATCCTCATATATATGGAACCCCATTAATTTGTCATTTGCACTTAAAACGCCATTTCCAAAATGGAAAACCCTGATACATAATTAAGTGGACAAATCAATATATCATAAGATAATTACTAAGATCTACTACTACTACTAGTGAGCAGGTAGGACCCAAAAATTGGAAATAGCGAGCGGTTAATCAAAAACAAAATTAACAAGCATGAAGGGGGCCTTACTAAAAAATAATTCCTCATATGTAGCGGGTAACAACTTAATTCCAAGTTGCAATCATCATCACCGTCACCATCACCATTACCATTATCACCATGATGCCTCTTCATGATGGTTGAACATTCTGAATTTTCAATTTCTTCATCTGATACATTAAATAGATATGCATGCCCTCCATGATTGCATATCAGCTCAACTCCCCAACTTTTAAAGAACATTGAACTCACTAAAAACCTAAATTGCATATTGTCATCTAGCATAAAAGAATCTAGAATCAAGTACTCCAGTCATACATGATCCGCGCCCAGTAAATGAAAGTTTCTCTTTCTCTCAATTTCTTTATATCTATTGCTCACCGTAAGATCAGCAAGAGCATAGTCTCCGTTTGAGGGGACCCCAAGAATGGGTCCAATCACAGCACACAATGCAATTCCAATGAAATTATGCGAATATTGGAGCCCATTAATATGTATTTCACATGAGTTACCAAATGAACGCTCCTTACTATGGCTGAACCAGTATGGTATCGTATTTCCTGGAAATATAATTCCACCACCAAAGTCCCTAAAATGTACTTATTAAACAAATATCATGAATTCTCAAAACTATAACCCATAATTAAACCAAGGCACATACAAACATATAATATAAGTATAGTACTCCACACGGCATTGAGCATCTTGGCAGCTTCCTTATAATAAAGAAATGAAGTGTTGACAAGACTTTGGGCATTTTTATAAAGAATGAACAACTCTCTTTTATAAAATTAATTTTATGAGATGAGTTAGGCTCATAAATTTATCGTTTCCCACTTTTTCCTCGTCCGACAACCTCACCCACCCCCCAATCACCTTCATTTCTTTTTCTTTTCTTTTTCTCCTTTTTCTTCTTGCGTCCACCTTCTCCGCCACTTCCTCTTTCTCTTTTCTTATTTTCTCCTTCCCCACCGCTCTCTTTGTTTTATATTAGTTTATTTATTTCTTTGTCTCCCACTATCCACTCTCTTATTTTCTTTTGTTTTTGTTTTTATTTTATTTTTTCTACTTTTGTAAACCTATAATACAAACAAATTTTATAAAAGCACTTTTACAACATTATGCGACACAATATGGTTGAGTTTTTCTAAAATTAAATTTAACTCATTTTCAATCATATTGTAAAGGTTTTTTTAAAAAAAAAATAAAAAAATAAAAAAATTATTTATAAGCCTAACATTCCTCTTTATTAAAACATTATCTAACAATGTTACTTATTCGTTTACGAACAAAATCCACAAACGCAATCACACTCAACTCACAATATTTAATTAATACTACTAAGTATTAATACGAGCAGTCGCAGATGTTGACTGAATTCTTTTTTTCTTTTGTAAAGACAGAAAGTTGTGGATTTCACTTTTGTTTTTGAATTTAACACATATAATAATTTTAATAGACTAAATGAAAATTATAGTATGGTATTGTATGATTTTGTGTTTGTATTATTGATATGAATTAGCATTATTCATACCTTGTCTTTTGGTTGCAACTTCATGAAAAACATTATAATATGTATTACAAGAAACACCAATTATCGGACATTCCTATTAAATTGCTTTACAAACAACAATAAGCTAATTTTTGAACAGACATATATGGAGAGGAAGAGAGGCTGTGAGTGTTGTTAGCAGAGAGAGGATTTACCTAACAAACCCTCAAACCTATTCTTAATAGTTTATAATATGTGAAAGTGGGGTAATATTAATTTGTGTAATAAAATACCCAACCCAAAACGCACATCATTTTTTTCTTTTCCTTTTCTTTCTTTCTTTTCTCTTTCTCTTTCCTTCCTTTTATACCTCGCTAAATGACTCTTCAATGAAAGAAGAAAATTCTTGCCAACTTCCTTATAATTAATAAACAATCTTGAAAGATGAGAAAAGGCATACGCGTTGGTCAAAGAAAGAAGAAAATTTTTTGCAAACTTCCACGTACCGCACAATGTAACTTTATAATATATGAAGTAGAAAATTAATTAGGATAAATATTAAATGTGATCCTTCCTAGATCTCGCTGCCTTTTTGCAATTGATTAGGATTTTTTAAAAAGAAAATCCCTCTAGATCGTAGAAAGGCAGTGGGAAATGAAAGAAAGCATGGCCCATTGCACTGTAGATTGATAGCGCACGCGTTGGGAAAAAAAAGAAGAAAGATGAAGCTATTTTTCATTTTTTATTTTTTAAGATGATTATTAAATAATTTGTAGGACCTACACTTTTATTTATGTGAATGCATTTTCCATTTTCCTATATGAAAATAATTATTGAATTTATACGACTTATACTTTCACTTATGTGGATTCATTTTCTATATTTGAAAATAATTATTAAATCTATAGGAGTACTATATGTTAACATATACAATTTCTCAAACACCTGAGATGGACTCCAATAAACTAATAAACTAAGCATTTATTCTCTATGAAAGACATTCATTATATATGAAAAACAATACTATCAATCTATAATGCACTTACAATTATTCAAATATTTTAATATTTTACTTTATTGTTGTAAGACAGTTACGATAGTAAAATATTACCACGGCCACATCTAAAGTCTCAATGGCTCATCATTCCCGGCTAGGAGACTCGTGGATCCTATATTCAACATGATCAGTTGATAATTCAATAAAAGCATTACAAATCTGTTGATAGTTTGAAAAGAAAAATATAATTTATTTATTTCCCAATAATTGAAAACTTCCTGTAAACCTAAGTTTACCCACTTTGGAGCCAATAGGTAGGTAATGGGTACTTCCAAAACCTAGTGTTGATATGTGTAGCTTGACCCACAACTACCTTAGTTAGTTGAGTTAAATTCATAAAATAAAAAAGCCTAATCAAGCAAAATGGTGGGCTTCTCAATCATCTTTCACCTTGACAAAACTCCCCCTCTACATTTCCAAAAGAAAATTCCAAGAAATTCATTAGAGCCCCCACATATTGGGCAAATTTAAGCCCAATGTCATTTTTGGGAGTATTCTGAATTTTAGACAATTAAAAGGGGCTCATTGTTTTCGATCAAAGTGCAGACATGCCCTGTTTAAAATCCTTCAAGACCCAAATAGACGATAATGTGATAGCTATCAAATATACTGAAGTAAAAGAAAAAAACCCAAGAATCAACATGGATTTGTACGGTTTACCAAAAAAACATTTAGAATTAATTAATTGGATTTCACCGGCAACATGAATCAGGCAGAACCCATTTCTCAAACAGAACAAAAAAAATTGAAGAATTAAAATTTTCATGACTCATCAACGTGAATAGCATTATTATGTCTTTGAGAATATTTTATAGAATTTAATCCTTTAATATACACACTCATATGTCATATATATATATATATAGTTTCATTCCAAATTCATTGAAATTTTGTCCAATTTTTCTATTCCAGTGCCTCCGCCATTCCAAATTGGTTCGAATTACCACATTTCAAGCACATAAATTAAATAAATAACTAAAGTATATTAAATTTTCATGACCTATCAACCATATATAATAACACTATTATGTCATATGAAACTGAAAAAATGATCATAGATGTACTTACAGGCCAAACCCATCTAATTATTGTGATAGTGTGGAAGTGGCTCTCTCTCAAATAGTTGGCTGCACTGCACAAACTTGTTCAAAATCGAATGCTAAATATGTCCCACGCATCCTCATATATATGGAACCCCATTAATTTGTCATTTGCACTTAAAACGCCATTTCCAAAATGGAAAACCCTGGTACATAATTAAGTGGACAAATCAATATATCATAAGATAATTACTAAGATCTACTACTACTACTAGCATCAACAGTGAGCAGGTAGGACCCAAAAATTGGAAATAGCGAGCGGTTAATCAAAAACAAAATTAACAAGCATGAAGGGAGCCTTACTAAAAAATAATTCCTCATATGTAGTGGGTAACAACTTAATTCCAAGTTGCAATCATCATCCCCATCACCATTACCATTATCACCACGACGCCTCTTCATGGTGGTTGAACATTCTGAATTTTCAATTTCTTCATCTGATACATTAAATAGATACGCATGCCCTCCATGATTGCATATCAGCTCAACTCCCCAACTTTTAAAGAACATTGAACTCACTAAAAACCTAAATTGCATATTGTCATCTAGCATAAAAGAATCTAGAATCAAGTACTCCAGTCATACATGATCCGCGCCCAGTAAATGAAAGTTTCTCTTTCTCTCAATTTCTTTATATCTATTGCTCACCGTAAGATCAGCAAGAGCATAGTCTCCGTTTGAGGGGACCCCAAGAATGGGTCCAATCACAGCACACAATGCAATTCCAATGAAATTATGCGAATATTGGAGCCCATTAATATGTATTTCACATGAGTTACCAAATGAACGCTCCTTACTATGGCTGAACCAGTATGGTATCGTATTTCCTGGAAATATAATTCCACCACCAAAGTCCCTAAAATGTACTTATTAAACAAATATCATGAATTCTCAAAACTATAACCCATAATTAAACCAAGGCACATACAAACATATATACAAAAAAGAGAGAGAGCCATACCTTATTCAAAAAAGAATTTGCCACCTGATTAGGTATATTCACACACATGTTATAGCATTCGGACATGTCAACCCAATACAACTCTCGTAACTCGCATGTATTGAGTTGATCTTCTTTTGATATTTCTGGAAATCTTTCCAATGAAACACATCCTTTAGCATACACATATTCTATATTTGGTGGAAGTTCAAGAATTTCTTGAAGTTGCTTACAATCCACCAATTCAAGCAACCTCAATCGAACAAATCTTTTGATGCACATAGGCAAATTGATAATATCACTTCTTGATAGATCTAACCAAACTAAAGTTGAAAAGCAATTTGGTGTCCCCAGAAAATCTGATTTTGATAAGCACATACAATTACACAGATCCAAACCTTCCAGTGTTGAAAGCCCAATTGAGGAACAACCGTCAACAAAAATGCATGAATTCGCCGAAGGTGTTGATATGAATAATTCTGTTTTTGAAGGAATTTCAGATTCCTTTGTTGGAAACTTAACAAGTTTTGAACAATTTCTGAGAGAGAGAAACTTTAGTTGCTGCAATTGAAGAATGCTACTTGGGAGATGCATAAGGTTTTTTACAATGGTTTAGATATAATTCGAAAAGTCCAGTGAAATATGTTGGAAATAATTTTGATGGTGCACAAATTCCCATTGATATAAAATAAATACAATATGAATATTAACAATAAAATAAATAAAATACAAGAGATGAAAATAGAGTATGGAAAGATCTCATAATGCTATAGAATCACGCAAGAGTGTTGTCCTTAAAGGTTAATTCGTGCCTCCCAGAGTGTATAACTCGGTGTGATCGGATCCTTTGACACGCAACCTCCCAGGATTAGACTATAGCGTCTACCTTCGTTAAGGACGTACTTCCAATAACGAAGACTAGTAGAACAACCCTTTGATCTTCTTGATAAAAAATCGCAAAGAGAAAATAGAAATTGAATAGAATAGAATTCTATGCAATTAGTTTTCTAAAATATGACAAAACTCTTTTATAAAGAAAATGAGTTTGCCTTTTTTTTTCTTTCTTGTTGCAAACTCACTATATGATGGGATTGGGGATGTTTTCTTTCTTTATATAATTAATGACCAAATGGTCATAACACCCAAAAAGGGTAAAACATTTGTTAATAATCAAATTGTCAAACTACAATAAAACTTGTTAAAGACTAACGGTCAAAACGGTAAAAATCAATTAAAACTAATTTTTATATAATAACTCATAACCAAGTAATAAATACAAACGGTTATAAACCAAAATGATTAAAGATGATTTTTATTTCTCATAAAAACTTGTGAAGATATTATCAAATGATAAAACATTTTCAAATGACTGAATAATGAATGTTTGTAACAAATATTACAACAAAATATACAATAGATGAAGGTAGATCTTTTATAGCAGTGAAACTTAATTTAATCCGTCTCAAGCATGCTATTTTACATTTAATGTCAGGAAAGTTTTGAAGGCTTAAGCAACCATCTTGGTAAATCATTTTTAGAGATCTCACCTTGAGGCTTCTTGGCAAGCTAATAAGGTTAGAGCATTTGGAAAATGATAGAATGGTAACTTTATCAAGGAATCCAACAGAGTCATGCACCTTAACTAAACTTTTGCATCCATGAACATGTAATTATTCTAAATTTGTTATCTTTGAAATATCAGGGATTTCTGTTAAGAATTTACAGCTAGAAAATACCACAATCCTCATATTTTGAAAATTTTGTAAAAAGAAAAAAAAATAAATAAAAAATAAATAAAGGAAGGAAAGGGCAGAAATTAACTTTAAAAAAGTTTACAGCATAATTTAAAATAAATAAATATATAAAATAATAATTGTACCTTATATTCATTTCCAAAAATAATAATTGTACCTTGAACACCAAGCATACTTGAAAAAGTCAGCAGAAAAACCATGGGCCTTATTGGCTTTCATGTGAAACAAAGTATCGCTTATTTCTTCTGTAGTAACCTCCTTCTCCAACACAGTTGCCTTATTAGCAGAAATAGCAATAGGAATAAGATGCCTAATTCGAGCTACTTTTACTTCATTAAACTGTATCTGATTAGTCCCTAACAGCTTCTTGTAAAAATTCTCAGCCACCAACTTGATCTATTCAACATCATCCACTCTATTGCCATGCTTATCCCACAAATGAGTAATAGTATTCTTAGCATTCTGGACCTTAAGAGAGTGATGAAAGAAACTGTTATTCTAATCACCCAAATGCAGCCATTGATTCCTAGCCTTCTGCTTCAGGAAAGATTCCTCGGCCTTAGTTATAAAAACATAAGCATGAAGACACTCCCTTTCCTTAAGCAAGCTGTCAGACCTACCAAGAGAAGCAATAACATCTTTTTGAGCTAGATCAAGGTTATTAATTCTTTTCATCTGTCAGGGTGTGAAGAAAGTTGCAATGACCTGTGTGGTTTAAGCTCTGGTGTGCAAATTTTGCTTCAGGATCAGATGCTGTCAAGCATGCATGCAACAGAAGCTTGACAGTCTGTGCGAGTAGGTGAATAATGCTAGGGATCACTCAGGTGGTAGGGGCGAGATGGCATTCGCCAAGAATGTGGAGTCACCGTGTAATGACGCTTTTGGTTCTGATAAGATCACATTCGTTGATTGTGGTTGTTGGTTTTGTGATCAACATCGTGTCCTCTATAATGCGTTGGCGGTAATCTATGAATTTGTAAATGTACTATTAAATTGCAGCTAGTGAATGTCCTTGCTAAATAGCTTGAATTTTCCTTATTGAATCTTAAGTTTGGTTTAAGGGTAGTTCTGTTAGGAAAGCCTCCAGTGGGGAGGAGATGCTCCAATATAAATTGGGTTTCTCAAACGAAGTAGAACCAGAGGAGCGCCGCATGTCTGATTTGTCAGATTAGGCTTCAAGTGTCACATCTACTGCTGACATCTAGGTAATGGGAGGTTCAACAACATTACACTAATTCTGAATTTCCCTATTACAAAATAATCTCATAGTTAATGGTAGTAATTGCATACATGCATTTCGTAAATCAAAGTTCTTAAGCCTAATAGACCAGGTTCGTTGCTTTGGGTGGCAAATGTGCATTATTTTTCTTGGTCATGCATTTCATTTACTCCTATTGGTTCTATTAGTATACCTCATTGTGGTGATGCTGATCAAACAAAGGCTGGTTAAAAAGATAATTGGTGTAACTATATACATATTGTAAATTAGAATGCCATGGTGCATTTTTCTCAGATGAACACCTCAGTAATTGAACAAGACAGTTACAACCTCAAACGCGACAGTGAGGAGAAAGATGCCACCATAAAGGAGCTAACCACTCTACTCCACTCATCTGATGTTGCTAGTTCCAAGGTAATGTTTCAATTATAGTCCCTTTGAATTTTGTCGTTACCAAAAAATTTTCTTTGCTTAATCCATATCCCTTATAACAGAGGATTGCAAAGTTGGAAGACATTATATGTAGGAAAAACACGATTATTACAAGACTAAAGAAGGACATGGTTGTCCTAGAACAAAAGGTAAGAAGCAGGTGGTAGGAATCTAGTGGTTGTAGAGTTTGGAGAGTTCATTGTAGAAAGTAAAAGTAGTATTTGCAATCTCCCTCCATTCCCTTTTTAATTGTTCCCTTTCTAGGTTTTTGTTGTGTATAATGATCTAGTCATATTATGCAGTACCCTTTCACATGAAATGATGGAATGATTGCTTAAAATCTAAAAAGGTCCATCAATTCTGATGGACTTAGTAAAGGGTTTGAATTCCTACTACACATCTGAAATTCAATGTGGATAAGCTTTGCATTTAAAAAAAAATAAAAAAAATAAAAAAATAAAAAGCGGCATGTGCTCTAACTCTACAATGAACAATGTGCAACAATATTTGCTCATGTTTACTTGAAGAATTTCTGAATTTTGTAACCAATAGTATAATTAAAAGCAGGTGGTGCACTTCACTAGACTTCGGAGATCCTTCTTTCCTTCTTCAGACTCAAACTCAAATAGTGAGCAGCGTCCACACATGGCAGAAAATTTCCTATATGATATGGATAGTACTACTAGCCCTTCATCATCTTATTCAGACTCTTCCCCTTTGAATCAACCACACGCTCTTGTTGCTAAAGTTGAGGAAAATTCTGTTAAGAATAGCTACTCTTCTTCTACAAAAAACCAGATGTCAGCGCCAGCAAAACCGATAGGTTCTTTTGTGAGACCAACAGATTGGAGCTCAAAATCTCGATCAATAAGTCCACTTAAGGAAATATCTACAAATTGGAAATCCGATTCAATTCCATCTTTGAGGGAAAAACAAGCTGTTGTTGGAGATTCTTCAAGAAAGAGTAGAAGGTGACATCTAACTGGATCCAAGGATGCAACCCCTCAAAAGAGATGGCTTTAGTAAGTTACATGCAATTTTTACGTACTTGTTCTTAATGATTCCACTACAACAAGCTTTCAAATTTGATTTCAGCATTTAAGGGGAATATACATATACAGGTCGAAGAGTTCTAAATATTTCTGCAATCGGGAGATGCCTTTACATTTCCAAACTGATGCTCGGGGGATATTTGGAACTGACCCTACATATTTATAGGTGCAGACCAGTGGTTTTTTTTTTTTTTTTGTTATCATTTTCCTCTCGATGTTGAATTTATAAATTTTTAGAAATTACAGTACATTAATTTAAGTAAATACAGAACTTGGTCTTATATATTCACTATTGATTATTTCGGGACAACCTTAAGCCAACTAACCTACTTTAGCCATACTCAATTTTGGGAGTATTTTGAATTTCAGACTGCTAAAAAGGGGCCTATTTTTCTTAATCAAGTTTGAAATATGAGCTCTAGGAATACTTTTCCACACCAAACTAGTTTCCCCATGTGCATCAATTGTTCGAAATTTCAAAACACCACATTTGAAGACATAAATTGGAATCACTATTCAATATACATCAAGATTTGAAAAATAAAATAACAAAAATGAAATGTTCCTTAACAAGAAAAAAAATTATCTATCCATTTGGGTGCTTGGAGTTTATCAATATGAAATGCTTGCAGTTAACCAATAACAAAACTAAGAAGCATTAAGGGTACGTACTTACTGAAAAATGTTGGTAGGTTTTAGCATTGGGAGTGATCTGATTGGTTTACTTGTGATTCGCCCATGGTCGATGAACGCTTCTTTTGTTGTGGGTAATCACTGGATTCCAACTTGCAATCATCCTCATCCTCAGCATCACGTTGCCTCTTACATGGTTAAGTAACATCTAATACCCTTTCAATTTCATCAGAATCATCCTCTTCGGCTGAAGATTCTGAATTTCCACTTTCTTCATCACATTCATCCTCTCTGGTTGAAGAGTAAATACATTCATCACTTTTGTCATCGAAAGATTCTGAACAAGAATTAAAATCCACGTGGGTTAAACTTGGATGATCTTTTGCATTCTCTTCATGCTTGTGTATCATATGAACTCCGCAACTTTTAATGAACACATTTGAACTCATTGAAAAACTAACTTGCAGATTGTCATCCTCTAACACGACAGGGTCTAAAACCAAGTACTCTAGCCATACATGATTTGAGCCTTGTAAATTTATAATTCTACATCTAGTCTCAATTTTTATACCTTTACTGTTGATCGCAAAATGAATAGGAAACACTTCTTCGTGTCTGATTCCAAGAATGGGTCCAAAAACTGCACAAACAGCAATTCCTTTGATCTCATCCAAATATGGGAGCCCATTAATATCTATTGCGAACTCATATGAACCCTCCTTACGTTGGCTGAAGCTAAACCAAGCTGGTATCGTATTTCCCGGAAATACGATTCCACCACCAAAATAGTCATTATAAGGTCCCTATTAAACGAATAGCATCATTTTTCAGAAGTAGAACCCATAAACCAAGGCACATAGAAATACGGACAAGAGAGAGAGAGAGAGAGAGAGATACCTTATCCAATAAAGTATTTTCCACCTGATTCCCTATATTCTCAGGCAATTTATAACATTCACACAAGCCAATCCATTTTACCGCTCGCAATCCGCTTGTGTTGAATTGAAGTATTTTTGATAAATCTGGAAAACTTTCCAACGAAACAAATCCATCAGCCGATATTTCTTCTATATTTGGTGGAAGTTCTGGAATTTCTTTAAGCTGCTTGCACTTCTTTAAGCCAAGAAGCTTTAATCTAACAAATCTTTTGATGTATGCAGGCAGTCTAACAATATTAGTCTCATTTAGAAATAAGCGCTCTAAACTAGAAAAACGATGAAGTATCATGAATAATTCTGGTTTTACTAGGCACATACATCCCTCAAGACTCAACAGTTTCAGTGTCGGAAACCCAATTGAGGAACAACCATCATCGAAAATGCAAGCATTCACTGGAGGAGGTGATGCAAATAATTTTGTACTTGATGAAATTTCAGATTCCTCTGTGGACACAACTGAGAGCATGGATTCTCTTTCATCCCTCACCTTTGTTGGAAGCTTATCAACTTTTGAACACCTTCCGTGACCAACAATATTTAGATGCTGCAACTGAAGACTACTTGGAAGATGTATAAGGTTTTCGCAAACTATGATAAATAGCACGGAAAGTCCAGTGAAATATGCAATGGATGAAGGTAGTTCTTTTATAGCACTGCACCTTACCATAAGTGTTCTCAAGCGTTCCATTTTACACTCAATTTCTGGAAAGTTCGCAAGCCTTGCACAAAATTCAAATCCAAGAGTTTCAAGAGATCTCAACTTGAGGCTTTTTGGCAATGTTATAAGGTTAGAGCATCTAGAAAAATACAGAATGGTAAGCTTATCAAGGAATCCAACTGAGTCATGAACCTTAACTAAACTTTTGCACTCAAAAATACGTAATTTTTGTAGATTTGGAATTCTTGAAATATCAGGAATTTCAGTTAGGTTTTTAAGTCCAGTGAGTTCCATAATACTCAGGTTTGGTAAATTCTGCAAATTATTAAAAAAAAAAAAAAGAAAAAAAGAATGAAATAAGCTTCAAAAAAGTTTACAACATAATTCTAAAGAAAAAACATTAAAAATAACAATCCTACCTAAAATCCTTCCTTGAGTCCTTTGAAGAGGCCATTATGCATTCTTAGAATAGTGAGTTTCCATCCATGGAAATTTGATGGCAGAGATTATAAAGGACATTCAATCCAATCAAACACTCTTAACTCATTAGGGAGATAAGTAAGCTCTTCAGAAAATTCTGCATTACGACATATAAAATATCTAAGCCTTTTCATGTTCTCAAAGGTATTGGATCTCCACTGCATCAAGTCTCGTTCCGGCAAGTCCACTAATATGCCTTTAATATTTTCTGTTCCCTACTAAGACAATGCATAAGTGTGTCAACAAAATCAAAACATGAAGTTCTCCATATTTTATTACTTGCTAGAATTATAATAAATTCTTATATATATATATATATGACTGATAGAATTATAATTTTATTCTTATATATACACATTATTTTATGAAAATGATCTGGCAAACTATGTTGCTTTTATTTTTTATTTTTTTATTTTTAAAGATTATCATAAGAGATAATTTGCTTTTATTATTAGAATGTCTCAAAGCAAGTGATCAAATTCAAGATGTCAAAATTGTTTTTTTTTTTTTTCTCATATTTACTTATTACTCTAACTTATAATATAAAAAGTACAATCCTCATAAAAACTATTTCTATATTTATAAAATAAAAAGTATAGTACTCATAAAAACTATATCTATCTTTGAAATAGAGTAAAAGACAATTTCATTGATGATTTATTTATTCTTTTGGACTTAACTACATCCAAATACCTAGTTTTGAGATGGATGGTGCATGTATATGTGTGGGTGCAAGTATGTGGATATTTTTTTATCAATTTTTGCAAAATGTAAATTTAAAAGGGTGTTTTTATGAGTCTTACCACATTTTTTTCTAGTACATAACGGACATCTTCATGATACCACAACCTACTGCGTTGGCCAAGTTCGTTGGGTGACTCTTGACGAACTATTTCTCTACCCATATCTTGTAATAAGTCATGCATGAACAAATCACCATACTTAATAGTTATGAGAGACTTATCAATAAGTACTCCGATACCACTATCTGGGGATAAACTGCAACTGTTTAGTGTATGAGCGACATATTTAGCATCCTCTCCTTTGAAGAAACAAGCAATGTCAAGGAAAATATTTTTCTCATTTTCCTCCAATCCATCATAACTTATTTTAAGAACATCATAAATTCCTGTGTGAGGATTTCCTTTGTACTTTTCCAATTCACTTTTCCAAATGATTTATGTCTTTTCTATATAGATTTGAACCTACCACTCTTAAATCTAGTGGGTTGCCCTCAGCATAACGTAATGCATGTTTTGTGAGATCCACAAAATCGTCATTAGGTTTGTCACTATGGAAGGCGTATCGACTAAATACCTTAAGAGCTTCATAGTCCTGCAATTCATTCATCTTGTGTCTTAAATCAACTTCATGCGTAGCTAACAAATGCTCATCTCTAGTTGTTATGATGATTCTACTTTCCAAACCAAACCAATCAAGTTCTCAAGATAATGTTTCTAATTGGATCAATTCATCCACATCATCGAGAACTAAAAGAACCTTTTTCATGTAAAGCCTTTTCTTTATGACATCTTTTCCTAGATTAACAGTGTGAACCTTCAAATTTGAGTCACGTAGGATTTGAGAAAGAAGTTTCTCTTGCAGCATGACTAGACCATACTCTTGTTTTGAATTTTCTCTAACATTTTCAAGAAAACACTTATCTTCAAATTGATGAGCAATCGAGTTATAGATCGCTTCAGCGATAGTTGTCTTACCAATTCCACCAACTCCAAAGATTCTACCATTCGTTTGTCACTCATTCCAATACCTAAAAGTGCATTGATGTCTTCAACGGGAGACTCTATTCCAACTGGATAATTGGCAGGGACGTTGAAGCATGTAGGACTTACCATTTTTGAGACCACTCGAACAATTTTGTTTATAAATTCAAATTCATTCCTACAAATGCAAAATATTCAAAAAAAAAAAAAAAATCCGAACACATATTAAATGAGTTGGAGTAGTCACATGAAAAGATACAGGAGCATGATTTACATACATTTTTTTTTTCTTCATTGTAACAAATGAAAATGGTAGGCAACAAGATATGATTTAATCCTTCCTTCCACAAATCTCAATCCTCCTATTGATTGATCACATGTCCTCCCGTAAATAGACTCATACTTTTCAGTCTTTTTTATTTTTTATTATTATTATTTTTTTTTTTTTTGTCATTCTCGAATTTGGTTTTGCCTTATTGATATCAAGAGTGTTTTTTGCATTTTATTCTAAAATGTAACTGCATTTGTTCTAATTTTCTTTTTTATTTATCAAAAGGGGTTGTTTTTGTTTAAAATGTTTAATTTTTAGTAAAGTGGATAATTGTTTCATCTTGAGTCATTCAATAATAATTATTTGTTGACGTGGATGGCTTATAACCCATCATCATCATTGTGGGTCCTACAACATTTGACTAATGCTAAAAGGCCTACTTGTGTCCTACTTAGAATGATGTGGCTATTAAAATCACCATTGGGCTTGTGATTGATCATTATTGGATTTTGATCAAATAGTGATTTTAATAGCCACATCATTCTTAGTAAGACACAAATAGGCCTTTTAGAATTACTCTACAACATTTAGTGTTGGTTTTTTGCTTTGTGTGGTAGCCGACTATCTTTCCTTTCCTTGTGGGTTTTGGAGACAAATATTCCAAGTTTGACTTGGACTTGGAATAGGAGTTCTACTTGTAAAAGGATTGCCCAAACCGACCTTAGCTTCTATATAAAGGAACCAGCCCAAATGTTTTCAATGTGTAGTGCGCTGAACAGCTAGCAAGGTTTTGTAGTGGCTTTGTAGTGTTGCGGTGCAATACGCATCACAGAGCTGCACAAAGAAGAGGATAAAAGGTGGGCAGCTGTGTGTGATAAGAGAGGGGCGCCAACTGCTTTCTTCTTGCTTTTGGAGGAGCCAAAATAAGAGAGAAAAAGAAAAGGTGCTACTATGGAGGGAGAAAAAGAAATACAGACCAACCACCGTCCAATCCCAGCAAAAGAAGAGTTTGTATTTTTGTCTTTTGTTTTCTCCTCTGAAAATAATCTCTATTGTGTGATAGTGAGATTTAGGTGTATTGGAGTTTTGGGTATGAGTGACTTTCTCTCTACTATATTTTTTTACTCCATCTTTCATAGTGAATTTCTTCGTGATCCCCTTCGTCAGTGGACGTAGCTCACATTGAGAGAACCACTTAAATCTTGGTGTTATCTTGTGTGTGATTGTTCTTGCCTTATTTAGCCGTAATTGTGATCATGTGTGTTTTCGCACAAGAAGTGGTATCAAAGCTCAAGTTCAAGAAATCAAATTGATGTCAAATATGGCAAGTACCAAGTTTGAAGTGGAAAAGTTTAATGGGAAGAAAAATTTCTTTCATTGGTAGAGAAGGATAAAGGATTTGCTGATTCAGCAAAGAGTTCACAAGGCGTTATTGGGAAAGGCAAAGAAACCCGAAAAGATGGAGAATGATATTTGGAAAGAGATGGATACATAGGCTGCCAGTGCGATCCGTCTTAATTTGTTAGATGAAGTCATTCACAATGTGATTGATGAATAAAATGCAGAATTAATTTGCCAGAAATTAGAGAGTCTATATATGGCGAAAAATTTGACGAATAAGCTGTAGTTGAAGAAGCAGCTATATGGTTTACACTAACTAAATTTGTTGGAGCACCTCAACAAATTCAACATGTTAAATACACAGTTGTTGAATTATGGAGTGAATATTAGAGAAGAAGATAAATCGATACTTCTGTTGGCATTGCTTCCTCTTCTTATGATCACCTGGATACGACATTGTTATATGGGAAAGAGACTCTAGCGTTTGAAGAGGTGACAGAATCTCTCTTGTCACATGAAACGCGGAGGAAACCTGTCAATGATCAGGCTGATGGGCTTGTGGCATGGTTTGAGCCAAAGTGCGGAAGAGATAAGTTTAAGGGGAAGAATGACAGAGGTAAACAATATCAATCTATGTCACGATCGGCACAGAGTGGAGAATCTTGGTCAGATGCAAAAGATGTGGAGTGCTATTATTGTCATAAGAAACGGCACTACATAAAATTCTGCAGGCTGATGAAACAAGACCTTGAAGATAAGAAGAATCGGAAAGGTTCCTCAGATTTAGTTAGTGTGGCCGATGCGGCTACAATGCTAATGGGCAATGATGCAAAGTGTAAGGCTATTGGACTAGGTACCTTAAAAGTCAGGATGTTTGATGGGATTGTCAGGATACTCACTAATGTTAGATATGTTCCCGACCTTAAGAAAAATTTGATCTCATTCGGCACATTAGATTCTTTGGGCTATGGTTATTCAGCCAAAAATGGAGTTATGAAAATAACTAAAGGTGTTATGGTGATAATGAAGGGTAAGAAAATTGACAATTTGTATAAGTTACTCAGAGACACAGTTATAAGTGGAGCTGCAGTGTCCACCTCGGCAGAGCCAAATAAATATAACACAATTTTGTGGCATATGAGACTTGGTCATTTAGGCGAGTGTAGTATGTTTGAGCTTCACAAGAGGAATTTGTTGAAAGGTGTGAAGTCATGTAAATTGGGTTTCTACAAATACTGTCTGTATGGGAAGCAATGACGAGTCAGCTCTAAGGTAGCGTCTCATACAAGTAAAGGTGTTCTTGACTACGTTCACTCAGATGTTTGGGGACCAGTGGCGATGCCATCAAACGGAGGTGCACATTATTTTGTCAGTTTTATTGATGATTTCTCAAGAAAGGTCTGGGTGTACTTTATGAAGCACAAGTCATAGGTTTTCACCATCTTCAAGCAGTGGAAGGCGTAGGTAGAAAATTAGACTGGAAGAAGAGTGAAGTATCTGAGATCCGACAATGGGTTAGAATACAAAGACACTGCATTCTTGGAATTCTGCAAAACAAAAGGCATTACTCATCACTTCACAGTGAGAGGGACTCCACAGTAGAACGAAGTTGCTGAAAGGATGAACAGAACACTGTTAGAAAAAGGCGAGATGTATGAGGTTGAGTACAGGATTGCCAGAGAGTTTATGGGCTGAGACAGTTAATTATGAATGCTTCGTCACCAACCGATCTCCAGCTGTTAGGATTGACTTCAAGGTTCCATAGGAAGTATGGTCAGGTAAACTGGTTGATTATTCTATGTTGAGAATATTTTGTTGTTCGACATACGTTCATGTGCAGAGTGTAGAACGATCAAAATTACATTCAAAGTCAAGAAAGTGTATTTGTCTAGGTTTGGAATCTGGTGTTAAAGGCTATAGGCTCTCGGATCCAGTCTCAAAGAAGAAGATTGCTAGTAGAGACGTGGTATTTGATGAGGCCTATATGTTAAGAAAGGGTGAGAATGTGAACAACGTGGATCCGAGAAAGGGAAACAGGTCGTGGAGGTGGAGCTTGATGAACAACGTTCACTCACGGACATATGTATGACGAAGAATCATCAAGAGATTCAGAGCACCAAGAAGAGCCTTATTCTTTAGCTAAAGGCAGAGAGAAATGTGATCAAAAAGCACCAGAGAGGTATGGATTTGAGGACATGGTTTCCTTTGCTCTAATAGCAAGTAGTAGAGACTCATCATCTATTCAGAATGGCATGCTGATAGAGGTGGAGTTACTATAGAAATGTAAAGCTTGGGAATCGACAGCATTGATCAAGGCAAAGAAGGCTAAAGGGTACAGATGGGTCTACATGAAGAAAAAGCCAACAGGGAAAGCTGTGTGACCAAGAGGACTGTCAAAGAAGCATGATAGTCTGTCTCAACCAGGTCCTATGCTCAAGTTCAAGAGGTGCTTGGACTTGAGTGTCACTTGTGGAATGTGATAACCCTTAGGGGCTCGGGCTGAGGCATCAGAAGGAAATTCGTATTGTTGCGACTTGATGAGTTTCAAGTCAAGGTAGAAATTGTTGACGTGGGTGACTTATAACCCATCATCATCATTGTGGGTCCTACAACAATTAGTGTTGGTTTTTTGCTTTGTGTGGTAGCTAACTATCTTTCATTTCCTTGTGGGTTTTGGAGATAAATATTCCAAGTTTGACTGGGACTTGGAATAGGAGTTCTTCTTGTAAAATGATTGCCCAAACCGACCTTAGCTTCTATATAAAGGAATCAGCCCATGTGTTTTCAATGTGTAGTGCGCCGAACAGTTAGCAAGGTTTCGTAGTGGCTTTGTAGTGTTGCGGTGCAATATGCATCATAGAATTGCACAAAGAAGATGATAAAAGGTGGGCTGCTGTGTGTGATAAAAGAGGTGCGCCGATTGTTTTCTTCTTGATTTTGGAGGAGCCAAAATAAGCGAGAAAAAGAAATAGAAACCAACCACCATCCAATCCCAGCAAAAGAAGAGTTTCAATTCCTGTCTTTTGTTTTCTCTTTTGAAAATAATCTATATTGTGTGATAGTGAGATTTGGGTGTATTAGAGTTTTGGGTCTGAGTGATTTTATCTCTATTATATTTTTGTACTCCATCTTCCTTAGTGAATTTTTTCATAATCGCCTCCACCAGTGGACGTACCTCACATTGAGGAAACTACTAAAATCTTAGTGTTAGTTTGTGTGTGATTGTTCTCGCCTTATTTAACCGTAATTGTGATCTTGTGTTTTTTGCACAACATTAAGTATTACATTCAGGTAGATCCTGCTATTTGAAATGGGTGCTAAGAACTTGTATTATGAAGTGTTAAGTCCCATATGATTGTTGTACTAAAACAGAAATTATATTAGATTATGTAAAATGACTTTTATGTTATATTAAATCAAGGTTAATTAGGAAATCTTATTAAAGGCGGAGAGGAGGGTGCAGGCCCAGAGTGACCTTTTTCTTTATGTTTTTTAGTTTTGTCTTTATTCATTGCCGCATGACATTTTCGTGTTAAAAAATTAATTGTAATACCAATTTTTAACAAGTTGGAGCTTTTGCATTTAGTGCTTAAATTTGTGAGTTCATTAATTTATTTCAAATAGTGTAAACCACTCAATAATTTAGACTGAAAAAAATTCAATTTATCTTTCATTTTCCGGACAATGCTTTCATTCATCTTGATATAGACGTAAA
>NC_081550.1:10377210-10398713 GCF_901000735.1 Corylus avellana
AAACTCCAATGAGAAAAAAATTGTTTTTTTATAGTGAATTTGGTCAAGTGGAAAACGATTGGAGTGGGTAAGCAAAGAGGAGGCTTGTTTTACTTAATGCAGTCAACAAGCAAGTCTTCCGCACAGGCTAGAGTATCTTTTGTTTCTCTCAAAGATACTACTACAGATTTATGGCATTATAGGCCAGGTCACTTGTCATCTCCTAGACTAAAATTGTTACACAGTTTAGTTCCTTCCATTTCAACTAATTCTAATAACATTTGTACTGTTTGTCCTTTGGCAAAACAAAAACATCTACCTTTCCCAATTAGCAATAAAATTTCTAATGCTCCTTTTGATCTTGTCCATATTTGGGGACCTTTTTCTAAACAATCTACTAATGGTTCACACTATTTTCTTACTATTGTGGATGATTTCAGTAGATATACATGGGTTCATCTCATGCATCTAAAGTCTCAAATTAAGGACCTTGTTCAATCTTTCTTTAAACTTGTTGCAACACAATTTAATCTCAAGATTAAAACCTTGAGATCTGATAATGGTGTAAAATTTCACATGGATGATTTTTTCTCTTCTCAAGGTACTTTACATCAACATAGTTGTGTAGAAACACCTCAACAAAACTCCATTGTGGAAAGAAAACATCAACATCTTCTTAATGTTGCAAGAGCTCTAAAATTTCAATCCAATTTGTCTCTTAAACTTTGGGGAGATTATATTCTAACTACAACTCACTTGATTAATAGAATTCATTCGCCTCTATTGTCAAATAAATCACCTCATGAGTTATTGTTTTCTGCACTTCCCACGTATTCCCATCTTAAGGTTTTTGGTTGTTTAGCTTTTGCCTCCACACTCTCCCGGGATAGAACCAAGTTTGACCCTAGAGCTATTCCTTGTGTCTTCCTAGGATATCCCCATGGTATGAAAGCATATAAGATATCCAATATTCATACTAACTCCATCTTTATATCCAGGAATGTCATTTTCCATGAAAATATATTTCCATTAGCATCTAATGCTTTTCACTTTGATTCAAATGGAAACTTTTTTCAACCTAATGAATTTTTACATCATTCTATTTCCTCATCTAATCCTGTCTATCATAATGTTGATTCTTATCCTAATTCACCTCTATCTACCCCTCATATAGAAATAGAGCAGCAATTGTATGATGATCATTCCACACCCTCCATAGTCCATCATGAAACTTCTTCTCATGATATTTCTAATCATCATTCACCTCCTTCTGCCAATAGTAATCCTGATGTCCACACTCCACATTCATCTTCTATTCAACAGACAAATCTTAGGAAATCCACTCTCATTAGACAAGCTCATGGTTACTTGCAACAATATCATTGTCAACTTGTTTCCTCCTCCAAGTCCACCTCATCAGATTCCATAACCAAATTAACTAATGATTCTGTAATTGAGAATGTTAATGCAGGTATTCCTCATTCCCTATTATCTGTTTTGAACTATGATCATTTGTCACCTTCTCATAAAGCATTCAGTTTGTCCCTTGTTTCCCAAGTTGAACTACAGTTTTTTCATCAAGCTGTGAAGTCATCTGAATGAAGAGATACTATGCAGGCAAAACTGAATGCTTTAGAAGCAAACAACACCTGGGTTTTGACCACTTTACCTACTGGAAAGAAAGCAATTGGATGTAAATGGGTTTATAAGATTAAACTCAAATCTGATGGAAGTGTAGAAAGGTACAAGGCGCGTTTGGTGGCTAAAGGGTACACTCAATGTGAGGGTATAGACTACAGTGAAACCTTCTCTCCAGTGGCTAAACTCACCATGTTTGCTAGCTGTTGTAGCTTCTAAGAATTAGTTTTTAAACCAATTGAATGTGAACAATGCGCTTCTCCATGGTGATCTTGATGAAGATTTATACATGAATGTTCCACTTGGATTTGGCATTAAGGGGGAGTCACAAGTCTGTAAGTTGCAGAAATCATTGTATGGCTTGAAGCAAGCATCTCGGCAATGGTTCTCAAAATTCTTCAACGCAATGATTAATCAAGGATTCTTTCAATCCAAATCTAACTATAGTCTCTTCACTAGAACTCAAGGTTCTGTTTTTATTGAGTGTATGTTGATGATGTCATATTAGCTAGCAATGATTCTGCAGCCATTACTCAGTTCATCACATCCCTCAATCAGCAGTTCAAACTCAAGGATTTGAGAACTTTGAAGCATTTTCTTGGATTGGAAGTAGCCAGATCAGACAAAGGGATTTCACTATCACAGAGAAAGTATGCATTGGAAATTTTAGAAGACTCTGGTTTACTTGCTGCTAAATCTTCTAAATTTCCAATGGAGCAGAACATAAAGCTGTCTAAGGATGATGGTAATCTACAGGAGACTTATTGGCAGGTTAATCTACCTTACAATCACTCGACCTGACTTGGCATATGCAGTTCAAAACCTAAGTCAGTATATGGGTCAGCCAAGACAACCACACTTGGAAGCTTCTCATAGGGTATTGAGATATTTGAAGAGCTTCCCTGGTCAAGGAATATTTTTCCCATCTTCTACAGATTTTCGAGTGAAAGCATTCTATGATGCTGACTGTGCAAGCTGCCCAGATACTAGAAGATCCATTACTGGATACTGTGTGTTTCTTGGTGATGCTTTGATTTCATGGAAGTCAAAGAAACAGCAGACTGTTTCTAGGTCATCTGCTGAATCAAAATATATGTCTATGGCATCTGCTTGTTTAACATGGTTATTTTCATTGTTAAAGGATCTTCAAGTCATTCACCCTCAACCAGCAGCCCTATTTTGAGACAGCAAGGCTGCACTCCACATAGCAGCAAACCTAGTTTACCACGAGCGCACAAAGCATATTGAAATTGTTTGTCATTTAATCTGAGAAAAGATCCAGCTTGGTCTTTTTCACACTCTTCATGTATCTACTCATTCTCAACTAACTGACATTTTTACAAAGCCTCTTGGGTCTGTTCAATTTCACAATCTGTTGTCCAAGATGAATATATTGGATATATTTCATCTTGAGGGGGAGTATCAGCAGTTCAAAAATAACAGTTTAAACTAATTGTTGAGTAGTTTATATTTAGTTATTTTATTTAGTTCAGTTAAGTTTGTTAAGAAGCAAACTGTTTTGCTTAACTAAGTTAACAAACTCTGTTCTCGAATGTGAGAAACAGAGTATGCATATAAATTGTAATCGATTACTTCTTTTACAATTAATGAGACTTAGTCAAGTTCTTCTCTCCATCTTCTTCTTTTCTCTCTCTCATTCTAGAATTTGATAGTCAATTGTTTCCAAAATGCTCCAGCAAGTCCGAATAAGTCTAGTAAAATGAACATTCATTTTCCAACAAAAGAATTTTGATTAATAAAAAATAAAAAGAAACAATGAAACTTACCATTTCTTGAGCTACAGCAACAACCACTAATGGTGGGTCTCTATTTCAAGTGGTGGATGTTGAAACTCTTGATGGTTTTCAAGAAATTTCCTGAAATGGGTATTTTGATTAAATGGCTCAAAAATGGGTATTGAACTAGTGAACTGATAAGGGAGAAACGGCATGGGAGGCTTTTTAAGGGGTTGGGAGAGAACCTGAATTTGTTTTGGGCGAACAATTGTGTAAAGATGTGAGATATAAATAAAAGAAAATAAGATTAGGAGGAGGGATGTCATTATGGAAGAGCGGGCACGTGAATTTGGTATTTTAAAAAAAAAAAAAATAGTAGTTTCGTTCGCCTCAGTACAGTACAAAATTTTTATGTACGGATGTTGAGGGGTTGCACCTTTCTGTTTGGCTCAGCTGTATATAAAAAGGCGAGTATAATAAATATTTACTTTGGCTCTGCTTCTTTTAAGTTTTGAAGAAGGCTTAGCCCACATGGGCCACATGGGTAGTGCCTTCATAGAGCTCTAAATGAGCTGTTCATGGTGACCGGAACGCCTTCGGTGAAAATCAAAATCAAAATCTTGATTACCGTGTGTTTTTCAGTGTTTGATTTGTCGTTGGGCCGCTCAACCATCTATTTCCTAGTCACTATGTTGAGATCTCGATCTAAGTGATACGTCGAGATGTAACTGATATCTCAAGATCTTGATAACGAAATCAAAGCAACCATCTTTTATATATTAATTCTAGTTTCCAAAACCATGTAAAAGGAATTCACAACATCTCATATAAGAAATTATGTTTAATTAAGAATTGCATGGATAGTTGGATTGCAAGCCGATTAGGGTATGCAATGTGATCGTTCCCGTGGTGACACTCATTTCAATAGATGAATAGTATTATTATAAAGGGAAAAATACATTTTACTTTCCCAAAGTTTCACTTTTTTTTTTTCTTTTTTTTTTTTTGAAGTGGCCTCATATATTTTTCAATCTTGCCTCCAATATTTAAAAATTGACAATGTACCTCAACTAAGTTTCTAAAATTTTCAATAATTTCCATAAGAGAACAGAAATTATTAACAAAGTGGCTACATTCAAAATTTTAGAAACTCGGTTAGAGTAGATTGTTAATTTTTAAACATTGGAGGCAAGATTAAAAAAAGAGGTCGAACATTGAGGGGTTAAATGTATTTTTCCCCATTATAGAATTGTATTGAAAATTATATGATAGTAGATTGTTGTGTTGTGGTGTTGAAGTTCACTTGTTTGGTTGATAAGTGGTGAGACAAGTGGGCTTGTGTCTCGTGCCATGGGACTAACTGTCGGAAGGAATGGGTAATCGAGAGTTTGGAATAGTCACTCGATGTATAACAAAAATAGTCACTCAAGATTAAAGTCTTAAAGTTAAAATAGTAACAAAAAGAAACAATAATCAAAATAAATAAATAAATAAAATAAAAAAATAAAAAAGGAAAGTATGGATATCTTGCTTTGTCGATAGAGGGTGACTAGCCCCAATATGATTTGATGTAGATTCCATGAGCATACTTAGACACTAGCCCTAAAGATTCATAAGGGGCTGAATGAAATCCTAGATCTATCCTATTTATTTCACTTGGCTAAATCACAAGTATATTAATAATGATGAAAATATGCGAAGGCCATTCTTCGTCATTGTCATTATATGATGTGATTGCCACTCCCTTGGTGGCCCCAGTATTTTGTAGGTAATCTTGTCCATTATCCACGGGTCTGGCATAAAAGCAAACCCTCTAAAAAGACTGAAGAAAATTCTAGGGCTAGTTACCGACATTTTCACTGTGAAGAGCACAAAAAGAAAAATAATAATAAATAAATATCTGAAAAGATAGCAAAATATGGTTACTCCAACTCAAATGCATTCAAACATAAGTAACAAATAACATCAAGTTTGTTGAATAGGAAATATATTTAAAGCGGATGAAAATCTGCAATTCAGTACAAAACTAACACCAGCTGTCTCCTCAATTTTATTTTACACTGATGATGGCTTTGCAAGCAGCCAATACCTTATTAGAGAACAGAGTGCTTTCCAAGCAAGAGCTGCTATTACACTGGAGTCAAACCAACCACACCTGCATAGACCTTATCACTCTGAGAAAGGACAAGTACAATTTTGAAAGAAACAAGTTTCACTTTCATATATAGTGCAGAAATTGCTGAGAGAACTTTTTTCATGATACGTAGAAACTGGTACTGAAATAAAATGATTACCTTATGGTATTCCAAATGAAAAATCCTGAAAAATAATGGCACTATAGGCAGAAATTGTGCAAATGAATTAAGAACTAGACATGATGTTTATTTGAGAGTTCTTTCTAAATATTTAACCAGTATAGAATTCCTTAATAAATTTCATATGATATCCCCAAGTTCCACCTTAGATTGAAATTTCTCTTCCCAACTACATCAGATGAAATTAGGTATGAGTCAGACGAGGGTGTCTTTATAAGCACTAGATTTTGTCTAATCTTAGAATACAAAGAAATGGCACACTTACTGAAGTATTTGATCTTCTTCTGCAATAATTTCATAGAGTAAAACAAATGCACAAGTATCCAAGCAATGCCCAATTTATGTACTTTTTTTATGAGTAATAATTTATTGAAAAGGAAGAAAGGGTCGTCGTGTACACGAAAAATATACAAGAGAAGCAACCACCCTCGTGAGGTCAAAATTCTAAAAAATAACAAGATCTACAAGACTAAAGGAAGAGAAATTAGGAACAAAAACTAAAGCCCAATGTTTTAGTTGTAGTGCATTAGACTCGCGGCCTGCAAAAAGACGTCGATTTGTTTCTCTCCAAATGCTCTACATTAGTGAAGTAGGGACAACTTTCGATATAGCCCCTTTGGATTGTTTCCTCCCCTACGTCTTTCAACAATGAAGTAGCTCTAGAATATTGCTAGGCATGACCCATGAGACACCAAACAAGATGATTACCAGGTGCCATATCTTGTTAATAAACTCACAATGAATGAGAAGATGAGAACCAAGTGCTTTACTCCCAATTTAAGTACTTCCCCTTCATTTTATAATATCCACACAACTAGTTAAGAAAGTGAACTGCAGAATATCACAGCTATGTTGTTCTCTTCTTTTATTGGATACTTGGCGTAGCCAGGATTTTGCTTGTGGAGGCAGATAAGAGTTTAATCAAAAAGAAGTGCTCCATTTTTATACCAAAATATGAGTATGGTATGCCTAACATCCCAGCTATATTGAGCGGCGAGTACAGGTGATAAGGTTTTTCTCTTTGCAATTCTAGATTGGATATTTAGAGCCAAACTGAAGGTACATTGATGGAATAGGCTGGATACCGTCATACTGGTAATATGGGGCTGAAATATTTCTACAGGATACTAATTTATGAGAATTCCAACATCCTATGGGATTTAAAGTGAGAATTTCAATGTAAAAAATAAATATCAATATATTAAATATATTGTAAGTACAAGAAATAAAGAATATCTAAATTCAATAGGAAGCTTAAAAAAAATTCTGGAGCTCTGAGGGTAGAGGCAGAGAGAACCTGCCCCCTCTTGACTCTATTGGACAATAGGCATGTTGGACAAATATCTTGTTGTTTTGTTGAATTTAGAGATTCAAGGCATCATTTATGTTAATTAACAGTGAGAATTTCTTGTTGTTTTTGCTTGTTCTAGTTAGGTGCTTCCTGTGTATACTTCTTGTGTACTTAGAGCCGCCTTATGCTTTTTCTAAATTTCCATTACTTGTCAAAAAGAAAATTAACAGTGTGAAATCCATGATGGAAATCATATGGTGACAGATACAAAAATCACTGGTTTTTAAGCAATAGCTAAAATGAACTTACTGAAAATTTGGAAAGCCTAAATATGGCCATTGAAATAACCATGCTGAATTTTATGTTTGTTATGTGCCACCATAAACACAATTATAGGATGAAAAATTTCAACATGAATTGGTGAACTTCTATGATCTCATGTATACTTGATCAGTAAAACTGAAAACATGGGATTGTTCACTAAAATACACGTAGAACTGTGTAGCCTACTTTTGACAGCTTGTGAAGTTCTATTTCCATAGAAATTGCTAGGATCTTGTGGTCCACAAATATTCAGGATGCCTTCCCAAGTAGAACTAATTTTGAGGTTGGGAGTTCCAGCAGCCAAGTAGAAGAGGTGGGGATTTGGGGGGCCTTGGGAGTGTTACTAGCACTATATTAGTTTCTAGGATTGCATTTCTGTGTATTTAAAATAGATTTAAACCACAATATGATGTTCGAAACAAGTCTAGTTATTATGGAGCATACAATTCTTCATAAGAGAAAATGAGAATATCCTTGAACCTACCCATAAACGGAATCAAAGATTCTCATCCGATCAAATGAACTTATACAATTCATAACCTTAGTTAAAGGGAATTTAAAGTTATGCTAATGCTTATCTGTAATAGGAGGATTGTACAAATGTCGATACCAAATATTTCAGAAGACTTGATTTCAAGGACTTCAAAGAAGAGATAATTGTTTTCAAGTGGCTATGCAAGACAACAAGAAATGAGTATGAATAAACAATAAAATCATGTTTTTCACATACCGCATGCCAACCTTCCACCTGCATTGCCGGTGGTCAGACTAAGTTCATGTCCACCTGCAAATGCATAACCAAATGAGAGTAAGCAGAGGTGAAAAATAAATACTTCTAAGAAAATGCAAGTAAAGACAAGCTAGTGAGGAACACTTGACTATAACTATTTAAGAGAACACACTCTGCCATTTGGCAAACTAACACTTCACTATAACTATTGAGAACTTTTAACCAAGCTCTATTGGGTAAAATGGTTATGGTGCTTTGATGAGCAAGGGATCACTTGTGGACGTGAATAATTGCAGTGAAATATGGGGAGTCTTGGTGCAGCTAATGATCAAGGAATTTGGTTAAGAGACCTTATGAAAGGATTGAAAGGATGGAAGAGGTTTAGTGCATTTGTTAAATATGTGGTGAGAGTAGAAAAGCTTGTTTTCAGCACAATGTGCAGCAAATGAATGCTGCTTTAAAAGACATTTATCTTCATTAATTTCTAATTGCTGAGGATACGGATGCTTCTATTTATTCTTATTTTCAGGTATCGGAAGATGGGAGGGAATGTTCATGGAATCCTTATTTTAATCGTGCTTTTCAGGATTGGGAATTAGAATCAATAGATTCTCCTAGGGTTCTACTATATTCTAATCTTCCAGCAAGAGTAAGGGAGAATAGGTTGATCTGTAAGCTTAAGTGTAATGGCCAATTTGCTCTGTTATTGTATGAATTTTGAGAGGATCTAATCAGGTGTTGTTTCCTTGGAAGAAAATTTGGCACAGAAAAGTCCCTAAGGAGTCAACTTTTTGTTTTAACATGTGCCTTAGGAAAGATTCTAACAGTGAATAATCTTATCAAAAGGAATATAATTTTTGACTTTGTATTATATGTGTAAGTCTAGCATAGAATCAGTCAAACATATTTACTTCATTGCTCTGTTGCTAGGTATTTGTGGTCTTTTGCCTTCTCTTTATTTGGAGTTCAGTGGATGATGCCCTTGAAGGGTATTCATGTGTGCTCTTTTGTTGTAATTGTTGGTTTGGTTGACATAGTAGTGGATCAATATTGATTGCCACTCGTCTATGCATGGTGTGGACTATTTGGAGGGAGAAGAACAATATAACCTTCATTGGTGTTGAGATTTCCATGCTTCAGCTTAAATCATTATTTTTTAGATCTTTGAATGAGAGGATGCTTGCTTTTGACTGCATCCAGTTTTCTTCTTTTATTGATTTCATAGATTAGTTGGATTTTGCGTGTATTCTTTTGGCGAACCTTTTGCAAACATGTTGTATACTTGAGCTCTGTCCTTTTATGTAACAAAATCTCATTATTACTTTTTCTTTTATGACGAGAAACCCCTCCAAGGTAGGGCCACTTCGTGTACCCACTCCTGTCGGGTAAACCTCGAACCCGTGTAAAAAATCTCATTATTACTTATTAAACAAAATCCTTGACAATGCCCTTGATTTATACTGATGGTTATCACAAGTGAGGTTGAAATGTTTTTTTTTTTTTAATTGGTAAGTTAAACACGCACCCGGTGGAACATGTACCCACGACCTCACCCTCCACCTTGCTACAAAGGGAGGAATACCGATTGAGCTAAAGCTCATTGGTACAAGTGAGGTTGAAATGTAAGATCCAACAGATTGAGAGGTACTTTCTTCTCCCTCCGGAGTCCCCTCTCCCCCAAACCATTCACTCTCATTGCAAATTCAGTCTCTACTTAGAAATAATATAAGACTGTCAAACTTAAAAGGACGAATTTCCCTTCCAGCCATGGTGCAAATTCCAAGTACCAAATAGTAAATAAATACTTACCTTTTCCAAGGTCATCCTCAAGCTCATGAACCACAAGGGCTCTTCCAATAACTGCATTAGGACCAGTTAATGGTATCTGCATATTTTAGCAAGATTGAATAATTAAACACTACTAGAAAGAACAATAATGCCAAAAGCATAAAATGATATGAAAGCCAAACCAACACGGCCACACCCAGAGTAAATAACTAAATAAAAGACAAGCACAGTCTCACCCAATCAATATAAGGATGTAAGCAGTACCTGGCTATCCACAATTGTTGCCTCTGCCACCCCTGCATCACCAAAAGTTACGAAACATCGCATTAAAGTAGAGATACAAAACGATCAAAGAACACTAACAAATGCATTACCATCGGCATTGGCAACTATGTTTCCCAGGTCACCCGCATGACGGACTTCATCCTCAGGAGCACCATGAGTCATTTTGGTAGGATTAAAATGTGCTCCTATCGTGTAAAATTCAAGAAGCAAAGATTACTAAAACAGCATCATACAATGACAAAAAATTTAATAGTTTGAACTTGAAAGATAATTGAGTCCTACCTGTTGAGATGCATCCATTTGTTGTGTCCCCATACTCATGCTAGAAGAGAGAAGAGTTCAGAAAATTTTCAATGTACAAAAGCACAGAATGGATTGTAATGCTTTAATTATTATTATTTAAAAATAAAAAATAAATAAAAAAACACCAAAAAAACCCTCTTACTAGGTGGAAGCCATGAGGCCCCGGAGTAAGCCCAGTGATACGAACATTCACAGTTGTGGGACCTATACACACGTCATTACAATTAGCACCCGAGGATTAACGCTCTGGTTAATAACCATTACAACTGAGGAACATAAAGAACACGAGAACTTTTCAGTATAAAAGTTTGGATTACTTCCATGCCAAGCAATTATCAAAACCCCCCTCAACCGAATCTAATGTTAATATTTCAGTCATTATGGTCGAAGTACAAAACAACAAAAATAATATGAGCCCAGAAAAACGCATTTATCTTCAGAAATGCAGGTTCAAAATTTTGATGTTAAGCTGCTAAATCCTCGAACAACACATTGCATTTCACCGAATTTTTCATTTTCCTTAAACACCAACAATTTGAGAATAAACACCAAGGAAATAGAAAACGCCTTCAAGAGTCTTGCATTTAAATTTCTCTGAAATATTTTTTTCTCAGCACCCAGATAAAGAATTATATAGAAATAAGCTGATAATAAAAGAGGGTAAAGAAGAGAAGAAATACCGTTTTCTTCTTGAGTCAGCGTCGCGACCCCTTCGACACTGGAGGTACCCTTGAGGACAACGACGGCTTTCTTTGCGGCGGAGACAATAGTGAGTGGTTTGGCGGAGAGGGAGAAGGTTAGAGATTGGCGGGGGAGCTTGAGGGAGGGGCCGTTGAGGAAGGAGGAGGAGGAGCGGAGGAGTGGAGGAGGGTGGTGAGGGTTTGAGGAGATGTGGGGAGGAGAGAGGATGAGGGTGTGGGCGGCCATAGCTGCCAGTGCGGCTTCCATTTCTGTGATTGAGAAGAAGATACGATAACGCGAGAGAGATGAACCTTCTCGTGAGTGGTGGCTACTACCCAACTGTGGTGCGACTGTGGGGTAATTTATCTGGGCCTATGGAGTTTTTTGTTTTGTTTTCTTCTTCTCTCTTTTTAATAGATGTAAAAAGGATTCAAAACGAAGGAAAGTTCAAAGATGCAAAAGAAATTGAAAAGTGCATAAGTCCCAATTTAAAAAATAAATAAATAAAATACAACTTTGCAAAATTCTTATTATTTATATTACATCAATCATTTTATATTATTATTTAAACAAAAAATTCACTACAAAATAAATCTTTTTTCACTTTTTTCTTACAAAAAATTAAAAATTTATATCTACTTTATATCACATAAATCACTTTTAAACCAAAAATCTACTACACAAGTCCATTATCAAACAAGTTCTCAAATTTATTTATTTTTCAAAGTTGGTTCTCAAATAATATACCACCGTCACATGAAATTTATTATTTTAAAAAATATATCATTAATTCAATAGATAGTGACACATCATTTGAAAATCAACTTTTTGAAAAAAAAAAAAAAAAAAATTGAGAAGTTTAAAGAAATGAAAGCAAGTACAATTTTAAAAACAGAAAGAAAATATACAAAACAAAGGTTATACAATTACAAAAGAAAAGCACTACACATGCTTTCATGAGATAAAATAACAAGCGAAAGTATATGTAATATCTAATGGTGATTTTCAATGTCATGTTATGGAGTTAACTAGTGAGAGTATCTATATCATTTCTCATAACAAAATAATTTTTTGTCATTTTACTTGCTCTATGGTCTCACACACAATTACACGTGTGTAACGCTCATCCCTTTATAACAAGGGCGTAAGTGAAAATATCTCTATTTTTTATGTGACATACTACTATTACCTTAACCAACGCATCTGAAAAATACCTGAACAAATTTTACATCTATAAGACTTTGATATTTCATCAATAGAACAAACTAGTGCTACTATTCATAATAATAAATTCATTACAAAGCTTTAACCCTACTAGCTTAAACAAAGATACAACGACATGCCACATGCGGCATACATAAGTAACCCAACTAAACTGATCAAACTGACTTAGCTTAAGTGAGTATTTCAAAGCTTAAAGATCATAAAGCCTCAATGAAAGAGGCTAAGTAAGCATATAAGGATTGGCATTTATCTCCTCCTGCAAAATTTATGTAATGGTGGATTATCCCAAATGAATCCACAATTACACATGCAGATAAGTGAGTCCACAACCTCAGCAAATATAATATAAACTGACCTTAGAAGTGATATGAGCCTCTTTTTCTTTTGGAAAATCACTCTATATAGTGTTTACCAAACAGTAGGCCTGCAAACGAGCAAGTCGGCTCGTGAACCTGCCCGATTAAACTCGACTCGAAATCGAGCTCGAAACTATTCCAGCCCGCTCGTTACTGTACAAGCCCGCTCGATTAGCAAATGAAACATACCCGGCTCGCCCGACTAAACTCGGCGAGGGCTCATAAGCTCGACCCGATTAAGGCTTGACTCGCCTGACAAGCCCGACTCGTTTGGAGCTCATGAGCTCAACCCGTTTAGGACTCGAGTAGCCCGACTCACCCAACTCGTATAGGGCTCGTTAGCTCGACTCACTTAACACTCGGTTAGCCCAGCTCGCCCGACTCGATTAGGGCTCGCAAACCCAACCCGCTCAAAACTCGATCCACCCGGCTCATTTGTGGCTCGTTAGCTAGGCTCAAAGTTTGCTCAAACTGACTCGTTTATGGCTTGTTAGATATATATTTATATCTATATTATCAATTTGTCATATGATTGATGATTCATATTTGATACTTCATTAATTCTTATTTAGTTATTTATTTATTTGATAGATAATACCATATAAATTATATAATTATCATATGATCTACCGTCTACGTATTAATGTATTATCATTAAATATATTACAAAGTGATTCATGTAATCTCAAATTAAGTTATTAGTATAAATGTATAATAATATTAAAAATTAAAATCAATAATGTGTTTATTTATACTTTAGAATCATAATCTAAATATAATCATAAGTATTAAGTTATTAACAATTTAATATTTATCATTCAAAATTAATAATTTACTAACTTATGCTGCTTAATGTATATTAGGCTATTAGTAATTTAGTATAAACTGTATAATAGTATAATTCGTATTACATAATCACATGGTTAATATATACTAATCTCAAATTTAGTAACTAGGTTTTAAGAATCTAAGCAATTAAAAAAATATTGGTGATAGGTTCTAACTTCTAAGAATCTAAGCAATTAGAAAGTTAGTCAACAATGTGCTCTTAATCAATGTACGTTACTCTTTAGGGTGTGACAATTGACATTGTATACAATAATACAAACTTAAATGTTATATTAATTAATTGTATAAAATTAAATTAGTTTAACTTAGTGTTATACTTATAAATTAATAAATTATAATATATATTTAGATATGATAGGTTAATTATATATAATATATGATCTGTTATATTCATCAATCATCATATACTAACTTAAGTACTTAACGTTAACAAGTTAACAACTAACAAGTATCAACTAAACTATAAATGTAAATTATATTATATAATAATTATTATATATAAATTATAAAATTAACAAGAAAAGTATATAAATTATCTTTTAAGTTTATCCTTGATATAAATTTATTTAAATTATATCAATTATACTTAATATCTTTGGACTTTGGTACTTGGTAGTTGGTAGTTTTTAATTTTATCTTTTAAATTTAATATCTTTTAAGTTTTAAATTTATTTAAATTATATAAATTAACTTTTAAGTTTTAAGTTTTAAGTTTTAAATTTTTAATATTAGGGTTTGGTAGTTTCAAGTTTGTATATTATGTTTAGCAGGCACAACATGTCATCAACATCAACGGTTAGAAATTGTTGGTACAGTTTCTAGTATGGTGGACTCAAAGGGTAAGGTTGTGATTCTAGATGTTGCTTCTTCTTCAACCTAGAAGACAGAAACGGAGTTCAGAGAATACACCGGGAGTGTTCCGGCGAATCCTCCTCTAATGCTAAAGTTAGCTCATTTCTAAGTTTTGTATGGTGTTTAATGAGAATAAATCATGTACCTGTCTTATTGATATCCTAGTCCTTTTATAGGTAGGATTTGCATACGCAGTTATGATGACCGAACGGAGGATCCGGGATTTGGCCGTGATGAATGGGAAGGCCGATATTACTATTCCCTGACCGTTATGGTTAATGTGAAACCATTCCTGCAATCAATATGAGTTCCGAGAATGGACCACTGCAATCAATGTCAATTCGAGGACAATCCGTGACCGTTCTCCTAATCAATGAGTATCCGAGAATGCATGTAACAGCTCAGTAGATGCTGTGGGCTTAGCGCTTGTGGCTTTTTCGAGGGTGTGCTATCCCGGGCCGTTGTAAAATGGCGACTACGTTGAATTCGTGCATCCTGTGTTGGGCTTCAATCTGATGGGCCCATCACGACATTTCGGGCTTTACCTCAAGTTATCAAGCCCTAGGTCCATGGACCTAAGTCCAATTATATGTGTAACAGAAATAATTCGAATCAATGATCAAACTATAGAATCTAATCTGACAATCAAAATTGTTTATTGGTTATATGGAGCCGAGCTCATCTTCGATTACACATGTAGCAGATTGAAATGAAAAAAAGGTGGCGTGCGTTTGAAAAAAAAAACGCTTCACTGCTTCAGCTTTAGATTTTTGAGTTTTGAGGTAACTATTATAAAATGAGTGAAACTTCTTACCCGTGCAATTAAATCTAGGTAAAATTGTATCCGTTGGATGAAATGATGGATTACAGTTGTAAAGCATGACCGGCGTGAGTATTATATAGTGTTTTTCATGTCTACATGAGCTCTTGTATCTAATGATCCAAATTGAATTAAAAAATGTTAACTTGTAATCAATGGACCAAATTGTGGCACGAAGTACGATGCACGGATGACAATGAAACAAGTTAGCACGAGTTTAAAAAAAAAATGGTTCATGTTTCAAGAGCCTCGTTTTTAACTTGTAAACTTGGTAAATGGTTTCAACCGTCCGATTTAAATTAGAAAACATTGTAGCCGTAGGATTTCACGATGGATACAGCTGTAAGGCATGATTGGCGTGAATGTAATCTAGTGTTTCTCGTGTCTCGATGAGCTCTTGAATCTAACGGTTTGAATTGAATTAAAAAATGTTAACTTGTAATCAATGGACCAAATTGTGGCACAAAGTGTAATACCCCAACTTTTTAAATCGTTTTAGAAAGAGTTTTAAACCCTTACTCAACAAGTTAATAGCCTTCTAAATCAGCCCTAAATAGAAGACCCTAACCTATCTCAACATAACCTAAAGCCCTCAGACTTAACCATAAAACCTTGAAGCAAAATCAAACCCCACCGTTACTGACCCCAGTAGTACAATACATACGCTCTTGTCTCTAGTACCGAACGTATGCTCTTGTCTCTAGTACCGGACGTACACCAAAGGACCACCAAACGTACGCCTCTAACTTATAGTGAATACGTACTAGGGACCACACCGGACGTACGCTACTTTTGGATTAACCACTGGTTAATGACTGTGTGTACGATGCACCCTTTGGACCATTGAATAAACAGTACCGAACGTCCGCTACTTTTCAAAATAGTTGGTAGCACCCTCGCACCCCGGCCATAATGCCAGCCCCTTTGAACCCTTCACTCACCCCAGGCCTTTTGTAACCACCAATGTGAGTGCTTCTTTGAGAGTTTTGTGATTTAAAAAGAAAGCTTGTATTCTTGCCATTTCCTAAGGTAACCTCTTGCCCCTTTTTATACTCTTGATGTTATACTTGTTGCATCTCTACTATTATAAGCTTTAAAGGCACCATGTTAAAGTTCTTGCACCCTTTCTTACAAAACCAAGAAATGTTTTCAAAAAGAGTTTAAAGAGCCGCTTCGATTCCTTGTATTGCATGGTGTTGAATTTTCATACTATGCATGTGTTTGTTTAGTAGGTTAGAAGATGACTCAATGGCCTATAGAGCCCTTAGAAACCTTAAAAACACAGTTTGAAGCTTTTGGCTGGATTGCCTAACTCACTGACCGGACGTACGCCCTTGAGCCTGTACGTACGGCCAGGAAACTAGGCGTCTGCCCTTAGCCTCACTTGTGTATTTTAGAGTCTGACAACCCTTTTAATAGATAGGACTTAGCATCTTACTCATAGAGGTCCTCTAGTACTACGCATAACGATGTGTCGTATTTCGTTATAGCTGGACTTTTGTGAGGTCGAAGGACTCAAGCGAGCGCACGAGGTAAGTAAACACTTACGAACTCTTTCCTTAAAAATGTAGGATATGTCAGTTAACTGACCACAAGTATGATATGAGCATGTCTACATTTTGTAACTACTTGGTAACTGCTTAATTAACTGGTTAAAAAGATGCATTGTATGACAAGGTAGACCGGTACGTGCGGTATAACGGCCATGGGCTTACTATATGGACTTCATTCTATGGTCACATGTGTGTGTTGCTATGTGGGCTTTGAATCTAATGGTTTTATGACCAAGCGCAACCATTCCCTAATGGATGGTCACTATAGGACAGACATTATTAGTGGTGTGGGCCACCCGAGGTCGGACTCGGTCATGCCACTAATGGGATGGACGGTAGCGTATAGTATCTGGGGCACCGTTGTTGTGTTACAAGTCCCTCGGGACAGTGTCAACCTTGCTGAGAAAAGGGTAATATCTCAGGTAGACCAAACAATAGAGTTATGACCTATAAAACACTAGTCTTTCTGCATTAAAATACTTGGGTGATTGCCGTCGGAAGTATACCGCTCTTTTATTAACCAAACAATATTTTTATGGTGTATTAACGGAGACAGCATCTCCTTTTAATATTTACTAAAACTGCACGTTTATTTCTACTTAAATGGGATCATGTCATACCTAATTGTGAGATTTACTTACTAAATCGTTAGACTTACGCTGTTATTACCCTTATAGGAAGTTTGTCACAAGAACCCAGGAGTGGCACGGTTGCCACTACGGACCTTGCTTTAGAATCTTCATGCTGCTTTCAGGTTTGTTTTACATTATTGTTAGTTGCTCCATACTTTTGAATTTTGATAAGTGCGAATTATTGCATACTTGAACCCCTTTATTTACATTAGTTAATCCTTTAGCTGTATCATTATTTAATATTTTGCGTTAGTTTTGTGTTTTTAGTGTTTTGTAGGTTATTGAAGAAAAACTACAGCTTTAAAGGGAAAAACACAAAGTTTGGAAGAAAGCATACTTTGAGAAGACCTAGATGATGTGGTTAAGTCTAACCAAATCCAAGAAAAATGTTAAATCAGATTAAATTGGATAAAAGATCAGATTGGATAAGATTTCAGATCGGATTCAAAGTCAGATTCTGTATATGTCTCAGTATTTTGACCATAACTTTCTGCTCAAATATCGGATTGAAGTGATTCAAATGACATTGGAAAGATAACTCAAAATAATACAATTCGTTGTGAAATATAATTTACCTAATTCAGACGGTTACTACGCCAAAATCGCCCCAAAATTAAAGGACACAAATCTGGAAAAATCATATTCTGATTTCAGACTTCTATTTTGACTGGGAGACAGACCTCCGAATTATCTAGGTTTAATAGGGCTTTTAGGAATTTTCTAAGCCTATAAATAGACCTCTTTGCATTCAAGAAAATACAGAAGTCAAGAGAGCAAAATTCTTCAACTTTTCTCTTTAGTTTAGTATTTCTTTAGGTTTAGGTTGAGATTTTATTTTTATGTGGAACTAAATTCCCAACTAAGGTTGGGGATAAAGCCTCATCGATGAAGAACGACATCACTTTTATGTAAGTCTTTATTTATCCGATTTTATTGAGTTTTATATTTCAATTGTTTTACTTCTAATCAATGTGTGGAGTGATTCTTGGATATTTCTTGTGATTCAAGGATACATGTAATGATTTGAGATAATTTCATATGATTGATTGCTTGGTTTTTAACTCATAAAAATTGGATATCCCTTGTGATTTGTTTTACGGATACATCTAGTGTTTCAATTGAATTTGGATTCCTTTTGTGATTCAGTCAATGAACGGATACATGTGATGATTTTGATTAATTCTTTGAAGTAGAGTAAAACATACATAAGATTTAAATTGTGAGAACTTCGGATAAATGTTGATGAACATGGAGTATGTTGTTATGATTTGGTGAGTGTGGATTCCTAAACCTTAGTCTTTACCTTTTGTTTTATTTTATTTAGTTTATGTTTATCCTTTAATTTTCAATACTCAAAATTCAAACTTTTTTTGGAACTAGGTTAGGGTAAAATTAGTTAGATATAAGTTGTTCTTTCAAAACTACAATTCTCTAAGGGGTTTGACCTCGCACTTGCAATCCTTTAAACTACAAATAATTCGTGCACTTGCAAGTTAAATAAATTTGCACAATAAGTTTTTGGCGCCGTTGCCAGGGAATTGTTCACTTTTTTAAACCAATTTATTTCTAAATTAGTTTTTATCTTCTACTAGTTATAATTAGGATTTTATTTTTCTGCAATTTGTTTTGTTTTATTCGTGTTACTAATAAAAAAAATAAAAAAATAAAAAAAGATTTTTGTTGTTGTTTCTTTTGTTTTGTTTGGCTTGTTTTACAGTTCTACCGCAGCACCTTCCGCACATCAGCGCAATCGAGCGCACTCACAGCAAAGGCAGCAGTTCCGTAGATCTTTGCCAAAAAAATTTATTTTTGGTCCTTTTTGTGAGTTTTTAAATTTTAGTTTTAATTTTTTTTTTAAGTTTATTTCAAAAAAAAAAAAAAAATAGTTAATGTTTTATGTGAGATATTTGCATGCTAAAAAGTGAGGGGGAAGCATGAATTTTCATTTTAATGATTTTAATGCCTCTCATAGTTATAGGACACCAACTCTTATCAACTAGCCTCAAAATTGTAACCCACATAAACCATGTTCATATTGTTTCAATCCTTATCATGAGGAAAACAATTGTCCAGATCTACGAGTTGAGCTCAACGACTTATGGGACAAATTAGACCAAATCAGAGCAGCTATATCTAACTTTTCATATGAACAAATGAACACCAGTTTCTCCAGCCCGAGGTTTGATTCAAATTTCAATTGTTATAACTCGGACTGGAGCAACCAATCTAATTTCTTAGGATTAGCTCAGGCTACTGGAAATTATGCTCACCAATTTGATGAATTGCACCATTCAGAATATCTGCAGTTCGATCATCATGCTCAGCCTCCTGCTTGTCAATCCACCACTCAAGGGTCACAGCATGTACCACAGTCATCACTGGAAGACATGATGAAAGCATTCATCCAATCAATGGATAAGAACATACATGATATGAAGAATGCTACCATAAGCAATTCCCAAGATATACAAGAGCTAAAAGATTTCACCAATCAAGCAGTACAGGAGATGAGGAATTCCAACATGGCTAACAGCAGAGACATACAAGAACTTAAGCAGGCCATGACCAAGATAGAAGAAAAGCTTCAAAGTCAGCTGATGGCTGAAAGGCACTGCATGATTGATTAGGATGATTCCGAAAATTCTAATCATGAGCATGCCCAAGTCACCATCATACTTGAGAGTGAGGAAATTGTGGATAACAAAGAGGTGGAAGAAAAAGAGGAGCAAGTTAAGCACCCTGAGCAAGTTGAGCACCATGAGAATAGTGAGCCCCCAATGGATCCTAATCTGCCCAATGACATGGAAGTGAGTACTGAAGCTCATGCCTGCATCATTGTCTCTCTTAAGACATATCAAGAGCCCAAAGCTTCATCGCCTGAATGTCTCAAAGAGCCATCTTATGTCAAGATACTCAAGGACTTGTGCACACAAGCACACAAATCTAGGAACCACTTTCCTAAGAAGATCCTTCGAAGCAAGCAATTTTACATAAGATGGCAAAACATCATTCCAGAGGGGTATGAAGTTTTGAAGAAGACAGGGTGGAAGGGATTGGTTGGACATACGTATGATAGGGGAAAGCGTTGTAAAGTTATCTCGTCCAGTTTATTTTTTGCACTTCACTCCACAAATTCTTTCTTTCATTTTTCATTACATATTATTTTTATTCATTTTTGTTTCTAACAGCAATTAATCTTTTGATTTTTGTTTCTATAAAATAAAAAAAAATAAAAAAATTGATGTTAGTTTTTGTTGACAGGTGTTTTGGTGTTTGAGTTTCGAGGATGCCCTGCCCCTTTTTCACACCTTGAGATTTCCTTACTTCCGGTAATGTATTTTTATACTACACATTGAGGGCAATGTGTAATTCAAGTTTGGCGGTATGGAAAAACACTTTGTCTATTTATTTTGTTCTTATTTGTTTGTTTTTATTTTTCATTTTGTGTTAAAAAATTTGAAAAATAAAATAAAAATTGTGTTATGTTGTTGTCAAGTTTGAGTTAAACTGTAACTGTGATTTGCATTTCATTAGCTCGCTTAAAGAGTTGAACACATCATTATGTCATTAGGAGTTTGAGTCCTTTGACTTATTTTTGGGTAAAAGAGATTTAACTTGTTTTGAGATAAATTTTTATGAGCACATTAGCATGTTTTCTGTGAGGTATGATGTTTGAGCTTAAGCTTGTTCTCTTTGAGATTTGTTGGATGACCTATTGATGAATAACCATTGGCTTGCAAGATTTATATATATATATATATATAAATTAATTAATAAATAAGAGAAGGAAAAAGAAAAGAAAGATCATGTTAAATTTTCCGCTGAATAACCAGCCCTCTTGCCTCATTAAGCATTGAATGTTTGCGTCAAAAGGTGTGAGTTCAATGTTGATTTATGATATGGCTAATCTGACTTCGTAGCCTTTTTGACTTAAGTTAATAAGCCTTTAGGGATGTTCTACATCTAGTGCCCTAAAGCCACCTGGCTTGGAAGTCATTGGCCTAACACTTGTTACATGAGTCAATTAGAAAGCTTAAGGGAGTTAGTCATTGTAGAGCCTAAAAAAAAAAAAAAAAAAAATGCGTGTCTTGCCTTGGTTGTTTCATTTGATAGAGATTTTTACAAATTTTATGTAACTTGTCTTGAG
>NC_081550.1:10398813-10400529 GCF_901000735.1 Corylus avellana
TGTCCTAGATCTAGTCTGCATGAAGCAGATTTGTTCCTTAAATATAATTGTACATGGGTTAGCAGAAGCTTGAAGTCATTTTTATGACTTTGTAACCTTCAAAGCTTTTGGCTATGATTTTTTAGAGCTGTATGCTCAATGATGTAAGAGCTTTATGCTCGTGAAATTTCATCAATGGAAGTTCCATACTTTTCAAAAAAAAAAAAATGGTATAAATCATATAATCATTTCATATAATTATAAGTTATAATTAAGATAATTAGAGAGGAAATGTGAGTTAGGGTTTCATATTGTATAAGCATGAAATAAAAACAAAATACATCTATTTTTTTTTTAAAAAAAAAAATACAAAACCTCAGAGACTCAGAGAGAATTAATAATGTCGTGAAGGAGGAGGTAGAGATTGTATTCAGTTATTGATCAACTGATTGTCCCCTAAAATACGAAAAATAAAATCAACATTAGCATTAGAATTTGGAAGTTACTAGTAAGTACTAATTAAAACTGAAAAATCCTACTAAGATCTAAAACACATAATAATGATGATTTAATCTCTTGAAACCGGAGTAACGGGGTTACATACCTAGGCTAAAGATGAAGCATTCATTCTTCAATCTTATTCTTCGCTCTTTAGTCTTCGGAAAAGTGTCTCTCTCAAATCTTCAATGATCAAAGACTGAGCAAGGGCATATTGGGGGATTCCAGAAAGAATGAACAAGTAACAACCAAAACGAAACACTAAAACCCCAGTACAGGCAGTACTTGAGTAGGCTGAGTACCCAATTTGTCAAATCAAGCGTCGTGTTTGCATTTGCCATTTGGTATGATCAGCCTCTATGTGTAGGAGAATGGTAGGGATCTTGGAGATCACGAAATTTGGGATATGGGTGCGCCTACTAGATGGGATGGTTGAAAGGATCGCAGCCTCTTATGGTTCGAAATAGACGAAATTGAAGATGAGCAAACTTCAAGGGTTAGTTCTCCAAATCGCCTACAAGGCAAGACATCCATCGGATTTTGAGGTTTAGGGTGAATCAACAGCTGATGGAGAAACTAGAGAGGATGGGTAGTTGGGAGGGAGGGCGATGCATTCAATGGATCATTTACTCCTTCAATGATGCCGCTTCAAGTCTCTGCAAGTTTGCAACTCAGCATTGAAGGCTCGCAGCTCTCGCCAGTCGCCTGCTCAGGCTGCTCCGCATTCAATTCTCACTTCTTAGTAAAAGGTGAGAATTTTGCAAATCATGCGTTAACCGATTTTACATTCACCATTCTATATTGGTTTTTCATTTCTTTTTAATAAATAAAACGGTTAGATTTTGATCAGCGTTTTGCATAGTAATACACATCCTATGGCCTCTATTTGATCAACGTTTTTGAACGGCTGAAAACTAACATGGAAAACAAAGAATGGACTGTTCACTATTTCAAAATAAATATCCTCCACATGCAACACTTGCTGAACCCTATGCCATGTCAACAAATGAAATGATCTTGACCGTTTGTTATGATTTAAATTTTTCTGATTTAATGCAGGCCATTGGATTAAAGAGTTCATGGAGACGCAAGAAACACCAAATTACACTCACGCCGGTCATGCCTTATAGTTGTACTCCATCATTACCTACGGCTATGATGAGTGCCAAATATTTCATATTTGGGCCCCTTAAATTGTATTTGTTAAACCTTTAGCTTTATTATTTTATGATGTTTTTG
>NC_081550.1:10400629-10406587 GCF_901000735.1 Corylus avellana
AAAATGAGTTTTGTGCCCACCATTCAAATGTTGACACCTTAGCTTTGAACAAGAAGTTCCCTGAAAACAAAATGAGAACAAAACACCAGATTATACCAAATTCACCCCTTTAAAAAAACTATTCATCTGCCTTCACCCATCACGCCGCCGCCCAGCCGAATCAAAGATACTACCACCTATGCCGGTAGGTTCTTTCTCTCCGTCTATCTCTCTTTTTCTCTCTCTCTCTCTGTCACTCTTCGAGAATCACTAGAGAGATAATCAGCCGCAACCCAGCCCTTTGACCCACGATGGGTCAATGTTGTCACCTGCGTGTGTCTGCTGACCCACAACTAGGTCTAGCTGTGACCGAATTGTGGGTCAGCTATGACCTTCATCACGGCGGATCCGTCCAACTTCCAACTGATGCTAAATTTCTCCAGTATCTATGCACACAAGGTCACAAATCTAGGAACCATCTTCCTAAGAAAATCCGTCTATGTAAGAAAGTTGGCTACCTAAGATGATTGAACATTCTTCCTGAGTCCTATGAAGTTTTCAAGAAGAAAGGGTGGAAGGGATTGGTTGGACATCTAAAGGATCAGGGAAAGTACGGTTGGATACTTCCCTATTTATGTTACATCATGGTAGCTTAAACATTTTTGTCCTCATTTACGTAAATGACATTATTTTTGCTGTTAGTATCTTATCTGGTATTAATGATCTTATTTCAGGTTTACAGGTAAAATTCAAGTTAAAGGATCTTGGCGCTTTGTCCTATTTCTTGGGGATCCATGTGCACCGAACTCCCACTAGTTTGTATCTCAACCAATCTAAATAAATACATTGTTGATCTTCTACATCGAGCTTATATGATGGGTGCAAAGCCCTATTCAGCTCCCTGTACCTCTGGTAAGCGAATGACAAAGTTTGATGGAGATCCACTGGATGATCTATCCTTGTATAGAATTATTATTGGTGCACTTCAGTATTGCACTCTTACAAGACCTGATATATCCTACTCTGTGAATCAACTATGCCAATTCTTGCATTGCCCCACAAAAACTCACTTCACTGCAGCCAAGAGGGTCCTATGTTACCTCAAGAGAACGCTTGATTATGGTTTGATGTTTACACCTAGTCCTCTTACTTTAGAAGTTTATTGCGACTCTGACAGGGCTGGAGACTCCATTGATCACCGATCAACCAGTGGATTTGGAGTATATTTTGGTCATTGCTTTATTTTTTTGGCAATCCAAAAAGCAACCAATGGTTTCACACTCAAGTAGAGAGGCATAATACTATTCTACGGCCTTTGCCATAGCAAAACTGTCTTGGCTGTGAATGCTTATCAAGGAATTACAAGTTCCTCTACTTTCTCCCCCAAAAATCTAGCGTGGCAACTTGGGTGCTATTTCATTGGCTTCCTATCCAATCTACCATGGTCACACGAAACACGTTGAAACCGACTACCATTTCATTAGGGAGAAAATCTTACATAAAGATATTGTTGCTTAGTACATCTCCACCATAAACCAGTGCACTGATATTTTCACTAAGGGTTTATCCTCTTCTCAGTTTCTGAGTTGACGTGACAAACTAATTGTTCGTCCCTCTCCCATTAGTTTGAGGGGGCCTGTTAGCGATATGTATGTAAGGCTGTGAAGTAAATCCTCAGGATGTGAACTTTAATCTCATGTAGTGTTTAAACTAAACACTATATCTACCTTGTAGTTTATCTCTTAATCTCTTCTCTTATCTTCTCATTGTATTTATCAACTAGACTTAGCATAGATATTCAATACTTATCATGTTGTACATTCAATTCTATTCTAGAACTCTTCTTTATAATCTTGCAGTCGCCATTCTATATATATTGAATACACACAAGAATAATTATCCTGGCCAAATAGCATCTCGTGATTATATTTTACAAGGCTAAGGAAGAAAATTGAAAGAAAAGGCATCACTAGTGGGTTACTATTTGTCCCATTGGAACCCACATCTCGACTTTCTCTCTAGACATCCTCATTTAGGACGAGACTTAGAATAGAGCTCTCGAAAATTACATTTTGATTCTCAATTCGAACCAGACTTGGAACAAAGATTAGAATGAATGTCTTCGGAATATGCTCGTTCAAACGGAGTGTAACGCCTAAGAAAATAATTAAGTTTATTATTAATAACCTCATAATAATTTGAATTAATTAGTAGAATAAATTATGCATGGAATGATTTAAAATAATAGATACAATAATAATAATAATGACTTTATCATAATTGAAATATATATGAGATTAATAAGAATACTATTTGTGTGATAATAATATAATAATAATATTATTTAATGATGATATATTTATGTAATATAAGTTTTAAGTGATAAAGAGATTAGCTAATAATAATGTTAGTGTGACAATTGATTAATAAATAAAATAAGTTAATGGCATTAGAATAATAAAGTGTAATAATAAGTTATAGTGTGGGAAATGATTAATGGTAATGATGAGTTGTAGTTAGAATAAATAAAAATAGTATGGGGAATTAAAGAGGACAATCAAGATAGAATTAATATGAGGTGGGGTAATATAGCAAATTATGAAAGATGGGAGCTTTAAATAAAAAGGGAAACCTATCCCTTGCCACATGTTCAACAGCATTGGTCATTGGGATATCTTATCCCTTCAATTAAATTAAAGGAAAAAATATAAAATGGCCCCCCCAAACTACCAACCAGTTGCAATTTGGCCACTCCGTTAGTCAGCACCGTTAAAATGGATGGAAAATGCAAAATGACGTTGTTCTGTTGAGGTTAAGTTACTAAAATGCCCTTTTTTGAAACTCATAAATCAATTTAAAAAAGACCCCCAAACGACGTCATTTAGCTTGAAAAAAAAAAAAACCCTTACACTTACCAAAACGACGTTGTTTTGGTAAGTGTTGAATACCCTAGTCCCTAAGCAGCTTCGTCTTCTTCGTCTTCTTCTCCACCCAGCAGCCCAACCCGAAAATCAACTAAACCATCTCAATCCCTTATCCTTTTAACAACCCCATGGTTTTATAACCCCTTCCCTTTAAAATAAGATAGAAAGAAGAAAGAACTACGAAACAGTGAAGAAAAGAGAGGGAAAGAAACAAAAAGATGAGAAAGAGAAACAGAGGAAGAGTGAGAATTGATTTTTAATTAATTTTTGTTCAACTTTATATGTAATAAAATATACAAATAAATTCTTGACCTCTGACCCAAAATTTTGGCTCTGCTCTGCTACTGATAATATCCATTCAATTTGAAGCTTGATTTTGCATTGAGAAATAAAAATAAAAAATAAAAAATTGGGTAATGATAAGCTTGATTTTCTCTTTGTTCTTAACTCTAGACGATCATGGGTTTTGGGTTGTGATTTTTAGATTTTGGTTGTTTGTTCTTTTTTTGTTGAATTTGGCTTAAACACTTGGGTTGATTTTGAGTTGAAGAATGAAAGTGGTTTGAGCATCTCGATGAGGTTTACCAATTACAAGTTTAAAATGGTGTTTGGGTGGAAGAATATTATGAAATTTATACCGATTGGATTGAGTTTGAACAGAAATTTGACAAAGAAGAAGACGAAGAAGAACGGAAGTGGTGAAGAAGACGAAGCTGTACGTGTTTAGGGACTAGGGTATTAAACACTTACCAAAATGGTGCTGTTTTGGTAGATGCAAGGGATTTTTTATTCAAGCAACGTGACAACGTTTTGTGGGCTTTGTTTGTTTTTTTTTTTTTAATTTCATTTTTTATCCAAAAAGGGCATTTTAGTAACTTAACCTTGCTAAAACGACGTCATATTGAATTTTCCATCCATTTTGACGGTGCTGACTAACGAAGTGGCCAAATCGCAACTGGTTGGTAGTTTAATGGGCTACTTTATTACAGTTTGAACATTGGGGTGCTAAATTGCAAATGGCTGGTAGTTTGGGGGCCATTTTATATTTTTCCCTAAATTAAAAGAAAACAAAAAGGGCTAAACCCTTCTCCCAAAACCAATACAAAGAGAATATTCAATTGAGCATGTGTATAAATGGACATAATAGTACATGTGTATGGGGCAAGGTAAACTTATTGTCTTTTTTATCAAGAAACATAAAACATATAAACTATATAAGATGTAGCCTATCCCATTAGTATATGAGAAGATAAAATACTTTGCTAACAATAAAGGTCATGTCAAAATTAAAAAATAATGATTAATTGAAAATTAATCATTATGGGGTCACAAATCTTGTCATTCAAATAACAGCTTTTTAAGAAGTCAATTGTCATATCAAACACCATACATCTTTTCCTAAGCAATTCATTGGAATTGCAAAGCTTGTAATTTCAAGGATTCAATTTGTTCATTAAAAACGGCTTGAATTTAGTCACATAAGCCGATCAGACCACTAACTTGAGGTGGTTACCCTATTAAGAAGTGACCAACAACCATTTCACCATTTGAGGGAGAGGTTAACCACCACTTTTTGGTAGTTGGGATGGTAGGATCACCCCAGTCACTTCCATGGAATTGAATGACCACCTCTTTAAGGGTGAGAGAGTATCCAACTATCCATTTTTTAAAAAACTCTCATGAATTTCCACACGTTTTGAAATCACATTCCAAAGCTCAAAAACTTTCAATTTAGTGTATCCAACTATCCATTTTTTTGCAATTCAAAGTATATATATCTCAACACACACACACACACACACACACACACACACACACACACATATAACCATCAAGGGTGGTGGTTTAATGGCCCAAGGAAATTCCCAAAGTAGTTAGGCATGTACTAGGGCGTAGGTTTCATTCTCCGCAATGGAGAATCCCCACATATGCCTAATTAGTATTAGCCACCTTGGTTCCCATTGATGCCCTGGTGGGGCTGGGTCAAGCTATGGCTCAATCGGAATTGAGGGAGTGCCTGCGGTTCCCACCGTCTAGACCCCTCATGTGCAGCTCCCAGCGGGTAGGTGCTACTATGGTCACACCCAAGTAGGATAGCCACAATTAGTCTCTCTGGCCTACCCTTTTTGCTCAAATATATATATTTAGAGAGAGAGAGAGAGAGAGAGAGAGAGAGATGGGTTTAGAAACTTTATACCATATCTAGACTTGGCATTTGTGGGCATACAACCAAGAGCACAATGAGAGACAAGGTCTAAACGGGAAGGACGGCATTTTGTTGCCATACATGTTGCCATAAGAACGAGATATATTCTACTAGGCAATGCTGCTTTGACTTTATGGTGGCAGTCATGAGCACAAAATTGAAAAAGAAACAACTTTGTACGGTGATGGATTTTAGTGATTTCAGGAATTCGAGGGATTTCACGATCGACAAATAGAGGATGATAGGAAAGTGGTGAAAGAGAGGGTGAGGAAGATGGATTAGGAGGAACAAAAAGAGAAGGAGCTACAAGTAGTACAAACATATTCAATGCCATAATCATCCACACTAATTTCATACCAACTCCATCCATAACTTCTAACTTTCAATCTCTTGAATATATATATAAAATGTTGAACATATAACCATAACTTCTAAGGGAGTGGTTTGACCACCCATTTTATTTCCTCTATTATAAAAGCAAAAAAATCTCAACCAAATAACATAAGATAGATAAATTACATATAACATAACATATGTATCCTAACCCATTGGTATATGATACGATATATAAAATATAAAATATTTCACTAACGATAATCCCTGAGGGTTCGAGGGGTGGTGCAACTACCTTCCGGCTTTCGAGGGCTTGAGGGGGTGGTGCGACTACCTCCATCGTTTATGTTTTTGTTTTTTTCTTAGGAAAAAAAATATATTTAAAGGTTTATAGATTTTAATATAGGCCGTTCATTTTGAATGAATGATGTGGAACCTTAAAATTGCATGCTCTTGTAATTCCAAGGAATTGTAGGGACCTCATTCAATCCCATTAGAATATGAGTCATATGACAA